>NW_022589732.1:20919160-21360278 GCF_004348235.1 Phoca vitulina | reverse complement strand
CCCTGCCTATTTTCAGACCACAATGCTTTGAAACTAGAACTCAATCACAAGAGGAAAGTCGGAAAGAACTCAAATACATGGAGGCTAAAGAGCATCCTACTGAAGAATGAATGGGTCAACCAGGAAATTAAAGAAGAATTAAAAAAATTCATGGAAACCAATGAAAATGAAAACACAACTATTCAAAATCTTTGGGATACAGCAAAGGCAGTCCTAAGAGGAAAGTATATAGCAATACAAGCCTTTCTCAAGAAACAAGAAAGGTCTCAAGTACACAACCTAACCCTACACCTAAAGGAGCTGGAGAAAGAACAGCAAATAAAGCCTAAACCCAGCAGGAGAAGAGAAATAATAAAGATCAGAGCAGAAATCAATGAAATAGAAACCAAAAGAACAGTAGAACAGATCAACGAAACTAGGAGCTGGTTCTTTGAAAGAATTAACAAGATTGATAAGCCCCTGGCCAGACTTATCAAAAAGAAAAGAGAAATGACCCAAATCAACAAAATCATGAATGAAAGAGGAGAAATCACAACCAACACCAAGGAAATACAAACAATTATAAGAACATATTATGAGCAACTCTATGCCAACAAATTAGATAACCTGGAAGTAATGGATGATTTCCTAGAGATGTATCAACTACCAAAACTGAACCAGGAAGAAATAGAACACCTGAACAGACCTATAACCACTAAGGAAATAGAAGCAGTCATCAAAAATCTCCCAAAACACAAAAGCCCAGGGCCAGATGGCTTCCCAGGGGAATTCTACCAAACATTTCAAGAAGAATTAATACCTATCCTTCTGAAACTGTTCCAAAAAATAGAAATGGAAGGAAAACTTCCAAACTCATTTTATGAGGCCAGCATTACCTTGATCCCAAAACCAGACAAAGACCCCATCAAAAAGGAGAATTACAGACCAATATCCCTGATGAACATGGATGCAAAAATTCTCACCAAAATACTAGCCAATAGGATCCAACAGTACATTAAAAGGATTATTCACCACGACCAAGTGGGATTTATCCCTGGGCTGCAAGGTTGGTTCAACATCCGCAAATCAATCAACGTGATACAATACATTAACAAAAGAAAAAACAAGAATCACATGATCCTCTCAATAGATGCAGAAAAAGCATTTGACAAAGTACAGCATCCTTTCTTGATCAAAACTCTTCAGAGTATAGGGATAGAGGGTACATACCTCAATATCATAAAAGCCATCTATGAAAAACCTACAGCGAATATCATTCTCAATGGGGAAAAACTGAGAGCTTTCCCCCTAAGGTCAGGAACGCGGCAGGGATGTCCACTATCACCACTGCTATTCAACATAGTATTGGAAGTCCTAGCCACAGCAATCAGACAACAAAAAGAAATCAAAGGCATCCAAATTGGCAAAGAAGAAGTCAAACTCTCACTCTTTGCAGATGATATGATACTTTATGTGGAAAATCCCAAAGACTCCACCCCAAAACTGCTAGAACTCATACAGGAATTCAGTCAAGTGGCAGGATATAAAATCAATGCACAGAAGTCAGTGGCATTCCTATACACCAACAACAAGTCAGAAGAAAGAGAAATTAAGGAGTCGATCCCATTTACAATTGCACCCAAAACCATAAGATACCTAGGAATAAATCTAACCAAAGAGGCAAAGGATCTGTACTCAGAAAACTATAAAATACTCATGAAAGAAATTGAGGAAGACACAAAGAAATGGAAAAACGTTCCATGCTCATGGATTGGAAGAACAAATATTGTGAAGATGTCAATCCTACCTAGAGCAATCTACACATTCAATGCAATCCCCATCAAAATACCATCCACTTTCTTCAAAGAAATGGAACAAATAATCCTAAAATTTGTATGGAACCAGAAAAGACCCCGCATAGCCAGAGGAATGTTGAAAAAGAAAAGCAAAGCTGGCGGCATCACAATTCCAGACTTCCAGCTCTACTACAAAGCTGTCATCATCAAGACAGTATGGTACTGGCACAAAAACAGGCACATAGATCAATGGAACAGAATAGAGAGCCCAGAAATGGACCCTCAACTCTATGGTCAACTAATCTTCGACAAAGCAGGAAAGAATGTCCAATGGAAAAAAGACAGTCTCTTCAACAAATGGTGTTGGGAAAATTGGACAGCCACATGCAGAAGAATGAAACTGGACCATTTCCTTACACCACACACAAAAATAGACTCCAAATGGTTGAAAGACCTCAATGTGAGACAGGAGTCCATCCAAATCCTAAAGGAGAACACAGGCAGCAACCTCTTCGACCTCAGCCGCAGCAACTTCTTCCTAGAAACATCGCCAAAGGCAAGGGAAGCAAGGGCAAAAATGAACTATTGGGACTTCATCAAGATAAAAAGCTTTTGCAAAGCAAAGGAAACAGTCAACAAAACCAAAAGACAACTGACAGAATGGGAGAAGATATTTGCAAATGACATATCAGATAAAGGGCTAGTATCCAAAATCTATAAAGAACTCATCAAACTCAACACCAAAAGAACAAAGAATCCAATCAAGAAATGGGCAGAAGACATGAACAGACATTTCTCCAAAGAAGACATCCAAATGGCCAACAGACACATGAAAAAGTGTTCAATATCGCTCGGCATCAGGGAAATCCAAATCAAAACCTCAATGAGATACCACCTCACACCAGTCAGAATGGCTAAAATTAACAAGTCAGGAAATGACAGATGTTGGCGGGGATGCGGAGAAAGGGGAACCCTCCTACACTGTTGGTGGGAATGCAAGCTGGTGCAGCCACTCTGGAAAACAGTATGGAGGTTCCTCAAAATTTGAAAATAGAGCTACCATACGATCCAGCAATTGCACTACTGGGTATTTACCCAAAGATACAAATGTAGGGATCCGAAGGGGTACATGCACACTGATGTTTATAGCAGCAATGTCCACAATAGCCAAACTGTGGAAAGAGCCAAGATGTCCATCGACAGATGAATGGATAAAGAAGAGGTGGTATATATATACAATGGAATATTATGCAGCCATCAAAAGAAATGAAATCTTGCCATTTGCAACGACGTGGATGGAACTGGAGGGTATTATGCTGAGCGAAATAAGTCAAACAGAGAAAGACATGTATCATATGACCTCACTGATATGAGGAATTCTTAATCTCAGGAAACAAACTGAGGGTTGCTGGAGTGGGGGGTGGGGTGGGAGGGATGGGGTGACTGGGTGATGGACACTGGGGAGGGTATGTGTTCTGGTAAGCGCTGTGAATTGTGCAAGACTGTTGAATCTCAGATCTGTACCTCTGAAACAAATAATGCAATATATGTTAAGAAAGAAAAAAAGAAGAAGAAGAATGTAGCAGGAGGGGAAGAATGAAGGGGGGGAAATCAGAGGGGGAGAAGAACCATGAGAGACGATGGACTCTGAAAAACAAACTGAGGGTTCTAGAGGGGAGGGGGTTGGGAGGATGGGTTAGCCTGGTGATGGGTATTGAGGAGGGCACGTTCTGCATGGAGCACTGGGTGTTATGCACAAACAATGAATCATGGAACACTATATCTAAAACTAATGATGTAATGTATGGGGATTAACATAACAATAAAAAAATTAAAAAAAAAAAAAAAAGGGATCTTCCTCAATACCATTTGCTTGTGCATAGTTTAAGAAAAAGTAATGAAAAATAAAGCAAATAAAGCAAATAAGAAAAGTGTTATAGCTCAATCCCTTAACGACTTTGGACTACTATACCTGAGCTTCACTCTTTTTTAAGAGCATAACAATTTCACCACAAAAATACAACTATTCCTTAAGAAAACTACATATGAGAACACATATTTCAATAGAATGGGCTGGAAAACTTTGACTTTTACAACTATAATGCTAGGTTGGATCAGCTAGTTATGGTTTTTTGACTCATGGATCTTTGTTAAAAACTCCTCATCTAAGCCTCCTCAGCAATTGCCTTAATATTAGCTTAGTGACACCAATTTACCTTGCATCTATAAAAATATGATAATAAAAAAATAATAAATATAATGGCAATGATAATGATACCCTTTTTATTGAATGTTATGTATATATTAAGTATTAGAGTAGGCAATTTTTAATTCATTTTTAACAATTCCTCTATTCCATGAAGCTACTATATACAAAGTTCTATGGTTGGCAGTGTGATCAAGGCGAAAAACAAAGGAAAGAAGGAAAGAATGGAGGAAAGGGGCAGAGAAGGAAGGAGAAAACTAAAATTAAAACATCATCTGTACCTTTACAAAGCTAATGATTTGGGAGAGGGAGTGTGGGGGACATCTATCAATTCTGCACATAGCATGCTTTGCAAAAACTTTTAGTTGTCCTAGTTAAAGAAATTGAAACTGGAAATTATAGTTTACATGTATAGATTATATACGGGAGTGATTTTTGGAAGAAATTCAATCAGCAGGCCAATACTCAAGAAAAGTCTTAGATCTCCACCAAAAGTTTAACAAATAAATTTATATGTTTGAAATAACCAGAAAATATTTAAGAGAGGTATGAATTTTTAGGATTTTTTTTTCTGTTTAATATATCTTAAAAAACAATCAACTACTCTGTAGTCCTCATCCATAAAGGGGCTGTCACTGCTACATGGAACAATGTCACTCAACCACTATGTGCCAGCACTATAATTTACCCTAAATCAAGCTAACTCCAAACTTCAGGACTTCCCACCATTAGGTAAACATATGAAACATCTATCTGTAGCTAAATGAACAGTGTGCGATGTTCACGAACACAATGGAGGCTCCAAAAAGCAGGAAAAAATGTGGGCACTTGAAAATGAGTCTGATGACAGGGTCACACTTAGTTTCCATTCTTGGGGTACCTGACAAACAATAAATGGTCACAGGACATGGGCTTCAAAGGAAAGAGTGCTTCACAGTCTTTTTGTTTCCCCACTCCTCTTTCACCTTTCTAAACCTTTTATTCCTCAAATTTTCTTTGGAATATATGGCTCTCATCACTCTTGAGAGCTATGAGTGCCTTTCAAAGCCCAGATTTTCTTTCCCAGTATTCTGGGCAGCAAGCAGCCACTGAGAACCACGGTCACACCATGGCCTGTGCTGGGTACTACGGAAGAAGAAATGAAGGGGCTTGGGATCCTTTGCTGGGGAGTTTAATGAGCACTGGTGTATTACAAGAGATACAAACAATGGGAAGTGTTGTTCTCTGGAAGAAGGTGGGTGTAAATCACCAAGTACTTATTTTGTGCCTCCTATGGGCCAGGAATGTTCTAGGCACTCTATCAGCCATAAAGGAGAACATCTACCACAGATTCACTCAGTTCACTCAGTGAATAAGTCAGTTAGTTCACTTATGAATGCATCATTAAATAGCAAGGAAACCAAAAGAGTGATTCCTTTATTTGAGAATGCGTCATTTTTATTGACAAATGATAAGCACACCACTTGTTCATTTTGGGAGAACAGTATGTCCTAGAAAAGTATGATAGAGCATTGCTGTTCTCTGAGTTCCAGCTGAAGTTTCCACCAGCTCTCAGTAGCTGTATTGGCCTAAGACTGCCAACTACATGAAAGCGGGAAAGATTTCCACTTATTCTTAAACTCTTCTTCCTGTGTATGTTGATTTTATTTAGCTAATAAAATTATTGGGATAGCTAATATTTACTGGAATTGTAGCATACTAGATATTTCAGACGATTGCATTAATTCAAATGACCACAATCTTATTACGCTGGTATTATTAGTATCTCTAGTTTACAAGGGAGGAAACTGAGTCTCAGAAAGTCTAGTATATTGCCCAGCTTCAGTCAATTGTTTAGTAAGTGGTAGCAATAGATTTCAAACCAGGCAATCTGGCTCCAAAACCCAAGGTTATAATGATTGTACCATTATGCTTACCCCAAAGGCAGGTTTCCACCCACATCATTTCTTATCAGGAGTAAAACTTACTAAGAATGATTCCCCAATTATGTTTCAATAGTATAGTCTTCTTTGACATATAAAATCTGGTAATACCTGGCCTAAAGCCTGGGCTGCAAGGCTATAGAGAACACAGTATGAAACTTGGAAAGAAATGAACTTGCCCCATGGTTAGGACATTTAAACTTTTGCTCAGAATACCTGAAATTCCAGCAGTCACCATGGTCACACAGCTAACACCCCTGGGCAAGGAGCTTTCAGGCAGGGACTGCATAGTAATTGAAATGGAAGCTTCTTGTAATTATCTGAATGATTTTGAGCTTTCAAGTTCAATTCCACCAACACTGCATCATAAAACTAGGGCATTTATTATGTGTTTCTAGCAAAAAGAATGGCTCTGAGTAAAGCACCACCATATTCATGATCGCATTGAGCTACCTTGAGGACCCGGAGCAAACATCAACTTCGTCAGCTCATGCCATGATCAACAGATTTCTATTACTGGCAATTTGTCTATGAACCCTATAAAAACTCTCCTGATTAAAACAACTAAATATACTACACATACTACTTAAAAGCTATTTTTTCTAATTCTTTTTTAAAATTTAAATTCAATTAATTAATGTATAATGTATTATTTGTTTCAGGGGTACAGGTCTGTAATTCATCAGTCTTATATAATACCCAGTGCTCATTACATCACGTGTCCTCCCCAATGCCCATCACCCAGTTACCCCATCCCCCCCACCCCCCTCCCCTCCAGCAACCCTCAGTTTGTTTTCTAAGATTAAGAGTCTCTTATGGTTTGTCTCCCTCTCTGGTTTCATTTTGTTTCATCTTTTCCTCTCTTCACCTATGATCTTCTGCTTTGTTTCTTAAATTCCACATATCAGTGAGATCATATGATAATTGTCTTTCTCTGATTGACTTATTTCGCTTAGCATAATACCCTCTAGTTCCATCCATGTTGTTGCACATGGCAAGATTTCATTTTTTTTTTTTATACCACGTTGAAAATCTTAATTTCTGAACAAGGGACTCTGCATTTTTATTTTATACTGGGCCCCACAAACTATGTAGTCATTTGTGGCAAGAATTAAATGGGCTCATATATGGAGAATGCCACATAGAAACACTATGTGTTAGCTATTACATTATTATATTTTCTTTATATATTATAAATTCTTATTTCCAAATGGTTACAGAAATCCAATATTCTTGTTTTCATTAGAATAAGAAAAAAAATTTGTATTTGTGCAGAATTTAAACAGTTACTTACGTTAGCATTAAACATGACATACCACCTGCTATAAAATGTTACTTTCATGAAGAATATGCTAGTTTTATGATAGGCTTTGGCTACTGAGTTCTTACCTATGACCACACATTAGTTCAGAGCAAGATGGGGGTGGAAGTGAGGACAGGCCCTGGGAGGAAAAGATCAAACACTTTTTGAGCAGCTCCTCTGTGCAAAGTGGCACAATGAGCATTTCTTGCAATACTTGGAGTGCTCCTGGAAAGTGAGTATTATCATCCTGTTCAGTAACAGAGGGTGAAACTGAAGTTCAAGGAATTCAATGCAACCTAACCAGAATCATAAAAAAGTGTCAAGACGTAAACACTGGTAATTCTAACTACAATTTCTATATTTCCATTTCTCTCTGCCTTGGTTGGTGAGTATATGAGTGGAATATTTGTAAGTCCCTCATTTTATATTTACATGGAGCTTTAAGTAAAAGAAGTTGCTTTAAAAAACATTTACTTTTATGATGAGCGCTGAGTAATGTATAGAATTGTTGAATCACTATATTATACAGCTAAAACTACTATAGCACTCTATGTTAACTATACTGGAATTAAAAAAAAAAAAAAAGTAAAACTTTCCAAGCTGGAAAAAAATAAATAAAAAATCAAAATAAAAAGTACCCATATGTTAATTATGCCTTTCTCACACACAAAACATTTACTTAAGACCTAGCAATAGCCCAGGGTCCAATACACAATGGTGCAGTGTTCTGAAATGATTTTTTCATTTCTTCAATATTCTCTGAGAAAAGGAACAAGAAGTATAGCAGGTACCAGAATGCATGGTCCTGGAGGATGTGCTAAATGCCAGAAATGACTCTAGGAGATTCCACTATTGTTCTATAATTCTAAGCAATGTTTAACTCCATGAAGAGATTCAAGGAGGAAAATAAAGAGGAAGAAAATGGTCCAAAGAGAAAGAAAAAGCCTGAGAAACAGAAGGGGCTCATTTTCATATTTCTTCACTTTTGCATGGAGGGTCTTATTGTTTGTAAAATATCAGTAACACAAAGTGCAAAAGCAGCAACTGACTCAGAAAAAAACCCCAAAAATACAAGACAAAACTAAACAATTCTCAACCACTGTATGCAAGCTGAAATGAAAATGAGTATGAAGAAATAAAGGGAAGATTAAAAAAAGATTAAAAGAGACATCAGTTACAGACCTTTTTGAGCACAAACATTGTACAAATTGGAAGATTTCAAATATCTCAGAAAACAAAGAAGGCTGATTGAAGCTTCCTCTGCCCCAGGATGACACAGAGGCCAACAAGTGCATTAACTTTCCTTAAAAGCAGCTCCAAACTACAAAAGAAATACTGTTCAAAGACAAAATAAAAATTCAGGGACTTATCCTAGAGATCAACAAATGGAAATGATAGAGAAAAGTCATCCTCTTCTGTGATTCAGGGACATGGCTGCAGGGGGCCTTCTGATGCCCTTTACCTTTAGAGTGACAAGGAATGCAAACATCCTTAGTAGGAGGAAATAGGTTGGTCTTCTGTAAGGCAATCCAGATAGAGGCTCTAGCTTTCTATGAAAGTAGTACTTTGTAAGCCACAACTATGAATCCTCCAAATAAACAATTCAATTTTGTTATTGCAATAATTTTTTTATAGTTATATTATATTGTAGTCTATTTAAATTCCAGTTAGTTAACATTCAGTGTAATATTAGTTTCAGCCATACAATGTAGTGATTCAACACTTATATGCAACACCTGGTGCTCATCACAACACGTTCACTCCTTAATTCCCACCAATCTATTTAACCCATCCCTCCTACCCACCTCCCCTCTAGTAACCCTCAGTTTGTTCACTATAGTTAAGGTCTGTTTCTTGGTTTGCTTCACTCTCTCTCTTTTTTTTCCCCATTGCAGTATTTTTCTAAATGCAAACAGAGAGGGTAGGAATTTTCCTACAGCTTTTAAGCAAAATAAAAATATCTGGAGGCATGCTGTTGAATGATAGTACACCTCCCTGATTCCTATATGTTTTTTCTTTAACTCTGAAAGTCTTGGAAACACAACTAGATGTGGAATTCCAGACACTTCCAAAGAGTTTTGCCACCCATTTAGATAGGTTATTCCTTAGCTGTGTAGATGTAAAAGATGAACTTCTTTGCCTATTTACCAGTGAAGCATGGTACATCACAAAGTGCTAGAACTCATGATGGCAAAAACTGGATTTCATCTGAGAGACTTCAGACTTTCCATTAAGCACACAATTGGCACCTTACTTGAATGTACTTCCCCTGGAACAGGCGCTCAAAAGGTTGGCAGATGTAGAGACTGCTTGATGAGCCACCCTCTTAACAGATTCAGATGAGTGGTAGACAACAAGGACCATTCACTGCTAAGGTCATGAAGGCGATTGTATTCAACCATTTATGAAAAGCCTAGAGATGGTGATGTTTAAGGCATATTTAGGTATCACTGAAAAGACAACTATAATTCTAAAGGAGAACTAACAAGTAAGTGATAGACTAGAAAGATAGCCCATGTGGACCAGAAGGGGTTTGAATTCCAACCTAAGGATTCTGAACTTTATCCAAGACAATTGAGAAACATTGCAATTTTTTGAGCAAGAGAGTGGCAAAAGGAAAAAAGATGTAGTGTGGAAAGTTTATGTAGTAATATGTAGGAAGAGACTGATAGGCAAGAATGTCAATTAGACCGCTTTTATGGTTGACTAATCCAATGCTCTTAAGTCCTCTTATCTCTGTTTTCCTGGCAGACCTACCTGTTGCAATTTCCAATTGGAATAAACCCAACAGATTTCTTTCCCTGGATTTACAGCACAGAGTCTTAATTTATAGGTGTTGCCTTGGTATTCTATCTGGTTAGCATTCTTTCATTCCCAGTTTGGTCAATCGTGTGCCACCCTAATGATCACCAGCCACTACTGAGCCATCTTTTATGCTCCACTGATCACATAATTCTCCTAAACTCATCTTTTATTATTAAAGTTCCAAAGTTCAGGCCTGATCCTAGGCTTTTTCTCTTCTGGCTCCATATTCTTGCTTTCTGAACATTTGCAGTCATGCCTCCAGCTTAACTTGTCACCAATTTTAAAAGGATTCACATGTTTATATTTTCAGCAAAGACCTGTCCTTTATGCTCCAGACTTAACTCTGTCCTTGGGATCTTTGCATAGATACTCAAAGTTATCCCAAACTCAACCTGTCTGAATGCCAAATGAGGATTCATAGCTGATGCTGCCCCCCACCCCATCCCTTTCCCGAAAAACATTCCATTGCCTCGAGCATGCTCTACCTCAGTGAGCTCATCACCACCTATGTAGTGTTTGAACCAAAACCCAGGAGACACCTTGGGCCCTTAATTTCCTTTGCTCTCATATTTGGTCTCTCACCAATCCCTGCCACTTCTAATTCCAGGTATCTTCTTTCTTATTCTTCTCACCTAGCCAATGCCTTCTTCTTTCTATTTCAGCTCAGTTTTCACTGCCTCAAAGAAAGTGTCTTAATTTTCCTATGTCATTTTTCCATATTTTATAAATTCATAGATTCAGTTTGACTGGCAAATGCAAACTATGTAGACCGAGGGAGAGGGAAGAAAGGAAGTCATTACCTGGAGATGCAGGCTAAGGCATAAGATAGAGGTATAATCTAGAAATGCAAATCTACAAGGATTGCTAATACTAGAGACATGTGAGCAGAGAAAATATGGAAAGAAAACAGAAGAGTTTAGGTCTGAACATTGGGGAGTGAACCCATTTGGATATGGGACAGACAGAAAGAGAGAATGAAGAACAGGGTAGGTGTAAGCAAAAGAGTGACCACACTCATTTAATTAAGCCACTTAAACTAATCAAAATTGTACCCAGGTTAAGTGGGTGACAACATATCTTCAATTTATTTTGGGGTGCTGTCTAATTATTATTTCCCCACTGATCTTCTGAAGCAATCAGCACATGGCACCAGTGTCTCTCATGCCAGTTTAACCTGTGAGTAGGTATATTACTTCAACTGAGTTGCTTCACTGTCTGTGATCAGATCCTCCACTACCTTTGAGGATCATTAACTCTATTTTACAAAAGACAAAATAAGGATGAGAGAAGTTCAGTCATGTACCCCAGGTCACACAGGCAATGAGTGACAGGGCCAGGCTTAGAACTCTGAACTCAGATCTGTGCAACCCCACATACCAGATATGCACGCTGTACAGCGGAGCTCTCAAAGGATGAGACTCCCCAAGCCCTGCTCGCTGCACCACCAGTGGTCCTTGGAGTGCTAAAAGTGACAAATTCAGGCCAGGCTGAAATTCTCAAGGCAATATGCTGCTGAATTGGCAGCCAAGGATCCTTGGGCAGGTCCTGAAAACACCTAATCCCTCTTTTGATAAAAATGACCATTATGCTATGGCTTTTCAGACCATGTTAAGTAAGATATTGCAACCAATGGAACTGACACCACCCAGGGTAGAGATCCAGCCATAGGCTCATTCTTCTCTAACAATGTGGCTAATTGAGAGTGAGATGCAGAAGTTCCAGGGGTTGCAGATGTTTTGAGGGTGCAAGGCACTAAAGCATGACAGGTTTGCAAGATGCTGATGAGGACTTCAAGGCATGGAATGGCAAGAAACCAATCTGGCAACCTTATGGGGGAGGCTGTGACCTCAGACTCATCACAAAACCAAGTCACTGTCCACCTAAGAGGGAAACCTGGGACTTGAGCATATTCCCCACCAGAATTACAGGGCAGAGAATGAAGTTGAAGCTTCAGGACCCATCTCCTACATGATCCCCTGGGGATGCTGGGGGCTGATGGGAAATGCAGTGTTCCGGATGGAGAGGAGAAGCCAGGTTGCAATCAGGGAACTTTCTATGTAAGCATTTTTTTCAATACATTGCTTACAAAGAGTGCAGAAAGGAGACCTGGATCACCAAATCTCTTCAAGCAGACTCCCCACTGAGCACAGAGCCTGACACAGGGCTCAGTCTCATGATGCATGAGATCATGACCTGAGCTGAAACTAAGAGTCAGATGCCTAACCAACTGAGCCACCCAGGCACCCCAGGAACAATAGGTATTCTATCCCAAATCTCTACAACCATGCTTGCCATTTTGGGTACAGAAAAATGACACAGAACCAGAGAGCAAGCATTCCCGGATTAACTAATAATGACAAGAATTATTCCATCTCTAACAATTTATATGCTATCTTGGAAAAAGTGAGTCTGTGTGTGTGGCGTGTGTGTGTGTTTGTACTGTGTGTGTGTTTGTGTGCTGAGTGTCTGTATTTGTGTTTGGGTTTATGTGTGTTTGTGCTCTGAGTACACTTATTTGTGAAAGAAATATAAAGACAGAGAAATAAAAAGAGATGTGAAAAACCAGAGCAGAGAGAGAGAGAGAGAGAGGAGAAATGGTGAATAATGAGAAGCAAGAGTGGGAAGAAATGATGGATGGATGGAGGGAAGAAAGCAGGGAGGACGAGTGACGAGTGACACAAGATTTTTCCAATCACCAGAAGAAAGGCTGTCTTGATGCCTTTGGAAAGTAAAGATAATAATTTAAATAAATCTTGTGACCATCCTGACAAAGTGACTCTCAGTCAAGTAATCTTTAATTGGAAAAGTCTCCTCTCATCACCTAGGCTCCAAAAGGGGGAAAAAATGTAAGAAGCCATATGTTCCAATTCTTTGATTCTTGTTTCACAGTTTTGATAAATGTGTCTCACGGGGGCCATTTCTGCCAATGGCAAACTTTCTTTATGCTTTAGAATTTGCCTTCCAGCAGTCACATAAAATCTCACCACTACAAATTGCCAGGGAGCTTTGGAGTTCTGAAGTAAATAAACCAGAATTGGTAGGGAGTTTGGGTAGCAAAATTAAACTGAAGAACCAGGAAAATAAAGTACCAAAAGTTCACTCTTCGTTCAACTCAAGAAAATCATTATCATTAGAAAATTGTACATTGCCTCCAAGACAAATAACACTTATTACTGGGACTAATCTCCAAATATTTCAATTTCACAATAACTTTAAGTTATTAATCCTGATTACTATTACTACTATTATTGCTATCATAAATGGCTGACTAGACCAAGTTATTTGTTTTCATTTTTATTCAAACTGAATCTCCGTAATTGCTCCTTCATATTGATACGATGCTGGACATTTGATCTGCGACATTACGTATCTGGGTCAACAAGACACATCACCGATTCTAGTAACACCAATATCTGATGTCATGGCAATTTACAGGTAGTGGTGTTGAGGGAAGATGAAGAAGAGAAAAGGGAACCTGGCCAATTTCAGGAGCACTTGACTTACTTGAATGACGGTTCACAGATGGGAAACAGCACAGCTCAGCCTTAAACTCATGTCCTTCCAGTTCTGTACCCCTCACCAAAAGCATGATGCTAAACTGCCACCAGATCATAGAGTATATCTATGATGTCAAAGTAGACATAGTTTCCAAATTCATACTCTCTACCCTCTACTTATGAAAGAATAATTTTGTTTCACTCACCCTTAAGTCACCAGAGTCTTTGAGATCACCTGGCACATGAAAGATACTCAGTACTCTCCTCTCCTGATTGAATTATTCACTGGATGGAAAAGCTTCTGATAGTAGCTCAGCGGTCTTTCAATATCTAGGCAGAGCATGGGAACTTGGTCTTAAATATCAACTTACAGATATTTCCTTTTTGTTCTAGTCACTCCTAATAGAAGATACACCAAGATATTAAGACCACAGTGCTTGAAATTTTAAAACTGGTGCAAATTTGGCCTATCAAGAAAATGTCCTATCTAATAAAATGGAGTCTTATGACTCCTCAGTGAAAATACAGACTTGACTTATCCAGGCCAAATCTTTATGTGTCTTGATAATCTGACTGATTATAAAATACCAAACATGTCAAAAATCTAGGAATCAGGACATATCATGGAATCAGAACTGTGGAACCAAACAATGAAATATATTAGCCACATTCAGGATCATTTAGGATAGCTATTCTTGTCCCCTTACAGTACTGATGAAGGCAACTATATTATAAACAATTCTGAGTTTCCAGATGACCTGTTTTTTTTTTTTAGCCATTCTGCAAGAAGTTAGTTTCTTCCTTGAAGTGGCTCGCAAATGGAAGTAAAGGCGAGCAGGCAAAGAAATCTTAAGAAAAAGGAAGGAAGAAGGAAGGAAGGAAGGAAGGATGGAAGGAAGGAAGGGAGGAAGGAAGAGAGAAAGAGAAAGACAGGGAGGAAGAAGGAAAGAAGGAAGGAAGGGAGGGAGGGAAAAAGGGAAGAAAGAAAGAAAGAAAGAAAGAAAGAAAGAAAGAAAGAAAGAAAGAAAGAAAGAAAGAAAGAGAAAGAAAGGAAGGAAGGAAGGAAGGAAGGGATGGAGAAGGAAATTTGGCTGGGTTTTTCACTTCCTTAATTTCTAATAAAGAACTGCAGTGGTGAGCAAAATAAATAAATAAATAAATAAATAAATAAATAAATAAAGTACAAATTTAGGTCCCATACTAATTTTATTGATGTATTTCCATTGCCTATCAAGTGTCTACAATTAGTAGATGCTCAATCAGAAGTTTGGAAAGTTATCAGTTTTATCTCTAAAATTTCCTGCAGTGTGTGTGTGTGTGTGTGTACATATATACATATGTTAAATTACTTGGGATGTCCCAACCATAATGCCACCTGAGAGTCATTCTTGAGATGAGTGAGGACTTAGTTGAACCATTTAAGCTTGCCAATGATTCTGAGGTCTGTCTTCCCAAGTTCAGAGCAATGGTGAAAAGCAGGCACATGATAGCGTTCTGGCCCTTTGCAAGGAGCAGGACAGACGCTGCCTGGCCCGGGTGCCATAGGCCCTTGGTGATATCCTTTCTCAAGTCTCCCTTTCTAAAACAATTTTATTTGTCTCTTCTTTTGAGATTCTCTCAGGCTGATGAGTTAGACAAAAATGGTGCTTAGGTGAAAGCATTTTGAGCACCACAGCAGAGATCTTGTTAGAGGCCATGGACACCGTAGGCTGAGGCATCCACTGCTAAGAAATGTAAGTCACAGTTGGAAACAACTTTAGCATCAGATCATTGGTCCTACCCCTTGTGGGGGGGGACAGCATTCTTCATGTCTGCCGTGGACCTGAGGCATTAAAGGGCCATTTCTGGACTGTGTTTATACTCAAAACCTTGATATTGCCCCAGGGCTGGTGCATGTTTTTGCAGAAAGACAAAAATCTCTGTGTGCTGCAAAGGAAGGAGTTGGCCATGAGAAGTCTGCCAACTTCCTTTGAGCCTTAGGCTATGCTTTGACCACTCCTGAGTTCACAGGACTGCAGTTCCTCTTTTCCATGTCAGCGCTGGAACCGAAGGTGAAGAGACTGGACAAAGAGGCAGGCGTACTCTGCTCTGGACTCAAGGCAGAAGCACAGGACTCTGCTACTTTTTACTTAAATCTGGCACTGTTGAATCTCCTAGCTATGTAAGAGATGTCTGTTTAGAGTCACTGTTACATAAAAGTTTTATACGATTTGTAAGAGCCTCACTAAACTATGCATTTATTATGTATTGCATATTTGTTAAGCCAATACACAAATATTCATTAGCATATTCAAGTGAAAAAAAGAATGAGCGCATGGCTGGAATATTGAGAATAAGGACATGTGGCATAATTTGCCTCTGGAAATGCAAACTGAGTAACAGGAAGCCACTGCTGTGTGTTGTTTTTTTTTTTTTAATTTTTTTAATTCTATTTATTTATTTGAGAGAGAGAATGAGCAAGGCGGAGGGCAGTGGGAGAGGGAGAAGCAGACTCCCCGTTGAGCAGGCAGCCCAATGTGGGACTTGATCCCAGGACCCTGGGATCATGACCTGAGCCGAAGGCAGACGCTTAACCGACTGCTGTATTTTAATTGTGCAGAGTGAAGGGTGATGGCTTGAAGTACACATCAAACCTGCAGTTTGAAAAGAACACCAGCTGCAGTAGAGAGATGATTAAAAGAATTAAACAAAAGGCAATATCACATTGGAAATTATTCAGCATTAGTCCAGCAAACTATAAATGGTAACTTTGGGATTATGGTGGAAACAAAGGTAAAAGAAAATGGATGGATCTGACAGACAGGAAGTCAAATTTTACAAACAGCAAATAAGGGAGCAAGTAGTGTCGGAGAAGAGGCTCAGGTTTTTTGCCTATTGAAGTTGATGGGGACAGTGTGTTACGTTGAGAGGTGAACAATGGAAGATAACCAGCTTCAATGCGGTAATGGGGATGTCAGTTATCAGGAGGTTGAATTTAATGTGCCACTGAGACATTCAAGGGAAGAAGTGATGAAAAACTAGACCTTACAGGAGAGTTGGAGCTCTAGGTAAAGACTTTGAAAATCTTGGGCACATAGATGCTGAAAGAATATCAAGGAGAACTCTAACAAGTAATGATAGAGAAGAAGCAGCTGAACTTGTAGTTATGGCCACAAAGAAGGACCCCAACAGTGGGATGAAAGCCGCAGAGTTCAACACTAATGATGCCCAGAGGAAAAGAAAGGCACAACATAGAAAGGGTGGATTCACCATGGTATAATATCACCGAGGTTTCAAGGGAGATGAGTGCTCAAACATGGCCTTCACACTGTGGTATGGAGATGCACTGACATTGTTGTCTTGATGGGCTCAGGAATTGAAGTGGGATAAGGGAGAAAATGAAAACATTAGGGCTACTGGCCTGGCAGAGAAAAGAAGGAATCAAGGAACTAGAGATGCTTACTGAGGTTAATAAGAGCAGATCAGGGTGGGTGTAATTGAACAAGCGAGTGAGGATCAGATGAGGTTTTCTGAGAGCAGAGCAGCTGAACTGGTATAGAGGTGATGATCTGGTCCAAGGTGTGACGATGCAAGTGGGTGGATATGATCGGAGTGAGAGAATAAAATCGTTGGAGATGAGTCTGTTAAGGCCCTGGTGTAGAACTGGAATAATAGCAATATTTTAATAAAATATTGGGTGTGAAAAATCCTTCAGCTGACAATTATCAGGATAGGATTAATTGTGCTATCTTGTATCTCAAAGGATAATATTTTGTTCTTCAAGAACCGAAGAAGAAAATGCTATTGGAAAGGTAGTGGGTAAGCGGCAGGACACCAAACCCAGTTTCAGACCATAAGGTGCATGGGGAAAGAACATAAAAACTGTAACACAGAAACTTTCCCTGGAGAAGGAGTGTCCAGAGTGCACAGTCAGGTTTTAGGGAGGTGGGGAGGTGGAGCAGATACTGAGGGAAAACAGTGGCCAAGAATGTGAATGGAAGATATTTATGAAATATGGAGGCACAATTCCAGACATCATAGTGCGTGACTTTGTGAGAAAGAAAAGGGAGTGAAGGGTCAGGGAGAATCTAGAAAATATGGCTCATGAGCTGCAGAGGACTGATGGAAACCAGGATATGATACGAACACATTGAATATTCTGCAATAAAACATGAATAGAGAATAGGTTGTGTGAGTCTCAGGTGTCTCTCCAACTCAGGGCTTTGGCTCCCTTGGCAGTAGGTTCTGACCATGACTGATGACTGTACCACCAGGGGGAAAAAGCACAGGTATGTGCTGGGGGGCCCCAGGGTGATGGCGACTCTTGAGACTATTGCTTATACATGCCCATCACATACCCTACTGAGAAGCTCGGAAAGTTATAGAAGAGATTATATCAAACTTTATGAGTTCCTGGGCCCCCTGAAGACCATCCATCCATAAACCCCAACTTAATTACCATGGTCCACCTTATTAAGACTAAACCCCAAGCTGCATAATTTTGTTGCTAATATGCTCACTTTAAATAGCTTGTGCCTAGTGGGCTTGGGACACATTCCCAGCAATAATTAATCTGGATGAAACCAATCCTCCTTTCCATTAATTAATGTCTTTTCCCCAATAATTAAAAGAAAATCTTCATTAGCAAATTGTTACTAATCCACTACTGATGAAGAAGCAAGCTTGGGAGTGTGTATTTCAAATTCTTCATAGGTTACCGGATTTATTGGCAGGAGTTTTTTTTTTTTAATCATCAAGTACTTAAAAGGACTGATGGACGGGATGAGAATACACGAAGGAGAGGTGGCAGTGCAGAGAATAATGACAAAAACTTTATGATATAATTTACAGCACTTACTAGCCCAAAGATTGAAGTAGCTCCACTACAATTTCTTTCGTCTGATGATACACATTATAGCAATAAAAAACTCATTTAGAAGTATGGTTGTAAGAGAAGTTAAGGGTTAAGGGAAAAGTAGACTTGACATGTAAATATGGCAGTGTATGCTGGGGGCTTTTCCAGTCCCACCACATGTAGAGAAGCCCCAGGCAGTGGGCATGTTGTGGGTCAGCATAAGGCTGACCAGATTAATGACCCGAGCTTCCAATGAAACCTTACATTCACTGAGATCAGTGACCTAGTAGGCTCAGATGTGTTTCCTGCTCCCAGAAACACCTCTAACCATTGATTTTTCAAAATCCAGATAGGATTTGGGTATGGAAGGCTTGCTATAAATGTACCCATTACTGATGGCCAACCTGGAGCTTGCGATGGAGTGACTGCAACCTCAAGCAACTTTACACAGACCCCACATTTCTATTGTGGTGGTGACCGCGCTAATGTTCTCCCTTGGCAAGAACACATCTCCCCAAAGCTGCAAACCCTCGACAAGTTGCTGACACCTTTAAGAGTCTCACTGGGCTTTCAAAAAGTCAGCAGATACCCTCTTTCCCACTGCATGTTGAATGAGGCTGACCAGCTTAGCACCCAGAATTTCCCTTCATCTTCTGCCAACTCCCTTTAAGACATGAGGCTTGGATGTGTGCTCGTGGAAAAGATATCCTAATAGCTTATAGTTTTTCTTCCCATCTCTGCTCCACATAGCCCTTTTCAGGTACACACTCTCTGCACACACTGGCCTTTTTTGTTCTTCTCCTACCAAAATTTCAATTCCAGTTGACTTATGCAATTCAACACCTGGCAACCCCAATGGCGGATGGGCTCAAACAAACCTCAGTCCCTGCTCAGGGCTCAGTCCCTGCTCAAGCTCTTTATTCCACATCCTAATTGGATAGGGAAAACTATCACCATTCATGTGCTGGGCAATGACCTTGGTTCAGTTCATTTATCTCTTGGAAACTCAGTTTTCATTTTTTTAAAATTTTATTAAGGTTTATTTATTTATTTGAGAGGGAGAGAGAGAGCAGGGAGAGGGGTAGAGGGAGACAGAAATCCTGAAGCAGACTCCCTGCTGAGCATGGAAACTGATGCAGGGCTTGATCCCAGTACTCTGAGATCATGACCTGAGCTAAAATCAAGAGTTGGCTGCTTAACCAACTGAGCCACCCAGGCGCCCAAGGAAACTCAGTTTTTAATTGGGATAGTTATTCTTATCTCACTAGAGACTGCTAGTTATCTATCCAATATCCTTCTCCCCTCTTGTTTGGTAAGAGAACAGGATATTTCATTTGGAATGACAATGAGTACAATTAAGAAACTACAGATAGAAGTCATGACATGGGGCTTCAAGGAAAGCTCTTCTCACCCCATCTTGTTCTTTCATTCTTCCTACCTGGAATGTAGATGTGATAGCTGGAGCTTTAATGGCTATCTTGTGACCTTGAGGATGGAAGCTATGTGCTAGAGAGGCAAGACATAAAGTTAAAAGGTGCTTGTGACCCCACTGACTTTATGGAGCTCTCATACTTGCTCTGGATTCTTACCTCAGGTCCTTATGTGGTCTGTATATGAGAAGGAAATACACCTCTATCCTATCTAACATCTTTGGTCAAGTTATGAGTATCAAAATGATAGGCTTCCTCCCAGGGATGGGATAAGCTTAAACTTGGGAGCATATATGAAAAATCTAAGGTAGTAGTGGGGACATTGGCTCTCTGCTCATGTCAGTTTCCTTGCCCTGTAGTTTTAGATGGGCTTTTCTGAAAAATTATGTAGCCATTTGAGCTGTGACTGACTCTGTCTCTGACACTAAGAGATGAAGCTGTTTCTTTGAGTAGTTTCGAGAAAAATGGCTTGACAATTTCAAGGACTGGCTTTGTGTCTATGTGTCTCTTAGAGGTCAGGATACCCCAGGCCTCCTATTAATTATAAACACAATCTGTGAAGTGGCTCATGTATATTTGTGATTTTTAAAAAAATGTCTTTTAGAGCTTTGCTGGTGGCTTTCAACATTTTCTAAAGCAGAGTGTGATTATGTCTGGCGGACAACCAACCATCAGCCTGCAGGGGACCCTCTGCCACCCCTCACCCCACTTCATGTGTTCCTCTGCATTCACACATCAAAGTCACTTCAAAAAAATAATAAAAGAAATGAAATAAAAGAGAAGAGATAGCCACAGCAGCTGAGAATGCCAGTCTATTATTTTAGAAACAGGACTATGTAGGTACAGCAAACACAACATCAATATTGCCAGCAACATCAGCCATGTTTGGCTTTGTGCTCAATTCCCTGGCTTTTAAGAGCCTGATTTAATAAGGGTGTGGAAAAGAGAGGGTGCTTATCCTCCAAACTCTCCACAAAACACCCCCACAGCAGATGGAAAACTTAGCCCCAATTGCTGATGAACCTTCTGCATATCTGTGTCTGTTAGTTCAAAGGGATGCAGCTTCAATGACCCAGTGGTCCCTGTTTCATGCTCTTATTTGGATCACCTCTTCTTGCTTCTTATTGCAGATGAGCATTTAGTTAGTGTGTGTGGACTGTTTGGGGTTGCAATTTATTCATTTCCATGCCAACTCAATAGGTCATTATGACTCTCTCAGACCTGCATTCCTAAAAACACCAGGTACATGGCCCTACCTCTGGATAGAGACTTAAAATTATCGAACCCCTACCCAACACACACACACACACACACACACACACACACACGTGTAAGCTGTAGAGGTCCTCCTTCCTATAACTCCTATAATTGTCTGAGCACAATTAAAGGTAAACAGAATTGCCAGTTGAATAAAATCAAAATTTTTAATTGAGCTGCTGCTACTGCTTGCGCAGATCATTGCTATGCCCTGAAGATCCCCAGATAAATCTGACATGGTCCTGTTCTCAAGAATACCTCACACCAGTCAGAATGGCTAAAATTAAGTCAGGAAATGACAGATGTTGGTGAGGATGCAGAGAAAGGGGAACCCTCCTACACTGTTGGTGGGAATGCAAGCTGGTACAGCCACTCTGGAAAACAGTATGAAGGTTCCTCAAAACGTTGAAAATAGAGCTACCCTATGACCCAGCAATTGCACTACTATGTATTTATCCCAAAGATACAAATGTAGTGATCCGAAGGGGTACGTGCACCCCAATGTTTATAGCAGCAATGTCCACAACAGCCAAACTATGGAGGGAACCCATATGTCCATCAGCAGATGAATGGATAAAGAAGATGTGGTACATATATACAATGGAATACTACTCAGCCATCAAAAAATGAAATCTTGCCATTTGCAATGACATGGATGAAACTAGAGAGTATTATGCTAAGCAAAATAATTCAATCAGAAAGATAATTATCACACGCTCTCATTCATATGTGGAATTTAAGAAATAAAACAGAGGATCATAAGGGAAGGGAGGGAAAAATAAAACAAGATGAAATCAGAGAGGGAGACAAACCATAAGAAACTCTTAATCACAGGAAACAAACTGAGGGTTGCTGGAGGATATGGGGTGGGGATGGGGTAACTGGATGATGGACATTAAGAGGGGCACATGATATAATGAGCACTGGGTATTATATAAGACTGATGAATCACTGAAGTCTACCTCCAAAACTAAAATACACTATATGTTAATTAAATGAATTTAAATTAAAAAAAGAAAGAAAATATCCCTGTCTTTTAAATATTATGGAAGAGTTTATATAGAATCAGCATGTATTTTTTTTTTCATTAAATGTTTGGTACAATTCAAAAGTAAACTATCAGAGCCTAGAGTTTTCTTTGTGTAAAGTAGTTAACTTCATATTCAATTTCTTTTATAGATATTCAAATATTTACATTATGTATTTTTCCCATGAATGAATTTGGTGATTTGTGTTTTATTTAAACATTTAACCTAAATTTTCAAATTCACTGGTATAATGTTGTTCATAATATTTCCCATTGCTTTTTTAATACCTATAGCAATATGTAGCATTTTCACAGCCTTTATTTCTGATATTGATAATTTGTTTTCCTTTTTCTAATCGGATCAGTTTTACTGATCTAAAAAAACAGCTTTTGCTTTCCTTAATTTTCTCTGCTTTTTCTCTCTTCTTTCACTGATTCCCACTCTGATCTTTATTATTTCCTTTCTTCTACTTAATTTGCTTTTGATTTGCTCTTTTTTTCTAGTATTTTTTTAAGGATACAAGCTAAAGTCATTTATTTGAGATGTTTCTTTTCTTTTTTTTTTTTTTTAATTTTATTTACTTATTTGACAGAGAGAGACACAGCGAGAGAAGGAACACAAGCAGGGGGAGTGGGAGAGGGAGAAGCAGGCTTCCCGCGGAGCGGGGAGCCCAATGCAGGGCTCGATCCCAGGACCCTGGGAACATGACCTGAGCCAAAGGCAGATGCTTAACGACTGAGCCACCCAGGCGCCCTGAGATGTTTCTTTTCTAATGTAGGCATTCAATGCTTTAAATTTCTCACTACTATCAGTGACATGCCACACACTTTGATATGTTCCATTTTTATCTTCACTAATTACAACACAATGCTTTCTAATTTCTGTTTTGATTTCTTCTTTGACCCATCTATTACACAAATGTGTATTATTTAGTTTCCAAATATTTGAGAATTTTCCAGAGATCCTCCTGTTATTGATTTATAATTTAATTCTATTGTGCTCAGAGAACATGCTTTGTATGGCTTAAATTACTTTAAATGTATTGAAGCTTGTTCTATGGCCCTGAATATGGTCTACTTGATAAATGCTCTTTGTGCACATGAAAAGAATGTGAATTCTGTTTTTGTTTAATAGTGTTTTGTGAATAATTAGGTTAAGTCAAATTATAGTACAATTCAAATCTATATCTTCACTGATTTTCTCTCTACTTGTTCTATCAGTTACTGAGATATGGTGCCAAAATCTCTGACTGTAATTGTGAATGTGTCTATTTCACTGTGCTGTTTTGCTTTACGTGTTTTGAAGTTCATTCATTAGGTGCATAAATATTTATCATTGTCTATCCTCTTAATGAGTTGACCTCTTTATCATTATGCAATTACTTTTTTATCCTTGGTAATATGCTTTGATCTACAATTTAGTTTGTCAGATATTAATATATTCACTCCTGCTTTCTTTTGATTAGTGTTAGCACACCGTATCTTTTCCCAGCTTTTTACTTTTTTTTTTTTTTTTTTTAAAGATTTTATTTATTTATTTGACAGAGAGAGAGATAGCTAGAGCAGGAACACAAGCAGGGGGAGTGGGAGAGGGAGAGGCAGGCTTCCCGCCGAGCAGGGAGCCCGATGTGGGACTCGATCCCAGGACCCCGGGATCATGACCTGAGCCGAAGGCAGACGCTTAACGACTGAGCCACCCAGGCGCCCATCCCAGCTTTTTACTTTTAACCTATATGTGCCTTTATATTTCAATTATGTTCCTTGTCTACAGTATATAGTTGGCTTTTGTTTTCTCATCCAGTTTGAAAATATGGTTCTTTTTAATTTAGGATATTAACTTAGAACACTTACATATAATGAAGTTAAAGATACGGCTTAGGTTTAAATCTATTATAATAATATTTGTTTTCTATTTGTTGTATCTGTTCTTTCTTCCCTTTCTTGATCTGCTTTGCTTTGGAATAAATTTTTTTCATAATTCCATTTTATCTTCTTTTTAAGCTTCTTAGCTATAACTCTGTTATTCTATTGGTTACTTTAGTGTTTATGGTATATTTCTTTAACTTAGCAGTTAATCATCAAGAGATATTTTACTGCTACACATAAAATAAACTTATAATAGTATACTTCCATTTCTTTCCTACTGAATTTTCTGCTATTTTTCATACATTTTTTTTAAAGATTTTATTTATTTGACAGAGAGAGACACAGTGAGAGAGGGAACACAAGCAGGGGGAGTGGGAGAGGGAGAAGCAGGCTTCCCGCTGAGCAGGGAGCCCGATGCGGGGCTCGATCCCAGGACCCTGGGATCATGACCTGAGCCGAAGGCAGATGCTTAACGACTGAGCCACCCAGGTGCCCCTGTTCATACATTTTTATCTCTACATATATTTTAAAAGCCCATAACACATTGTTATCATTTTTGTTTAGTCAACAATCTCTTAAAGAGATTTAATTAATTTTAAAAATCACATATTTATCCATGTAATTACCATTTCCCATGTTCATCATTCCTTTCTGTAGATCCATATTTCCCTCTGGTATCATTACCTTCCACTTGAAGGATTTACTTTAACATTTCTTGTTGAGTGTATCTAATGCTGATAAAACTTTCAGCTTCTTTAGGTCTGAAAAACCTTGATCTGACGTTCAATTTTGAAAATTACTTTTGCTGGGTATAGAATTAGAAGTTGACAATGTTAATAACTATCAATGTCCTTATCTGCTAATTCTAACATCTATGTCAGGTTAGGGTAGATTTGACAGATTGTTTTTTCTCTTCTTATGAGTCATATTTTCTTGCTTTTTTTTTTTTTTTTTGCATACTTAGCAATTTTTGATGGGATGCCAGATATTGTGATTTTTTTAAATCAGTTTGGATGAGGATATTTTGAATCTCTAAGCATTATTATGAAATGCATTTAAGTTACTTGGAAATTGTTTCATCCTTTGGATCTTACTTTTCATATTTGTTAGGCAGGACCAGTGTTTAGTATAGGTCTAACTATCCCTACTACTAAAAGGAAGACACATTGGGTAGTTCACTCTATCCAATATCCTGTGACACAGCAGGTTTTCCATGGGAATAGCACTATCCCTGGCCCTGTGTGTGTGTGTGCCAGGCACTATACCCTCCAATTTTTTTGCATTTTTTCCCCCTGATCTGGGACAGTTTACTCACACATATGTGTTGACCATGCTCAGTTGAATAATCAAGAGCAACCCTCCAAAGTTCTCTGTAGTTCTCTCTCTGTGCAGTGCTTTCCTTTTTGGTACTCTGTTCTGCAAACTATAGCTCTGTTGATCTCTCCAGACTTCTGACTCTGTTTCTTCAGCTCAGGGTGTCGACGAGGCTCCATCTCATTTCTTTGCTGAGCCAAAGCCAGGAAACTCCATCAGGATAGTAAGCTGGGGCAATCACAGAGTTTCCTTCATTAGTGTCCCATATCTTAGGATTGTGGATTTTTGTTGCCTGATCCTCAGTGTCATGTCAGCCATTTTTTCCCATGTTTTTCTATCCTTTGGTTGCTTCAGGCAAATGGGTAAATCTGGTCTTTGTCATGCCATCTTGGGTGGAAGTAGAAATCCTCAGATTTTATAATTTTATTATATTTAAAATATTTGCTTATATTTGTATGCCTTTTATACTCTTAAAATGCTTTCATCTTATATTTTATTTTCATCCAATCCTCATATGTATAATTTACTGCTAGCCTGTCATGTACTACTGTTTTCTGCACATGTGCTTCCCAGCACAAAGTGAATAATAGGCTAATATCTAGTAAATCAAGTTATAGGAAATGCAGCTTTGTCTTTCCAGAGGAGATATCTTTTTCTAATTTGCACTAGAGTACTATCATGAGCTACCAACCAATTCATTTCTCCAAAGTTTCTAAGATTAAAATTCAAATTGATTCATAGTTACATGAAAATAATATTGACAACTAAAAAAGCCAAATAAGGGAAGAAGAAAAAAGAAAATCATCTACTCAAAATAAGATACTTAACTATTTAGAAAACTCCCATTTTCAAAAATGTTTGGCTGGTTTGGGTAGGTCAATTATTAATTAATAATCCTTTTTTGATAACTCAAAGGAAAGAAGGAAAAGAACTGGATAATCTGATGTAGTCTGGTTTATCTTTGTGCAGATCTAAAAGGGCCACCTATTATTTTCAAGATTTTTAACTGATTGCATGAACTATTGCCAGGTCCAGATGAAAGAAGAGAAAGAACTTGCATTAAATTATTTCCCTTCCTTCCTTCCTTCCTTCCTTCCTTCCTTCCTTCCTTCCTTCCTTCCTTCCTTCCCTTTTATCTTTTCTCTCTTCCTCCTCCATTCAACAAATATTTATTGAGCATCTGCTATGTCCCAGGCATTGATATAAATTATTGGGATCAAAACATATTAAAAAAAAAATCTCACTTGGTGCAGCTACCTTCAAGAGGGAACAGAAAGATGTAAACAATGTACTTAAAAGCAAGTAAATCTTATTTTAAATGTGATGAGTGCTATATAAATATTAAAGAGCCAGACAGAGAACAGAGTATTAGGAAATAGGAATTCAAGGTAGGCACTGAAACCTTTGCTAAGGTTAGTCATAGTAAGCTTTACTTAGAGGGTGGCATTTGAACCAAGACCTGAAAGAGGTGAGGAAGTAGGAACTGGGACATCCAGGTATTTGGGGAAGCATGCCTTGAATAAGAGTGTGGAGTCCAGTGTGATGAGGAAAAGAGAGCCAGAGAGAGTGGTAGAGGTTGAAGGAGTAAGGGCAAAGGAGATCTTCTGAGGTTTTATAGTATAACCTAACTTAAATTTTAAAGAGATCATCTTGATATTTTGTTCATTTACTGGAATTGCTATAAAATAGATGTTTGGTGCACAAGGTGGTGAAAAAAATGGGGGGTTGTCTTAATGTTTGTCATCTTCCTCCTCCATGACCACCAGGGAAGGAGCACTTCTTACCCAGCAGGCCTCCAGGCCCTTGCTGGACAGACACCAGTAAGGGCTCAGCTGTAATGGCAGAGGGCAAGGCCTGGGCAAGTGGCTCATGAGGGCTGATTGAAGGAAAAGGGAATTATGGTGAAGAATGGATTATGGGCTACTAGGTATTTGGGATGAGGAGGAGAGGAGTCGTTTTTTAGGAAAAGAGATGTGGGGAGAAAATGATCTTATTATGTTTTACTGTGTTTTATTTGATGATTTTCATTTCTTAGGACATTCAAGAAAACCTACAGTGGATATCTATATATTTCTTTAATACTTTTCTATTTCAAATTTGTTTTTCTTTTGGATGAAACCATATTAAAACTTGTTTTGGAGGCATTCCCAGTGTGGGTGTTACCACTAGCAGTGAAAAGTAAGAAATCATAAGTTCTTGTATTCAGGTGATAGTGTGTTAAAAAAATTAATAGTTAATTTTTTTTCATTAGGTAATGTGGTTATCTATTTTAAGTTCTTTAAAGTTTGAAAATTTTAATCAGTTTTGCAGCTGACAAGTAACACATGAACTTAGTTAAAAGTTTATAATTTTACCTGCCTTCTACATTAGACTCTTTTCCTCCCCAGAGGAAAACAGCATTACCACTTTCCTGAATATCTTTCCAGAAATGTCTTTTATACATTAGGTTGAACTCTTTGAAATTGCCATTTTTGTGAGTCAAAAAGTCAACTGTCAGTAGTTTTATAATGTTAAACCTAATACAAGGGCATATATATCTTTTTAAAAATGAATGAGAAAATTTTATAAAGGTATTCTGACATTTTGTGTTTATATCCATACATCTTCAGTATAATTCCAAATCAATACATATAGATTTACATCATGATCTTTAATGCTTATATAATATTGTTTTATGGACATGTGACAATTTAACTAGTTTCCATTTGATGGGCTTTTAGATTGCTTACAAAGTCTTGTTATTTCAATGTTGTAATGAGCATTATTGTTATGAATACATATTAGATATGAAGGATAAATTCCTAGAAGTGAAATTTCTGGGTCAACTTTTTTTTTTACTTTTACCAAATTTCTCTTAAAAGATATCCGCCCCCCCCCACAGGGTGGATGAGGGTGCCTATATTTCCACATCCTTGAGGCTAGTCTCCTGAATGACCTTTTATAACTGCATGAGGGAAAATTCACATTTAATTGTTCTAATGTTCCACACTTGGAATAAGGGTGTCCATTTGCCATCTTTGTTTGCATGCTTATGTGTTTCCTGTGTTACATATTTCTTCTCTGTCCCATTAGGTTATAGCTCTTTGATTTTTTATTTCAAGCATATTTTTATGAATTACAAAAACTAGTACTTATTTGTTGCAAAGATATTTGCCTCAGGTTGCCAGTTTTAATGCTGTTTTTGCAGAACATTAAATTTTATCAAAACATTCATTTTATCATTATTTTTTCTGCCACATTTCCCTTAGAAATGTCCTCTTTGGAAATAAAGTAAAAAAAAAAAAAAGATTCAATTTTATTTTCATGTTCTTTCATGGTGTTTATTTTTTTAACACTTAAATCATGATCCATTTGAAATTTCTTCTTGTATATAGAAAATAAGGCAGCATGTAATTTTAAATCTAAGTAACTATATTTTATTTAATATATTTTACGTACAGTTGCAGCAAATAAGCCTTTTGCAATAAAATAAATTCCATACTACCCAGTTAGACAATAACCTGTTTTCAGTCAATATATAATTTTTATACTTTTTAGATACTTCAAAAAGTGTCCCAATAACATATTTTTGGTGATAAATACTTTTGTTTTTCATCAATAAACAACTTCTATGTGACTTGAAGATTTGGCCACCCAAGAAAATTTCTTCTGATGTGGAAGAATTATTTCCCAGTGTTTGTCTTTCACATATCATTTGTTACATTGCTGGGCACTTTTCCTCGCTGCCTCCTCAATAGATTGTGAACTACTTGGGAAAGGAACTGTATTTTATTTACCTCAGTATCAACAGAAAAAAATCACACAGTGCAATCAGTCAATATATAATGAAAGAATTAATGATGGAAATTTCTGATAGACACATTCAACAACATCTATTCACTTATTTATTGTGCTCTGCACACAGAAGAAACCTAAGATGACTGTATAATAATAAATTTCTTTATACCTTAGGCACCTCTGTTTGTCTGGAGTGAATTTTTTTTTTCAGAGATTACACACTGCATGTTGTAAGGATGGAAAACCTGCTATGTCTGAATTCTGCTTAGCCTAAGGTTCAGCCAGCACCATATTCTCTCTCATTTTATTAGAAAATGACACCAAGCTATATTCAGAAGCTTGCACACTACATAGTCAGTGAGCATATGAATACTCTTTATTTTAAAATGATTTGCACGGAGTCTTAACTACCTGCCAAAATGCCTGCAATGAGAGATAAAATGCTTGAGAATAATAAAATGCATTTTAAATCCTCTCATTCAATGTAGTTCCTTCAACCTTCCCTGAAGAGGGAAAAGAGTCATGTCCAGCCTTTCACCATGACCTACAGTCACCTAAAATCACATCCCATGAAGCGCAGGGGCAAAAAAATGGTATTTGTAGTTCCATTTTACAAGCCCTAAAAACTACACAAATAATGTAGTCACCTTGTCTAACTGTTCTATGCAGCTTACTCTCCAGCTGCAAATTTTGGGGCTGCTGCGGCATCTCTGAAAGATAAAATTCCACACTCATATCTAATTGCCGGCACTGCATCCCCCTGCCTCACCTAAAGTGTGTCTGCGGGTGTGTGTTGTATTTTTAAGGGCAGGAGCTTCCGGTCTTCTTGCTTTTTGAAGTGTGTGGTGTGGCTCAAACAAAGCCTATCTGGGGCACCTGGGTGGTGCAGTTAGTTAATCGTCAGACTCTTGGTTTTGGCTCAGGTCATGATCTCAGGATCATGGGACTGAGCCCCATGTTGGGCTCCACACTCAGCACAGAGTCTACTTGAGACTCTTTCCCTCTCCATCTGCCCCTTCCATTCATGCACACGCTCTCTCTCTCAAATATAAATACATCTTTAAAAAAAGAGAAAGAAAGAAAAGAAAAGAAAAGAAACTGTATCTTTCTAAACTTGGTGAAACCCTCACTGTTAGGACACAATTAATTATCACTTTAGTCATTCTTTGTAGCTATTCTAAACATTTTCCTTTCCCCTACCACTTTATTTTAAGATTTTATTTATTTATTTGACAGAGAGAGAGAGCTTTGCACAAGCAGGGGGAGCCTCAGGCAGAGGAAGAAGCAGGCTCCCCACTGAGCAGGGAGCCCGATCCGGGACTCAATCCCAGAACCCTGGGATCATGACCTGAGCCAAAGGCAGACAATTAATCGACTGAGCCACCCAGGCGTCCCTCCCCTACTACTTTCTTCCTCCGTTCCCATCAACTTTAATCTTCAAAAATGGTGACCCTTTTTTATTTTTTTTTTAACCTGTGCAGTCCACATGAGAATGGAATACTCTTCCCTTTGTCTAAATGTCTGTCTTCCTTGCCCAACTCCTTCCCATTCTTGAGGTCTTATAAGAAAAAAATGTCTTTCCTACAGAATCAAGTCTTTCCATCTTCTATTAGCACTTTGTTACTCAAATGCAGAATCCCTGGCACCTTGCTAGACTTTCTGCATTAGAATCTGCATTTCACAAGCTCTCCATAGAATTTGTGTGCACTGGCCTATACTTCTTCTTTCATGACATCTTCATTCTTGATTAAGCCCTCTACTCAGTTTACAAAAATGTCAGCATCATCTCTAAAGTATCCTCCTTCTATCCTGCTAGCTTCTCCATTTAGCACCATCTCACTTCACTACTCAGTTTGTGAATATAAGACTTTCATTTCTCTACCTACTGATTCCATAATATCTTGCATTCACCTTTAGCCCCCTAATTTGTTCCTAGAAATCTTGACAGTTACCAGTGCCTTTCTGCCAAGATCTATTAAACATACAAGTTTTAATTCTATCATACCACTTGTTATAATTATCACTAGCTGAGCTTTTGGTAAACCTCATGAACTACAACAATAAACTCTAAACTCATTACTGCTAAATATGCTATTTTGTAGAAATATTTACCCATATTCTTCCTGTGCCTTTTATGACCTCCAAATACTCTTAACCTGATTCAGTTTCTTAAAATATCTATTCCCACCCAGAGAAATATTTTGGGTGCTGATTTACTTAACTATTACTGCATAATTATCCCCAAACAAAACAGTTTAAAATAACATGTTTTTACTACCTTGTGCATTTTCTGAGACTCAGTAATCTAAGAGCAGCTTAGCTGGGTGGTTCTGGCTCAGAGTCTCTCATGACATTATAATCTAGATGCCAACCATGCTTTGCCGTCTGAAGGCTTTTCAGGGACTACAGCAGGGTTTCTCAACCTTACAACTATTGATATTTGGGGAATGGATAATCCTTTATTGCAAGGGCTTTCTTATGAGTTATAGGATTTTAGCAGCATCCTTGGCTTCTACCTTCTAGATGCCAACACTACCTCCCATCCTAGTAACAGCCAAAATATCCCCAGACATTGCCAAGTTTCCTGGGCAGCAAAATAACCCCCAGTTGAAAACTACTAGGCTAGAGGTACTGCTTCCAAGATGGCGCACTAAGGGAGTGTTGGCTGAAGGCCTCAGCATATGTTGGCTATTGACAAGGACATATCAGTTTTTTGCCACCTGGGTTTCTCCGTAGGGCTGCTTTAGTGTTCTCATGACATCACAGCTAGCTTTCCCCAGAGTGAATAATCCAAGAGAGGGCATAGAGATGGAGGAAGCTGTGAGGTCTTTTATGACCTAGTTTTGGAAGCCCCATTCTTTCACAAATATTCTATTTGTTAGAAGTTAGCCACTAAATCAAGCCCACACCCAATTAGAGAATGCAAGATATTATGGAATCAGTAGGTAGAGGAATTAAGCTCTGTTTCTTGAAGAGAGAAATATTAGGAAATTTCTGAAAATATTTAAAAAGTACCAAAGCCCCCACCCCCATTTGAAAAATGTCCTTATAAATTGTTGAATCGCTATACTGTATGCCTGAAACTAATGTAACACATATGTTAACTACACTGGAATTAAAATTTTAAAAATAAAAAAAGTCCTTATATAAAATGTTCATGAATTATCATGAGATAGCTGGTTTATCTCCCCCATCCCACATTTATCTCTCCATAAATATGGTCTACTTAATCAGAAGAACTCGTGAAGTCCTTTTCACACAGACATCCCTGTTTCTGAGCTCGTCTTCTTGTTCCAGACTTCCATGCCCACATGAATCTCCCTTTTCAAAACTTCCACCACCTCACTTTACAGGTCATGTATGCTGCCTTCTTCTAGCCAATCTAAACTAAATAGGAAAATGAAATAAGAGCACAAAAATAGTTGGTCTTATTTATTTCCTTACTCTTTCTCCTCTTTATCTCTCTGCCCTCCTGTTACCTTCTGCCTTTCTCAACTACCAGCCTAATTTTACCCTTACATCAATTATAGATGTTTGTATACAAATTTGAGGAAAAGCTCTTCTGGTTAAACATGTAGTAAGTATCTGAAAGAGGTCTTTCCCAGTGTATGGGCTTGAAATATCTACATGAGAAACACCTGATGAAGTGTAGAAATCCAAGCTCTATCTGGACAGACTGACTCTGTCAGATTTCTAGAGGTGGGGTCTCAGTGTCTGCTCTTAGAAAAGCTAAATGATTACCGGATTTCCCCGCTTTTTTAAATAACAATATCAAATAAATGATTATATGATCTTGGAGAAGTTCTGAATATCTAAGAAAAAAATTTACATCAAACTTCTTTTTTTTTAAGATTTATTTATTTATTTGGGGGGGGGGGCAAAGGGAGAGGGAGAGAGCCTTAAGCAGACTCTGCACTGAGCAAAGAGCCCGATGTGGGGCTCATCTCACCACCCTGAGATCATGACCTGAATCGAAATCAAGAGTTGGACATTTAACCAACTGAGCCACCCAGATGCCCTTACATCAAACTTCGTATGCCTCTGAAAATGACTTGACCAGTTAACCACTGTTAGATAAACTAATGTGGATATAAGGCCCAGCAATCTGTGTTATCTTTCTTAATCTTACATACAGTGTCTATGATACTCAAAGTCAGAATCACTGGTGATTTGCCCAACTGTGAATCATTTTCTCACCCAAATTTGGGCATCACTCATGTGATTTTTCTTGTTATCTGGTGAGACATAAAAGAATCCCTCATGCTGATATAGGAGAGGTCAACATTAGATGTTTTTGCTGTTATTTTTAATGAGATGCTATAAATTGAGATAGGACATTACCAGAACATTTTTAGGGAATTACCAGCTTTTTGGGAGTTGGCAGCTGCAAAAATAGCCCAGGGCCAGTATTCTAATGAATAGCAGCCTAGGCAAACTCCTAAATCTCTTAAATTGTTAGAGCAATTACCAAATACTAAAGGTGGAAAATATACTGTATGGCCTTAAGGAAGACACACACACACACACACACACACACACACACACACACACACACACATCATGAAATTGGAGAAGTTAGAGATTTGAGGAACTAGGTCATACTAGTTGTTTTATGTTTCTGTTGAACTCCAAGTAATCTCAGGATACCACCTGGCCCCATGCTTATCTATCTTGATTGACTGAACAAGGTAAATTTCCTGCAAATTTTTGGATTTAGCCCAGTCTTTGAAAAGCTTAGAGGGGTGAAATCTGTTACAAAGATATTCTTTCACTGCAAATATCCACCAGTACTGCAGTGAAGTCACCTGTAAGTTAGCCTAAAAAAAATGTTTCCCCTAAGAACTGCAAACATTCTTGGCACATAACCAGTCTATCCAACCCCCTTCACTTGGAGACCTGAACAAATTTTACCATGGCTCCTAGCAGCTTAAGGCCATGTTCCTTGGATGACTCCAACCTTTCTTAAAATGCCTAGCCAACAAAGCTCAATGCTGCCAGGAGGATTTACTGTTTGTTCCAGCCAAAACGTAGTGATAGGCTGGCTGATAGGCCTCTGAACTCCCTCTTAGAGCAGATACTTGAGAAACTCTGCAACTATAAATCCTTCCTCTTCCCTTTGAGATGTAAATCTTCTACCACCTCAAACTGTCTTCTCAAGAAGCTGAGAGTCATTTCTTCAGGATACAAACATTCAAGGAGATAGCTCTCCCTCCTGGTGTCTGTGTGAGGTGAAGATCCTAACTTTGGTGGGCACCTTGCTCCCTTGCATCACTATCTCTTGCCATAAAGACATAAGTTTGTTTTCCTCCAGGTAAGGACCAATTACATACTGAGATGACCTAGTCACATGGACCAAACCATCCTGCTTATTGCCTTTCACTGGCTTTCCTTCAACATGCCCCAGTATTTAAAAAGTCTCCAGATTTTTATTCTGAAAAGCTGAACTCAATTTAAACTGGATTCTCTCCCATATTACAAGAGTTTCTACTAAACAATATCTGTCTTTATTGCCTTCGACCAGTGTCCAACTTTGCTTATCTTTGACAATATGATTCACTAAAATGGGAAGTTAAATCACATTCGTCTTATGCTTGAAAAATTGGGGGATATGCCATGATTTACTTCTGGAAAGAACATAAATATAAATCATATGTGAAGGGTGACGATATTGAAAGTTATTGGAGTTCTGTATTCTCAGAAGCTGGGACATAGTGAAAGTTAAAAATTCCCCCCACCCCCAGCCCCATTCTTCTGTGTTCCTAGAAATGCGAAATGCGTAAACACACATGACAGTCATCCTCTTGCATATTCCAAGATACGACCTATCTCGTCTCTCCTCATTACTCTCATAGACTTGTTCAGGACTCCTTGTCTACAGGCCTGTATAAAATCCTGGCCCCATGCATTTTCTTTGAGCTATTCCTCAAAGGGCATAAAAAGGTCAGTAGTAGGGCCTAGAGGTAGCTGGGATGGGAAAAGGAAAGGAGGACACATCCCAATCCCCAGGAAGATCTACTGGTTGGTTCCCTCCCAATTGCTCTTTTCTCCATTTTATGTAAAATTGTCATATGAACACAGTTTTACTCTTCTCCCTGCCTGTTGCAACTAAATTGCTGAACTTAAGCCCTAATTTTATAGAAATTCTAGAGCCTTCACTGAAATATGTTTAAACTACATTAGGTTGCAGATGACAGCTTATTATCTCCAGGTGCTACAATAGGAGGAGGGGGGAGTTGCTCCATGAGACAGAAAAATTATCATAGAAGAAAAGGATGTGGAGAAAGGGAAGGTACTTTGAGGCAGGGCTCAACAAAAAAGTCTTGTTTGCGTTTTTTTTTTTTCCCCCCCCCCACATCCACTCTTGAAAAGCTACAAATCTACTCTTGCAACCTTAGGATACAACTCAAGGAGATGAGTGTCAAAATCATTAGCATTCAAGATGAGTCTATACTCACATATTCTGAAACACTTGCTTTGCCTTGAATTTGTGTGCCAGCAGTCACAAATAGAAATAGCATAAGCAATAGAAATATATTTGTTCAGCTGATGATGGTTGAGGCAGAAAGAGTTTACACACTGAAGAATAACTTCGGAGCAATTACAGATGGAACTGCAGGACTGATGGAAGTCGGGGCTGTAGAAATAGGTATTGGGGTGAGAGGACTGCACAGGTGGGGGTCTTCTAAGGCAAACAGTGATTCTCACTGGGCCAGGGGATTGACCTTCACCTACCACTCCAGAAATAAAAAATTCATCGATGTTCTTCATCTAGTATTTCAATCTGTCACTGAGAATGATCCCACACCTTGTAGAAGGTGCTGGTAGAACTATTCTTTCACTGTGACAGATCTTTGGTGAATTAATACCTTCAATGATAAGTGAGAAGCTTTTCAGTTATTGTTTAAACATTGGTAAAACCGCATAGGTATTTCTAAGAGCAACTGGTATCACACACTTCTAATTTAATAGTTTTGTTATGGCATCTCTGACTCATTAAAATACTGGGAAGAAGAAATGGAAATATGAAAACATACAGTAGAAAAATGGAAGCCAGGCAACTTCTGTTGTAACATCAACAGTCTCTCCCAAAACTTTAAAGTAAGTTATTGTGGATTGAGAAAAAAGCATGCATGTTCATTCCATCTAATGGAGTCCAACTGGGAAAACAAAAAGGTGAAGTGGGAATAAACCTACTTAAACTTGGATGGTTGGACTGTTGCCTTCATTGATGTTTTGATCCAGAAGGGGAAAAACATCTGAGTTTCAGTGGAAAACTATGAATTTTTTAGCACATTCTCCTGTTATATCTGATTCTGGTTTTATGGAAGTTATTTTACAACTTTGTAAATTGCAGATAACTAATAACAATGGAAAATAATTCTTGTTTGTAGACATGCACATGCTGTCCTGTCTGGTAGAGGTTCAACTGATTTCTCTCCCCAACTATGGAAAAAACCACTTGTCTCTATTTGCACATTCACTTCAATATTCTCAATTACAAATGCATGTTTTTGGGATTTTTCCTTGAACCTGTAAGATCTAACTAGTTTCCTCATCAATAAGTTAAATAAAATATTTAACATGTTGGAGGTCGTGCTTTTACTTTCTTCTAAAAATTGTATCTAACAGGGATGCCTGGGTGGCTCAGTCATTAAGTGTCTGCCTTTGGCTCAGGTCATGAATCCCAGTGTCCTGGGATGGAGCCCTGCATCAGGCTCCCTGCTCAGAAGGGGGCCTGCTTCTCCCTCTCCCACTCCTCCTGCTTGTGCTCCCGCTCTTGTTGTCTCTCTCTCTGTCAAATAAATAAATAAAATCTTAATAAATAAATAAATAAATAAATAAAAATTGTATCTAACAGCTCAAAACCTAATTTAAACAACAATTAAAAAAAAAAAAAAGGAAAGAAAGGGAATAAGCCCTCAAGATTAAAAGGAAATAAGCAGAGATATGAATGGTGGTATGGGAGCTAAAAAATTTCTAGTTCACAATTGATACAAAAAGTGAATGCTTTAGAAACCTAGTAACTATGCACATAGGAAGGGAAGCAACAAGAAACAAGCCATTGAACTCCGGAAAGAACCAGGAATTGAAGGAATTCAGGTATGCTTTGAAGGTGGGGTGAAGCTGAAAACATGGTGGCATGAAGCTTTTTGTAAAAGAAGAATTAGATTCCCATACACCCAGCCTCAAGGGAAGCTTCTAGAAAGCTGGCAGCCAAGCACAGAAGGCAGAAGACTGGAAGATTTATCATTGGAGAAACTGATTAGCTAAAGAGAAAGGACCTTTTACTGCTGGTGAAACCCAGCTGACTCTACATCAAGAATTTCCAGTCACCTTTTTTAGAGTTTTAAAATATAAGTGGTTAGATCAGACATTTGAAAAATTCTCCAGTGAGAGAGAGAGAAAGAAAACAAAAGGAATTCAAAAGGGAACAGAGGAGCTAAATTAGGGAGCCAACTGACAAATAAATAGAACCCAAGATTAGCCCAAGGACATACTGGAGAACAAGAATAGGCACAGTATCTTTGAACATAAGAACAGAGTCATTTCATCATAATGTAAAAAGGATAAATGATTTAATAATCAGTGTTTGGAAAACTGATAGCTTTGGGGGAAAAATGTAATAAATTAGAACACAAAACTTCTAAATGAATTCAAGTCTTTTCCCAAATGACACAGTTTATCGGCCTTAGACTTGTGATCCACTTAAAAGAGTATTCACAGATTATAATTATGATAGATATACCATTATTAATGTATTATTATTATTATTATTATAGATTCATGGCATGGGATATTTGGCAATCATATTTTCAATGATTATTTTGTTATAAGGAAGAACAGTCAAGATCTACACATATTTTAAAAATGTTTCATTATTTAAGTTTCAAAAATGTTTAAAAGTAGACCAAAGTATATAATAAACCCTATAACTCACTTCAGTAATGATTAACTCATGGCCAATCTGGTCTCATCTTCTGACCTCCGATTGTTTTAAATCAACCTCATGTCATCTCATCTATACACGTTATATATATGTATATACACTCAATCTCAGACATATACATACATATGTATGTATCATATATATATATATATATATATATATATACACCATCATCTCACCTAAGATTAACAATACCCTTTTAAAGAATCAAATATTGAAGTAGTGTTAACATTTTTAATTGCTTCACAAATGTTAAAAACAGTTTATACGGACTTTTTGCCTTGAATTAGTCTTTAAAGTCTACCATTGCAACTGGTTGATACTTTTTTTTTTTTGATACTTCTTTTAAGTGTCTTATTTACTCCACAGATTTCCTTCTTTCTCTTTTTTTCTTTCCCTTCAATATATTTGTTAGATAAACCAGGTGCTTTTCCCCCCATATAGATTCCCCACAGTCTTATTTATATTAGTTTCATCCATGGTGTCACCTAATACATCCCTCCATTTTCTGTATTTTCTGTAAGTCAGTGGTTGGATCTAGAGGTTTAATCAGAATCAGGTTCGTAGTTTGTTAATCAGGACTAATTCATAGGTGGTATACATTCCTTCACCACGTGATCTTTGGTTATCTCTCATTTATTGATGTTAGCAGGTGTTAAAAGTCAATGCCTCGGTTTATTAATTCATTTAGAGTCACAAAATGGTGATATTCTGTCAGTTCTTTCCCACTTGCCAGCTGGAGTACTTAAAAGCAAATGAAACTTTTCCTTAACCTACTGTTTGGAGACCCATTGGTAGAGAAGATAAACAAACAAACAAACAAAAAACCCCCAAAACAAAAAAACAAACAAACAAAAAAACCAAGATAAAACCTTGGTTGTTTCTCTTTATCAACTAGTTTTTTAAAATAATGAGTTAATTCACAAGCATCCTGTAGTGGTAAACAATACATTTTGGGTTTTCTTTGTTATTGTAGATTTATGGATTTTTAGCATGTTTGAGTATTTTAATCAATTACAGTTATTAACCTTATTAATGCTTGATTTGTTTGATATTTGGCCAGTTGGTTTCTGACTCTGTTGAGGCTTTGTTCCAAGCTGCCTCATGAGTACTCTTGATGGGCCCTTGTAGTCTCTTAGTTTCCTTACTATCTGTGATTAAAATGTTGTAGTTTCTTCTCAGATGCCTGTATAACTATACACCAGACTTAGAATTAACCATTTCACCAAGGAACCCTATTTTTTGTTTTATTTTGTTGTTGGTTTCTTTATAGTGAAAAAAAATAAAAACCGAAAGATTATAAACCATGTGGGATAATGTGCTCCACTTAATATTTTTAAGTGAATATGACATATGTAAGGTATTATATAACATAAAACTTCAACTCTGTGAAATACACACACACACAGATTCAGAAATACAAGCCTGAGAGGACAAATGAAAAATTCCAAATGTTAACATAGATTTTCTCTGTGTAGATTAATGATTAGCAATGATTTTTATTTTCATGTTTAGAAGGATATATATTTTGCAATAAGCATACGATACTTCAAGAAAAAAACTATAAACTGAAAATTTAAAAAGAGTTCAGGTTTTGTAGTAAGGATTTTCTATTATGGCAAATAAAATTATTGTAACAATTCCTGTTAAATCATATAGGCTGTCCTTGAAAGAATAATAAACATGAATTGGTTAATATTTGCAAGGCACTTTAAAAGTAATAGGTCTGTGTGGCATTATTCCATTTAGTTTATGACATATTAATAATGCATTTTATTTATCTGGCATTTGAAGTAGAGTTTAATGAATTAATAAACATAATACCCAATCATGTTTAATGAAAACCTTTCAAATGACTCATCTAAATGAGCCTGTTATAATTTTATAATAATTATATTTATCACTTGTTATTGCATCTGTTCCTTGAAAGTATTTTACAAGCATCTAGTTGGTTAATGCTTAATACATTCATCTTCAGGTAAAATGGATACAAGGTATCCTTGTTCTTTTTCTACTAATAGTTCAGTCTAGCCCAAAGACAAGCTGAAAAATCTGCTCTTGTCCAGTTCCTGGAGAAAACTTGCCAATATTTGATTGTAGATTTGAGTTCAGGATAGAACATTAGTAGGGCTCAGAAAGTGATCCTCAGAAACACTGCATGCTTCCTGTGTTTAATGTGTTCTTTATAAATGACACCCTATGGTCTTCATCACTACAATTCTAATATTTTAGTAATCAAAAGTTTTTTTTTTTTTTAATTGAAGTATACAATATTATACTAGTTTCAGATATCTCTTCTACTGGATGAAACAACCAGGGCTCTTAGCCATTGTCATGAAATTCCTACATCTAAGAAAAGCCTTAAAAAGGGGGAGGGTCCCAAGATGATAACATGAGCATAGCTTCTCTGATTTTCAATGGGAGTGTTAAAAAGTCCAGAACTTCTGGAAGCTTTGAATAATTTCACCAAAAATTCAAAGAGACATATCATCCCAAATCCTTCCAGCTAAATATCCCATTGGCTTTCTACAACGGTTGCAACTGGCCAAGTATGGTGGTGATGGCTTCGCAATCATCGGATTGCTCTTTGGATGGGTAAGTGGTACCCTGTGCTCAGTTTAAAGTCTTCATACATAGACACTGAGTAACTTATTCAATTTGATCTTTTCATGTAGAAACAATAGAATTCAAGGGAACAGTGCAAAATAAAATATTTCACTTTGACAGCCTTACCAGGATAGTGGTACTGTATGATGATGTTTTTGTTTTTTTAATCTGATTTCAGGAATCCCTTAGAGTGTGATTTTGGATATTCAGATCTCAGGTGTCTGGCAAGAAGTCATTTGCAGCAATGGATGAGATCCAGTCCTTGCCATAATTTGGGGCATGAGTCACAATTCATTTCAGCCTCCAAATCAGACTGGGCAAATGCAAGACTGTGTTAATAATAATTTCCTTTAAGAGTAAGCATTTTAAGGGTGAGAGAACCAAAATATTTCTGAGGACACAGTGCAATAGATTATTTTTCATGAGAGTACTTAGATTCAAAACAGAACCAAACTCCCAAATTAAGTCCATCTAATTGTTTTATGCTCATAATAATTCCAAGTCTCTAATCTAGCTGTAATATGTTGAATAATCAATTTCACCTTTGAACATGGTGTGGAAAATGGGTGTGTTGCTACTATTAACCTTTATGAAGAAATTGTATCAGCAGCATCTGTAGCCAGGGCATTTCATCCAGGAAAAGCACTTGTAATGTGATGCATGCACTTAATTGAGCATTGTCTTCTCCTTGTCTTGTCTAGTTTTAGTTTACAACTTACAGGACAATTGCCAGTACAGTACAAAGAATGCTTTCTCCTGGCAATTTTGAGAATGAGTTGCTGACATGTTCCTCCACCACCCGCCCTCAAGTATTTTACTGCATATTCCCTACAGACAAGGACATTTTCATACAAGACTATAAAACACAACTTAGCAAATTTAATTAACTTTGCTACATTGCTATCATCTAAGCCTTAGACTTCATTCAAGTTTTATCAATTGTCACAATAATGTCCTTTGTAAAAAAAAAAAAAAGATCTGAGTCAGAATGAAGCATTGCACTTAGGTGTCCTAGCTCTCATTTTCTGCTGTCTGGACATTTCTTCACTCTTTCCTTGACTTTCATGACTTTGGCACTTATAAAGACCACAGGCTGGTTTATTTCATGGAACATTTCTCAATTTGCATTTTCCTGATGTTCCCTTATGATTAGATTCAGGTTATGCATTATGGATGGGGTGTCCCATTCTTTTGATTCCATCTTATAGGGTGCTGAATAGTGTGGTTTGTCCCATCACTAGAGATGTCCACAATGATTACTTACCTAATATAGTGGAGGACAGGCTTCTCCACTGTATATTTACTCTTTCCTTTGGTAATTAACAAGTATTTTGTGGGGAAAAAAAGTATTTTGTGAAAAGGCACTCTGAAACCATGTAAATATCCTGTTCCTCATCAAATATTTATATCACTCATGTATTTATTTATATCAAAATGGATTTATTTTTCCTATTTTACTCAATGAACTATTATTTATTACTATTGTTATTATTATAATGTTCAATTTGTCCCAAATTTAGCCACATTTGTCTGTCTTCTAATATATCCTCATCATTCTTTAAGAAAATCCTTGCTTTTTTATACAAAAAGACATTTTAGGCCTTTCTAGTACTTTTCTTGTTCCAGTCCTGTTTGGAATCAACCATTTCTCCAAGGCACTCTGGTTTCTTTTGGAGGGAATGATTTTTAGAAGCCAAGAACTGGAGTATCACTGCTCCTAGACTCTCTCAATTGACAGAACTGAGAATGAACACACACACACACACCATACACATGCACACACATGTATATCCATATATATATATATATATATATATATATACACACACATATATATATACACATATATATATATACACACACATATATAGATATAGATATTGAAAACGATGAGTCCAGACCAATTGTTCCAATTCCAGTCCTGCCACCATTAGCTTTATCTTATTTTTTTCTCCTTTCTCTTATTTGAAGCAATCTTCTTTTACAGTGAGAAGCATGGGTCCCATCACCCTTAATATATTTATTTATGGATCAGTTTTCCTATATATAACCAATCTTCCATTGTTGCCACTGAAACTCCTTCCCCATGAAGATTCTCTTACCCTGCCTGGAAGCTGACACTCTGTCCCAAGCCACACCACATGTGGACACCTCCTCACCCACTTTTGCTCTGACTTCCTATACCAGGAAACCCCTCCCCACTGCATGGACTCTTTCTTCTCACTTGTTGCTCCAAAACCCAACCCTAGTTCACTGTATTCCCAACCTCCAACCATGCTGGCCAGGGACACATACTTTGTCCTGCTCCACCTTATGGCTTCAGGATAGAATTGCTTGATAAAAGGAAGGGGAAAAGAAGAAAATTCTAGTTTTATTTTGCAATGTTCATACTGTTATACTATAAGTGATAGTATGCATCTTAATCTGTTGTTTCAAGATAAGTTTTTACTCCGAATATGTGTGTGTCATACGTGTATGGAACAATTGAGAGACTATGAGGATCGATAAAGTTTGCCAATAAGGGACATTGTCACCACCAAAAGGCAGACCATGAACCCTGCCCAGACTAACAGAAGGTGGTTTTTACAGCCACCTCAGAAGACAAGAACGTGTTCCTTCTCAGGGAATGGGAAATATGCTAACAACTCTAGCATGGGCATACATTTCTACAGAATCCAAAAATAACAAAAGTAGCTAAAGAAGGACAAGAAATCTTGAATTTTGGGTAACTGTAGCTTTAGAAATTTAGTCAAGTTTGAGTGGTTAGATGATGAGAAGAGAGAGCCTTTCAGATAAGTATATGAGTTATGACACAAGGAAAACAAGATAGAATAGAATCTTGGAACAGAAAAGACAAGAGGACAAATCAAAACCATAGTAAGATACCCCAGAGAGGTTAATGTTTGAGGTACTATTCTAGCCTCTCTCTTAACCAAGATTCATGTCTCTGAATAGCTTGGGGCGTATTGCATATAGGTCACCTAGGTTCAGGTTTTTTCAAGTATTTTCACAGAATGATCTTATGATAATCTTGACAAATTTCAACAAAGAAATATTTTTTTTTCTAATTTAGTCAAGAAAAAAGATCTAGATCAATCCAAACCAACCTGTATACCTCATAGCTCTCCCAGGGCCCCAGTGAGCAGATTGTGACGAACTGCATCCTCTTGCTTCATCCCAACCCACATTTACAGAGAGGTATCTCTGATTGCTTCTCTTGTCTTCCATCTCCTACAATTTATAACAATGTAACATTATCACATACAACACTCTATCCACCTTCCATCTGTTCTGCATATTGAAGACAAATGATTAATTAAAGATGTGTTGATTAACAAATGTGAAATATGTACTGTTATCATTTAGTGTTTCCTTACACTTTCTCCAAAGTACTTTCTACTAATCAACATTTGACCTTGCTTTTAGGACAGAGTATCAGGCTGATTTCTACCAGACTTCCTCAGTGCATTTCTCTAAATAAGTGGTTTTCATTGGAAGGGAAGCATTGATTCTCTTGTGGGTCCATTTCATGGGCTCTCTAAAAATATCAAAGAAGTCTATTTTATTTGGGTTTTTTATGTGCATCCCCCAATTTATCTTGAAATTAAACATGCTACTTTTAATCATCTATAAATATGTGAAGATCACAAAAAGAATAATAAAGGAACTCCATGACTTTTTTTAATGTGTAATAAATGCATACATACTCCTGTGTCCTGCATATATAAACGCTTGTACATATATGTTGTCAAGCCTCACTGTGTCTTGTTCTTCCTTTCCTCCTCTCTCCATCCCACTTTAAATTGATCAGAGCCATCATGACTGAACACTGTCTCCAAAAGGAAAAAACAAAACAAAACAAAACAAAAAACCTCTACCCTTACCTTAAGCATGGCTCATTCTTGGGCAAATTCTTCTATAATTTGGAAGAATTTATCTGACTCCTGATCCAGTACTCAGATGAGCCAACACCAAACAGCCTTACTGTTAATGTCTCATTGATCAAGTGGATTTTATGACCCATTCTCTATTTGTGCCCAAATTCTGATTCCTGAAATATGCTTTGTATCTTTCTTAGCAATGTATCTTTCTTAATAATCTAACTGGAAATCCAGGATGTTTTTCTAGGTTTGAGCTCTTGCCCTTTTCTTACCAGTTCTTCCCCCACAACTTAAGGCAACATTTACTAATGTGTATTTAGCTGAATTAAGCTTACGAGCTTCCCTGTGGGCTTGACCTATGGTCAAGTGAGTTTGGGAAACACTGACCACCTCAAACTCTTCCTGGAAATTCACAGTACATATTAGTTAATGTTAACAATTTGAAATAGCCCTTTTCCCAACCCTGGCTGTAACCTCCATTTTCCTAAAAACATCTTTCTGTGGAAAGAATTCTCCATGGAGCAGAGTCTGGATAAGCTGGTTTAATGTTTTACACCTTTGTAAATACCAGCCTGCTGACATGCTCCTGATGCTTGGATATCTAAATGTTTCCATCTTCAGATTCCTAGGCCACACTTCAAACCATGCATATTGGACCTCATTAATACTAATTCTCTCTATAAAATCTATCTATTCCTTCTCTTCTCACTGTCTAATTAATGGTTAATGGTGTTACACTTGTCTGCTTTTTCACTTTCCCAAATCTATTAGAACATTCTAGTTTTGGGTGGGTTCCAGCACTGGTCCATTGATTTGTGACTATATCATACAATTTGCTCTACAGGATAAAGTGGCAGACTCTGCTAGTTACTACCCAAGGGCAAATCCCTCTACTTCTTTGCTAACAGAAACTTGCTTTGTTTCTGATGATAATGCACCCAGTTCAGAAATGATTAATGATTGCTTTAAAACAATCTTGGAAACTCTACTCCTCAATGCCAGGCACTTACTTTCCTAGTCTTTTTCGCCATGAAGTATATTTACGTGACCCACTCCTAGCAAATGCACTGGAAGAAGTCTTCTGGGGGATAGCTAGAAAACAATTTTCTCCCAAGTAAAAGAAACCCGTTTTTACCCAGACCTTTTTCCCTCTTCCTTAAGCATGGTTATATAAAGATGAAATGCTTGTAGCTGCAGTAACTACCCTATGACCGTGAGTCGACAAGACTGGATGGCAGAGTGGAAAGACAGAAGCAGCCTGAGAACTTGATGACATTAATAAGCCACTGTGTCAAAGATGAAATCACCTATGTCTTAACTACAAGTTTTCCTATATTGCAGCCAAAAGTATTCCTAACTGGTGTAAGTTCCCAATCATGTTGCTTTCACAATAGCTTGCAAAAAGTAAGAGCTGAATTCATGGGCAGTGAGTGAATCCAGTCATAAACACCAAGAAGAGAAGTAAAGTGAAAGATTAAACAAATACATAAAAAAAATGTAAGTGGATAAGGGCAGATGACTTCCATTAGTATGATTCAAAAGTATTTTGGGGAATCTAAAAGGTGCCATCCACTCCACTAATTGCTAGATACAAAAGAAAACAACATAATACAACACAGGCTCTCTTTTTTTGAGAGGTGGTGACCTGACACAAAGGAGCACACAGGAGAAAATAGCAATATACGAGTCATTATAAAGAAATTTTTTTGCCAGGAAAAAGTTCAGAGAAAGTCACAAAGATGGGATATTTGAACTGATCCTTGAAACATGAGTGTTTTCAGTAAGAGAAAGTGTGATATTAAGGAGGACTAGAAATTGAAAAGAGCACTTCAGACAAAAGGAGGCACATGGAGGGATAAAATCTCTGACTTCTTCAGGTAATTGCAGGTGCCTCTAAGAAAGCCCCTCCATGTCTTCTCTAACTAAATGTGGGCAGAGTCCATTTCCAACTCCCTGAATCACCAGCTTCAGTGTATACTATATGCTCAGAGTTCATCAATGTGCATTCCTTTGTTTTTTAACTTGGCGCTTCACTAAGCATCCTAATAGCACATGAGAGGAAACACACATTGAAATATTTAGGAGTAAATGATCACTGGTTGATGGGACAAAAAGTTATATACTGAACGAGTGATTGATTGATAGATTGCAAATGATAAAGTAAATGGGGGTAAAATGTTAGCTGAGTCTGGGCAAGAGTATGGGAGGCATCTTTGAAATGCTTTTATTTTTGCACCTTTTCAGTAAGTTTGAAATTATTTCCAAAGCACAAGTAAAAAACCGTAACAATGAAACAAAACAAAACCCTGAGCACTGTCAGGGCTGCATGGAACTCTCCTGTCTTATGAAAATACCAAACTCTGAGCCAATGTGGAAATCAGCATTTGCTGTTAATTGTACTATCCATAAAGACTAAAGAACAAGCTGAAGGAATCTGGTGATACCTACAGTCAAATGGGATCAAAAGCTGAAGGGAAATTAGGCACAATTTTTTAAACATCTCAAAGATGATGTAAATCCCATCATTACTTTGAGATAGGGGAGGCCTCATGCACAAAAAGGTTTATTCATGGAGAACACACAGGGGTGGTAGTGGAATCTTGAACTAGAACCAAGTGTTCTCATGTGCTCACAAATAGACACTGGGCATGACAGATGAAGCAACACAGAATCTTCCAGGAAGCCCTAGGAGCCAGCTGGACCATATTTAGAAGGAATCACAGTCATCTAGCAGGAGAGCTCTCCTGCATCTGTGGAATTTGAATTGGCGTCTGTCACATCGATTAACGACATTTCTTAGTCCATGCTGCAGTGGAGACATGTATATGTCCCTCTCTCACTAGGGAGTCAGGAGGATTAATTAGCAGCTTTCTGCAAAGTGTTATATGTTCTCTTTCTCGAGAGACAGGTTAATGACTGATTCCCAGAATTTATCCTGAAGGGAAGGTTATAGTAACTACCAAAATCCAGCCTCAGAGAGGTGCTAAAAAGTCATGCACTATATTTGCTTATCTGAATGCAATTGGAAAATTCATTGCAATATTTTACATCAAAGCCCTGTTTATATTCATACCCAATATTTCCATGACTCGTAGTATAATATTAAAAAAAAGTGCTTGTGAACAAAGCCGTAATTTTTAGGTTTTTTTAATAGTAAGCATATGGAAGCAAACCACATTGTCAACAGGAAGATGGAAGAATAAATTAATGTGTATCTAGTTAAGGAATAGTATATATGTACTAAAATTGTATTTTTTTTTTTTTAAAGATTTTATTTATTTGACAGAGAGAGAGAGACACAGCGAGAGAGGGAACACAAGCGGGGGAGTGGGAGAGGGAGAAGCAGGCTTCCCGCGGAGCAGGGAGCCCGATGCGGGGCTCGATCCCAGGACCCTGGGATCATGACCTGAGCCGAAGGCAGACGCTTAACGCCTGAGCCACCCAGGCACCCCCTAAAATTGTATTTTAAAGGGCTTATAATAATCAAGAGAAAAAATTTGGATGCATGTGACAACTAAATACGAAATTGACCCTTAAAATTATTTTCAACTAAGATTTCTTACTTTGAAAATAAATAGTGGGAGGAAATAGCCCAAGTGTGAACAGTTGTTCTGTTTGGGTGATATAACTGACATATCATCTTTCTACTTTACTTTATGGTCCAAGTGTCCTCATGAGTTATCCCCATATTTTTATTAAGAAAAGAAAAAGAGAGCAATGTGAAAGCCTTCCACTTTGTCCCATCCTGCCCACAGGAGTCTGGCTATGCATCCCTATACTGAAAAGGTTTTCACGTTGCTACTATTCCTTACAATACAATTACCTCTTCCATTTGTTTTTCTCTATTTTTCTTTTTTTGCTCTCTTGCTCCTCTCACTTTCTTTTTTATTTAATCTTATTCCTAATTAATTTCAGAATTCAAATATTTTTCTTGAATTGGCTTTTACTCCCAAGAGCATCAATGCCATACTCCCCACCTGGACTGTGGTTTGGTGGCTGGCAGTCCCCGGCCCTCATTTATTGCTGATGAAGAGGGTGAGCTGTAGCTGCTGTTCTGTGGGTTCCCTCTCGTGTCATTTCCCAGAACCATACAAAAGCCCTTCCTCAACAGGGACTTTTGCTTACAAACCCTTCCTCCCCTTTCTCTTCACCGCTCAAGAGAGAAAATTAGGTTGAGACTACCCAGGAGGCAAAGCCATCCTTGACAAAATCTTTTTGTTCTGTTTTCTGTCCCCATTGTCAAGCCTATCTTTGAGCATTCATTCAATTTTCAATGTGATTAGTCACAGATACAGTTCTACTTCTCCCAGCTTTTAAGTCCTATGATACAATGAATAGAATCATGGTAGAGGGGAACTTTTAAAATCCACTTGAAGTTAAATTCTCCAATCTGAATGGGGATGCTCTTTGCAACATCCTCACCCAGGGATTGCTCAACTAATCAACTCCAGCGTCCCTCAGTAGTAGGAAGCTCATTACCTCTTATAGACGCCCATTTGTGGGCAGCTTGCTTGGAAAATTCTATTTGTAGACAGACCTAAAGACGTCGACATTTTTGCAGATTGTAACCATTCATACAAGTTAAGTAATTGTTTCCAGAAGATAACATTAAAATGCAGGCATTACTCACTTTATTGTTATATTTTCATCTTCCATTTCCTAAAATCTGGACTGAGAAAACATACTCAATTCATTGTAATCATGTGAATCCCTTAATGGACTATTGGGAGAATAGTAGGTATTTTCATTTTTCATAAAGTTCAAATGTGGGAAGCAATTTTATAGGTTTATTGTCCTTTTGAGTTCCCATTTGACATTCCCAGAAAAAGCCTGCAAGAATCTCTTGAGCGTTCCTCTCTAATGTCAGTATGCATGCTAAATGCTTTCTCTCTCAGTATTTTTATTCTTACCAAACCTAAAAGAGAGAAATTATTGTCCTCATTTAACATTTGAGGGAGTGAATTTCAGAGAGGCTAAGCAGTTATATCTCCTAGGAAGACAGCAGCAGGACCAGGATCCCAGCGCAGTACCAAATGTTCTAAATAGGATTCCAGCACACTACGTGACCATTTTTTATTCTTAGTATCTAGCTAAATCTATCTTTCTCTTGTTTCTCCTGTACAAAATAAGTCTAGTCCTCCTTCCATAAAAGGATCTGTCCAAATCATTGAATGTAGTGGTAAATAATGTCCCCAAGACTCATTTGTGCTCTCATTTCCTTTAACCATCCCTTCAAATGACACAGCTTCCAGCCCCTATTCTGCACTGCATCATCAATTCTGAGTGCTGCCCAGAAGTGTGCCTAGAACTCAATAATGTTACACGTGAGTTTGAAGAGTAGGGATGTGGAATCACTTTTTTTTCCTTGCAATAAAGTCAACATCCGAACTTAGCTCTAGGCAATAGCATCACCAAAGAGGTGAGGAGAAATCAACAGGGACCCCATCCTGTGTGGGCTATGATTATCCTTAGATAACCTAGAAGTGAGTGTTGAGTCGAGGTTTGAATGGTGGGTGAAATTTAACAAGAGCGGTGGAGGAAGGGATGAGTGTGAGCATTCACCTGGCTCTTGTGTGAGAATAACTGTAGGAGCAAGGCACTGTCTGTGGGCCTCTCTGGAGAAGAAAGGTAAATTTTGTGAATGTTCTGATAAAGAGACTTAAAAAGGTTCTTTCAGTATGGAGTAATTTGAATATGGGATAAAGTTTATCATTTTGATCCCCCAAAATTGTTCATCTTGCTTCAAATTGTGTTTTTTTCAGTGTATAACTTTTTTCTTCATTTTATTTTTTCTACAGCAAAAATAAGGCAATGTATTTTTTTCCCTGTCCTTCACACTGTTGACTGCATGCAGTCAAGATGCTAATTACAACCACCTAATTTAAATGCCAAGTTTGCCCTGAAATAGATTCCCAGTAATTTTGCAAAATTACTACTGGGCATGGAGGATGCAAAAGATATGCTCAAATAACCGGTATTTTACTTAAAGGAATTTAAATTGAGAACAGGTATTTTCAGCCTCCACGCTGTGCAGATTGCTTTGAGTGTGTGCAGGAGGGTAACCCTGGCTGGAAGTATATTGATGGAGGCAAAGCCTGACTCTGATGGCAGAGTCAAAAAGGACTTTTGTCAGAAGCTGTCTTTTTATACTAAAACCACTATAGAGCTATTTAAACTCTAATGAATAGCAATATGATTAAAACCAATCTATGAATAGTCTTCTGTCTTCCTCAAGGTAGCTGATAATGAAAACAGATTTGTGGAGAGGAGAAGGTCTGAGCAGTATGGGCATATGCCAGGGAGCTAGGATAGCTGACATCAACAGGTCAGCTTTGAGTCCAATAGAGGAGGACTTCCCAGTCTTGGAGGAACCTGGCAGAAAAGAGGGCTCACAGGATGGGAATGGGCAGGCCTCTGCTGTGGACTGCCATGAGTCAGGAATTGGATGGTGTCAAGTCAACTGAAGGATGTCAAATTCAATATCCTGGGAATTAATGGATTTAAATATTATTCTATGTGTGGGGTGGTGTGGAGAGGTAAGTCAAGCATTGGATGGAAGTAAGGGTCAGACTAAAGTGTTTCTAATATACCCTATAAATCTTATAATGTATGATTTTTAAATTAATGTTTTTTACTCAATTGACATTTATAGCCCAAAGAGTTTACTAAATGACACATGTGCATAGGGATGTTTCCTTATTCTTGCCTTCTGCACACTCTCTCTGGCAATGATGGAGTCTGTGGGTGATTGTAGAAGTTCAGACCATTGATCAGTTTCAGAACACCCTTCACAGTCACTAGGGAAGCCTTTCCTGGGCTCTACCTTCCCCAGGGCACACACAGATTTCCATCATTCCCAAGATCCATACAGTGGGTAGATTCCCCACAGGTGTATTTTGCTCCTTTTCCTCTTTCATGCCTTCATAGATTGAATAACCCCAAAAGGAAAACTTCCAAAGCCCATAAAAATCTAATCAATTGACAAATATTGATTGGTCATCTACAACATGCAAGGAGCTCCTTTTCAAATAGCTGACTCACAGCACGATTCTAGTCAGCCAACCACTGGTGGTGAGGCTGAGTGAACTGGTGGTGATGAGGGTCCCACCAGCCTCAGTGAAGCCAGGGCCTCACCTACACAGATTGTCACAGATTCAGCTCTATTACCAAGGTGGCACAGGAAGCCCTGCGAACGACGGCATGTAGAGTCCAATCCAGTTAGCCTCGCAATGGTGTTCATCATGTATCAGGAAGCCCATAATTTCCAACGCATGTTGGACAACTAATACTTTCTCTTTCTTATCTTCTGGGCCCAAACATATCACAATAAGGAAACTGTCCCCTTTTGCATCATAGCCTTGCGACAGTGATGACACATTTCACCATTTATACATATTGCGACCCCATTAACCAACATTCAGTATGTCTCCCTCTTTAATTTGGAAATGCTTTCTGACATGCTGCACATCTGCCACCAGCTCAGATAAGACTGAGGAGAAATGACTGGGTCAGCGGTGCATAAAATCTAATTGAATGGCTCAGAACTCTTCCATTTTCATCTGTTCTGCTTTGCAAAGACCAGACAGATGGAAAACAAGGGTGGAGGCTGAAATTCTCAGTCTCTAAAGTGCCCAAGCAAAAGCTGGGCCCTGCATTAGGAAGGATTGCCTTATACTAAATGCTTGCTTCCAAGGATGCAATGCCATATTTTACAAAAATTACTATTATTATTATTTTTTTAAGATTTTATTTATTTATTTGACAGAGAGAGACACAGCGAGAGAGGGAACACAAGCAGGGGGAGTGGGAAAGGGAGAAGCAGGCTTCCCGCCATGCAGGGAGCCTGATGTGGGGCTCGATCCCAGGACCCTGGGATCATGACCTGAGCTGAAGGCAGACGCTTAACGACTGAGCCACCCAGGCGCCCCTACAAAAATTATTTTTATACACTTGTCTTTCAGCATTCCTACTACGAAAGGCATATTAGTTAGACACTCACATAAACCAACTTGGCATAGGACAGTTATTTATGTATTTAATTGAATTCTGGACAATAAAAACATTGCTCTTTGTTGCAAATGGTTATTCATGATTTGGGAAAAATCATTTTCTTTTTTTCAATCGAAAGAAGTATGGCAAATAGAAATGTGCCTGGGGTAGGTTCACATAACATACAAGCCTCCTTTCCACCACTCAACAGTAGTAAGAGGCGAAGTTAGCTTTGAGAGCCCTGTACTCCTAATCCTTAAGTGAGTATATTAACACTTTTAAAATGGCGTTGCTGGAGGATTCGAGGAGGCCAATGCCACAAAGCAACAGGCACACTATCCAGGGTGTATTGCAGGCACTCACAGAGGCAGCTTCACTTCTGGTCTATCTAGAGTGAGAAAGATCTTTAAGGTCCTCCAGGAATTCCTTGATAATATATTCAGGCTCAAAAAATTCATTAGCAAATGTACATATTATAGATATTGGCCTCTCTTGAATTTAATGAGGGGTTTGTGGTTCCCAAGTACTAAGTTGGATCTATATTCTATGAATTTATTAAGCATTCTATTAACATTTATTGCTTATAAAAATGTTTTTTAAATGTCCACCTGGTACATTATGGTTATTTTAAAATTAAACTTGTATTAACACTATACATTTGTATATATACATGCATGTGTGTATGTGTATTTCACAGTAGAAATAATAGAAAATACAGGTTTATAATTCCCTGGAATAAAAAGTTGTTAAAAACATTGAATTTTTTTAAAAAAAGGATTCAACACATCTTTAATTGGTAAAGATTTTATTCTGAAACTTACGTTCTCACATGTGTTAGGCAGAATATGAGGTTACTATGCATTCCTGAGGTATAGAGATATTTTACTGTGACTTAATTGCTCATGATTAAAGATGGGAATCACCAGATTCTGCCACGAGGGAAAAATGAGAACAGTTAAGGATTTTTTAAAAAGTAAGGGAGGGGAGGGCGCCTGGGTGGCTCAGTTGTTAAAGCAACTGCCTTTGGCTCAGGTCATGGTCCCAGGGTCCTGGGATCGAGTCCCATATCGGGCTCTCCGCTCCGCGGGAAGCCTGCTTCTCCCTCTCCCACTCCCCCTTGCTTGTGTTCCCTCTCTCACTGTGTCTCTCTCTGTCAAATAAATAAAATCTTTAAAAAAAAAAAAAAAAAAGTAAGGGAGGGGAAATATGGTCTTAATGAGTATGAAATAGAGCAAAAGAGTTTCTCTTTCGAGTATAAATCTTGTGGCTTCAAACATTGGGTCCATGGCAATTCAAGAAAATAAGAAAGTCATGAAAGCAGGTGATTTCTTGTGGTTGTTTTGAATAAAATGCCTAGAGTTGACTTTTTCCAAAGTCAGACTAAGTGAAGAAATAATACTCATACGGATTAAGTGCTGGAGGATTTTTGCATATATTATCTCATTTAAAATTTACAATAATGCTATCAAGGTGTGTTACTTATCCACATATAGATTTAATATGATGAAATTAAAGCACGCAGGTGTTAACGGAAGTGGTGAAGTTAGAAGTAAATGCCAGGTATTTTTGTCTCAAAGCCCATGATATAGTTCAGCGATTTCTAAGAGAGTCTCATTAAGAGTAGTCAGGGGAGGCCAAGCAGGAGTGGGAAGGCTTTGGTGTTGTTGCAGGAAGCTTTCTGGGGTCCCTTCCCTATCGTACCTGTCTCTGAAAACAGGATCACATATAATTATGGAGGAAGCAAATATGGTAGACCAGGACAGGGCCGTTGTATGAGCTATCTGGCTGGAGCTGAGACTTCTCTCCTGTGCACATGCCAAAGATGTATCCCAAAACACTGGGCAGAGATTATATGCTTAAAAGTAATTTCCATAATTATTTTCAAAGGCCGTTGCCTATTTTGGAAAGAGAATGTTTTACCTTGGGAATTTCTGCCTCTTCCACTTTCCTTCCTCCTTTGTAAACAGTTCTAGGCTATTCTGTCTCACTATGATTGTGTTACGATTTGGATGAGAACTCCAAAAAGGCTGGGCCGGTGTCTATTTTGTTGAGCCCTGTACCTATCCCCAACACCTAACATGATGCCTGGTACAGAGGATGCTCAAGTATTGTATGTGGGAACAATGAACGAAGAGAAGCAAGTAAAATTCTGAAACTCGGACACTTCAGGTCCTTACTGGCTTTTTCAATGCAAAACTGTATTTCAGTATAAGGAAATGCCAGAGATGATATAGAGTTCTACCTCCTGACAGAGTAGTCTCTGAAAGGATATTAAATGTGTTTAGCAGTTTCTCAGTCACGGCCATTTTTTGGTCATCTGCTGACCCAAATGGGGAAAGGAACTGGAAAATTCTACGTCCCTTCTCACATCTTGGAGTGACATGTGGCTCTGCAGTAGGAAATGTGGAACATGGCAAACTATGGTGAACACTTGGGTTCTGTCTCACTGACCCATGGCTCCGGCCGTGAGGAAACAAGACAGACATACAGACATGCTGGGAACTGCCAGAGCTGAGTCGGTCTTTGGCTGCAGTAGCTGTGAAAATGTGCATGCTGGTGTCGGACATGCCTTAGCTTGCCCCCTTACAGTACTGTTTAGTAGCCGTGTGACCTTGGGGATTAAATAAACTTCGTTTCTGTCATCTCTGAAAGGGGGTTAGGAAGAACAGCTTCATCTTAGGTTTTTCATGACGACGAAATGAGATTTTTTTACCTCATCCCAGTCTAAACTCCTGCAAGTTAATCAGATCAATTTTATTTTATAGTCAATGAGAAAGTGTTAATGGCTTTTTAGTGGGATCTCTGTCTTCTGGGAGAATAACCATGTGTAATCTCAGATGATACTAATACCCAACAAGTACCCTTCATCTGCCTCAGGCATTCTGCTGTTTGTATGCAGCCAGTCATTCACTCATCAGACCTCCATAAAATAGTTATTAACCTTGTTTTAAGGGGAGAAACTGAGGTTTGGAGAAATTGTGCCAATAACAGAGCAGGTCAGTTGTCAGAGTTGGGGTTTTCTCTAGGACTGTTTGTCTCCAAGGCCTCCACACTGAGTTTTGTTGGGAAACAGATGAGAAGGGCCCAGTGACCCATTTCTCATCACCATCCTTGATGTAAACTTCCAGCAGGGTCTGACTTTATGTCAGACAGTAAGTCTTCAACTAGAGCAACAGAGAGACCTTGACGAGGCAATCCTTTAAGTTCCAAACCTTTCAAGGCCCCAATTCTCCTACCTTACATGTAGAATAATAAAAACTGAAATGGAGTTGCCATCTCAACACTGGGCCCTAGTTCTCTGTGACACTGGGCAATGTCATTAAGCTCAGCTGCTCTAAAATGAAATTAAGAATCCCCACCTCATAATATATATGGACTGCCCTTGATCATCTGACTATAATAAGCACATATAGATTATTATTCACCTACAGATAACAGACAAGTCAAAGGCCCTTACCAAAACGGTTTCTGTAGGGTTTCTTTTCCTTAGAAGGCAGTGGCGAGTAGGATAACTTGGTGGTTGGGTTAGTTTTCTAGGGCTGCCACAATAGACTACCACAGATTAGGGGGCTTAAACAACAGAAATGTATGCTGTATGCTCTCACAATCCTGGAGGCCAGAAGTCCAAGATCAAGGCATTGGCAGGGTTTGTTTCTTCTGAGGCCTCTCTCCATGGCTTGTATATGGTGACTTCTCCCTATCCTCACATGGGCTTTCCTCTGTATGTGTCTGTGTCTCAATCTCTTCTTCTTTTTTTTTTTTTTAAGGTTTTATTTATTTATTTGAGAGAGACAGAAATAGTGAGATAAAGCACAAGCCGGAGGTGGGATGGGGGGAGAGAGGAGAAGCAGACTCCCGGCTGAGCAGAGAGCCAGACTTGGGGCTCAATCCCAGGATCCTGACATCATGACTTGAGCCCAAGGCAGATGCTTAACTGACTGAGCCACCCAAGTGCCCCTCAATCTCTTCCTATATAAGGACACCAGTCATGTTGGGAGTAGGGTCCACCCTCTTACGACCTTAATGACCTCATTTTAACTTAATTACCTCTTCAATGACCTTATCTCCAAACACAGGCACATTCTGAGGTACTGGGAGTTAGGACTTCATCATGACTTTTGGGGGTTCATCCAAGGGCAAGTGATCACAGGGAGACCAATTAGGAAGTCCTTGAGCATATGAAAGTATGGTACATGGAGGAATTTCACATTTTTCCTTAGTTATTTTTCTGTTTAAAAAGCTTCAGGGAGCTCCATTTTATGTTCACAGATCCCAATCCCTGTTCCTTGGCAGTTTCCATGGCCCCTAGGAACACAAAGACCAGGAGAAATCTTGCTGCAGAACGTAAGTTTTAGAGTCTGTCAAGCCACAGACTTACTTCTCCTGCTTTCCAGGTCTCACTGCTCACTGGTATTACAGGCTCCACCTACCCCATCCCTTTCAAAGGGCCCCTGGGATCTAAAGTGCCTCTGCCCCTTACAATCCACACAATGACTCAGGATCTCAAAATTTCTGGATCAGACGTTTTTAAAATATTCTACTCTACATTTTCTTTCTCTTCTATATAAAGCCCCATTTCCTCTAATTTACATTTGTGGGGTTCCTAAATATTAAAGTCATAATAAAATCTAAATGGAAAGAATACCAATGATACTTTGGCCCAACATTACAGATGACAGGGGAAAAAAAAATGTGCCTCTTTGATGTTAATGCCAAAAACTTCACTTATTCTTTGATTTGCACTGGGATTTTTTAATACAATTTTTTTCTGATTATAAATGATTGTACTTTATTATGCTAAAAATTTAGAAAATAAGCATACATTTGGAAATGATAGCAAAATAAAGTCAAAGGAGAAAATAAAAATCTCTTTCCAGAGAAAGACACGGTTACTATTGTGCACTGTTCCACAGAGACTTCAAACGCGTACGTGAAAATTGTTACTACACTTTCATAGGGGGTGCAAAATTGGCATTGTACCATTGAATATCATGCTTTTTATACTCAATATTATGTCTAATCATATGACACTAAAATTCTCTGAAAATGTGTTTCATGAATAATTAACATTTTACAATATAAATATGGTTTCACTTATTTCACCTTTTCCCTAAAGTTTGGCATTGGAATTATCCACATATTTATTTTTTATTTGTATTTTTTTTCTCTGTGGGTGGCATATTCATTCCTTTTGTTCATTTTCCTGCTATGTTTGGTGATAACACATATATTCATGCTTAAGGATGCATGTATTGACATACTAATGAGGTATCACCATATTTTGTTTTTAAACAGTTAATTGGTTTCTCTCAGGATAAACAGTTTGAAACAGGTTCAAGGTGATGTAGGCGTATTCCTTCCTAAACCAGTAAATAGAAACTATCTGACAATCATCAAGCCAAGCTCCTGCTTTGCTCAACCCAGGGTTGTCACCTCTCGACTATTTCTTAATGACCACTGGGTCAACTTTGTGCATAAAGACCTCTTTCTCCTCCCTCCTCCTTTCTCCACCACTTTCCTGCCATGGTCCCTGCATACACACACACACACACACACACACACACACACACACACACACATTCAATCTGGTTAGGCTGACTGTCATCTGTGTAATGTCTGGCACCACAGTTCTGGCTGGCTGGCTAGAGATGATGATGACAAAGAGGCAAGCTTCCTGCCAAAGTCAAAGACAAATGTCACTCTTGTAATAAAACTCAACTATAGTCAAATTAATCACAATAATCTTGTGGCCCGTTAGAGAAAGTGGAGCAATTCGGAGGAAATCTGTCTAAAGCACTGAGAGAGCCACATACGGACAGAAGCCCCAGCAGCCCCAATGGGCAGGAGACACAGATCACAAGTGGACTTCATGGCCAGGACACAGGTTCCCACGAGAATCCTGAGAAACAGTCTTCTGTCCCCCAGCAATATTTTATTTTAGTTGACTACTTTATTAGAAGCAGCGAATAATCTGAATTAAGCAACCTAACAGCCCATTAGACACATTTGCCCAGTATAGACAGATGCGCCTTAGCTCCCTGCATCTACAAACTCCCCAAACACAGTGGAAGACTCGAGGAAACACTTGCATGATGCAGAGGAAGAAACCGTGATTTCCAGGCCAAGCCGCCCACAGCTTATGCAACACGCCCATACTGATGAAACTCTGTTCCACGTCTTGTCTCGGTCTCATGCCACGCAGTACGGGGAGCTCACTTTGACATTGTTTTTCATAAGAAATCTCATTTCTCTTAGCAATTTGTGGTTTGCTTTTTAGACTTCATAGGGAGATTTCATAGAGAGAGCAATCAAAAGAAGTCTGTTACACAGAGCACAATTTTACTAACCCCCAGCAGACGTTTATGTTCTAGCCTTGCAAGCCTCCCCACAGATCCTTAGCCTCTTCTCTCCTCATGCATTTACTGGTGTCAGACTCATCCCTCCTTTGTACTTCATCCTTCAGTACAAACTTTGGCTGCCTCTGCGTGTGTGTGTGTGTGTGTGTGTGCATGCAGAATGTCGTCCTTCAAACTTTCACAAGCAGAGCCTCTGCTCCTTACTCTATTGGCAGAGGACTCCCCTTAACCAAGGTGCTCAGGAAAACAGGGGATTCCCAATTCTTTAATAAATATTCATAGAAATATGTTTTATGTTTAGGGTACCTGGGTGGCTCAGTCGGTTAAGAGTCCGACCCTTGATCTCAGCTCAGATCTTGATCTCAGGGTTGTGAGTTCATGCCCCATGTTGGGCTCCATGCTGGGCATGGAGCCTACTTAAAAACACACATATATATGTATAAACACACACATATATATGTTTTATGTTCAATTTTATAATATAAACAATTCACTTAGCCTCTTAAGATTTCAACTGCCTCATATACAAAGTAAAAATAATTCATACCTCATCTGACTCCACAGAGGTTAAGAAAGATAACTATATATGTGCCTAGTAGATGGTACTGTGATGGTACTCAGGGAAATCAGTGTTCTTCCTCCCTATGCCTGGAAGGTATTGATGAAAAGAGAGACAGAGAGAGACATAAGACTATAGGAAATAGAAGGAAAAGTTCAAGAAAGATCTAAACCATTGATGTCAGACATTATATACTATTATAGAGTTTTTAATGAATACCGTAGGACAAAATGCTGTAAGAGAAGATGAAGAACATACTGTAGAAGGGAAGAATGGTTTATCAGGGAGGGCTTCATGCAGGAAGCGGTGCTTTGAGCTGGGACAAAGAAGTGAAGGATAAGGTGGTTTAGTCCTGAGATTTGATTTCAGGTAAGGTCCCTTGCACAGAAGGCTGGGGTTAAGAGGGCAGGGAAAAGTGCTCAAATCATTACTTCTGGCCACAAGCAGCATTCAGCTTGCCTATACGGTGAGCAAATGAGTTTAATATAAATTGGGAAAATGTAGGAAAAAACTGCACACAAACGGACAATATAAAAAAACACTTATTTCTGAATGACTGAAATATGGGTACGTGTACCTCAAGTTTATATCATAAATCCTACCTCCTTCAGCATGGGAACAAGAAAAAAACATGAGTGCATCTAATTAAATCCATGTGATAGGACAATAAAATAATCGATATCCTGGATAGCAAAAGTAGGTTGTTTTAGTTTTGAATACCAATGGCTTCCACGTTGCTATGGCAATGGTGTTTTCTACAATGGAGATTATAATGGATTTTAAAAAACATGTTGAAGGACACTTCCTTGGAGAAGTTTTTCACTATGTGCTTGCACATGGGTACTTATGTCTGTGTGTGTGTGTGTCTGTGTGTCTGTGTGTATGTGTAATGTGTGTGCATGTTGCATATGTGTGACCTGTTTAAAAGCAACTCTGTCTGAGGCTAAGTACACTAGTATTTAAAAATAATACCTAATGCACATTCATGGCATTCTCACTAGCCTTTCTGTCTGACATCAATAGCTGCAAGGAAAGCTCGGGCAATCAGCATCAAGGAATTAATTTTTGTTTGCTTGTGTTTCTATTTAATGGTACCTCTTACCTGAACCCCTTTCCCTTTCATTCTCCTCCTTCAGAGATTACATGGCTAGATTTTATCAGATCCACCCCCTCCCCAGATTTTTGTGATTTCTTTCTTTAGTTGTGACGATGAGTCTTTGGGCCCGAAATGGATTAATCAGTCTCAGAAGTGAAGGGTCCTGCCTGACAAAAAACACAACTTCTGGTGGCATCTACTGAGCATAGCAGTGTTTCCTACTAAAATAATTTAAAACTCTGCCCAGAATAGATTTGTAGTAAGCCACATGGTTAGTCTTAAATGCCCCATTTGGGTATGTTCAGACAACACAACAAGAAAGTGTTTATTTGTAGAAATAGGTATGCCTGAAAAGTATAAATTTAAAAGGGCAATACTGAAGACGTTCTATACTGCCAACAGTCTGCAGGTGACATAAAGAAGAAGGAACATATACAATTGACAACGAGGAGATAAAGACAGAGTAATTATTGAGTACGTATAATTAAATAGAGTCCTTTTCTTATGTCAGTAGTGGAAAACTCTAGATATATTCTTGGCTATACACCCAGACATTTTCCTTTATTTCTTTTCTTTTAAGCAGATAATATATCAGTGAATTCTCTAGGATACATTTCTAAATTCACAAACTATGTCTAGACTGACTGAACAGCTCTGCACAGCTAGAGTAATGAATAATAAATTAATCATTTAGGACTTTTATGTGATAGGTAATTAACGAGAGCTTTAAGAAGGTACTAGATTATTTAACATAATCTTCAAATCAATGACATCTGGACTGACAGATTTCCAAATCTAGCTTAACCAAAACAGGTGTATAGAATAATAACAGACCCCTAACAATGGGCACCACCTGTTTATGCATAAACATTAGAAACACTAAAATGCAATGGTTTTCAAAGTGTGGTCCCTGGATAGGTCGTGTTAAGATCCCCTATGACTTTTTAGAAATATAAATTATCAGGACCCACCCACATTTACAGAATCAAAAGCTCTGGCACTGAGGTCTAACAATCTGCATCTTATATACAAGACTTCCCTACAAACACTGCTTATAGGGAATGGGATAAAAAGGATGGGGAGGAGATGGGTGGTTCTATAGCAGATAGAATAATGATCAAAACTGAGCTCCAAACATAAACCAAGATTCAAATCTTGGCTTCTGTCATTATAAACTTCTGAACTTCATTCAAGTTATTTCATTTTCCTTAACTTCGGTTTCCTCACCTGCTAAAAATATCATAATAAAGCATCAACTGCACACAGTTCATGCTCAGTAAGTACTGGTTATTTTGTTAATGATTTCTTCTAAGCCACAAAATTGGAGCTAGCAAATGCTTATTAAATTCAATTTGGCTTTAAAAAAATCAATTTATTTACATTTTCCAATTTGTAAAAATTAATTCTGGCAATTGGCATGAAACTCTCACTCTGCCCACAATTTGTGAAATAAACAAGATTAAAGTGAACAGTACATAAACATGCCAAATTCATTGGAAAGTGTTGCTCTACATGTCTGCATTAGAACAAAGGTTTTCAAACTGGGCTCCTGTGAAGCATAACTGTTCCGCAAAGTGGCCCAACATTGTCTGCTGTTAAAATAAAATCACAGTGCCCCTTCTGTGTTTTCTTAATGACTGACTGAATATGCAACTATAACTACATAAATGAACTGCTCAACTTATAGATATGAGCGCTTAAAAAATATTGCATGCATTACAGGAAGAACTACATGCATAAAGTAGAAATATTTTTATAATGCCTGTCTTACCATTTCATACAATGATTAATCATATTAACGTTTCTGAATATTTCACAAAGTATTCCCTGAATTGCAGCCTCCCAAAGACTAATTGGGAAGTACTATTAAAGAATAGTCACCTCTAATTGGATGTGAGAAGTTTGGGTTTTAATCTACTGAGCAGCAAGAATGTCAACAGCATTGATGGTAAATCTTACTTTTCAAGTTATTGGGCTAAAACTCTGTGATCTAAATGGCAATAGAGAAATTTTTGAAGGACCCAGAATCACACTGACTTTATTTTTTTTATTTTTTATTTTTTTTAAAGATTTTATTTATTTATTTGACAGAGAGAGACACAGCGAGAGAGGGAACACGAGCAGGGGGAGTGGGAGAGGGAGAAGCAGGCTTCCCACGGAGCAGGGAGCCTGATGCGGGGCTCGATCCCAGGACCCTGGGATCATGACCTGAGCCGAAGGCAGACGCTCAACGACTGAGCCACCCAGGCATCCCCATACTGACTTTAGAAAACAAACTCATTTTATATTCTAGGAGATATTAGTAATGCTTCATGCTCCATGGCCACAAAACATCCTGCAGCACCCAGCGATGCTAAGCAGTACCTTTTGAGTACGAAACATATTTTAGAACATTAGTACATATTTTCAATGTCAAACTCTCCGGCTGGGAAATGTAGGCTTATCAGCACTGCATACATATTTCAAATGTACATTACAAAAATATGACAGTGTAAAAATCTTATAGCATATCTAAGCACAAAGTTCTGAAGGGATTTTGGAAATGCCAATAATTGATAAATAAAAAGAGTATACTTCACTAAATATCAGGTATTTTTCAAAAGAAAAAAAAGACATTTATTTTAAACTTCTGTGCATAAGAAATTTTTCAGTGATATCAATTTGGAGAATTTTCAGTATCTGTGGCATTGTTCCTCTTGGTAAATTAATGCCACATATTTTTTCACTAAATCAAAAATATTTGTTATGTTGCTGCAATAGAGCCTGTTCACAGCAATTGCTTCTCGTTTGGGGTCTAGAATGAGAAGCAAGTTTAGTCTTCATTTAATACTACTTTAATTTTTAGGGTATATAATTTTTTTAACCATGGTCCTATAGTAACTTTTTATTTTTTTTTTAAAGATTTTATTTATTTATTTATTTGACAGAGAGAGAGACAGCGAGACAGGGAACACAAGCAGGGGGAGTGGGAGAGGGAGAAGCAGGCTTCCCGCTGAGCAGGGAGCCCGATGCAGGGCTCGATCCCAGGACCCTGGGATCATGACCCGAGCCGAAGGCAGACGCTTAACCGACTGAGCCACCCAGGCGCCCCCTATAGTAACTTTGTAAATAAAAAAGGAGGGGGGAAAAAGAGGGAAAGAAAATATTAAAAATTTTAAAAGAAGACAAATCCATTCCAGATGAAGGTATACTGAAAACAGATAAAACTTACTGGCAAATGGGTACATAGATATAAAATAATTTAGAAAACCACCAGCCAGTATAATTAAAGTATATCCATCATTTATTCTGGTGATGACATAATAAAATGGGCATCATTGTATAAGATTGATGGGAATTTAAAGTAGGACATTATTTCTGGGTAGCCAGAATATCCCTAATCATTAAAATATTCTTATTTTGGTCCAAGTAATTTTTCTACCCAAAGATGTATGTTCAAAACATTATTGAGTTGTACACAAATATATAATTACCTCAAAAATATAGATTTGGTTAAAAATATTTGTCCTTTCTCATCATGGAATACAACAGTCTTTAAAATCTGTACCTGTTTAGACAAGAGCAAAATTTCTCAGTCTTTTTCTGGTCAAGATGTGTACCCTGAACGACATTCAGATGAAAGTCATGCACAACTCCCAGAATGAAAGCCATGGCCCTTTTTCCCTCTCAAGAAAGCAAGAAGGAATATGAATTAGTAAGGGTGACTTTGTACTGCCAACCTTGAATCTGACAGAAGATTTGAGATGGCAAGTCATTCTGAATTTCTGCACTTTATTATGGGTATGAAATTATGTGACATTCCTCACACCTAGAACCAAAATCATATCAATGTGTTTGAAACAAATACCAAGAATGAGGATTGAGCAGATTATTTCAAAATATGTAAAAATGTCACCCACATTGTTTAGTGAGAAAGTCAAAAGCATTCTGTTTTACAGGAATCATATGCTAACACTTTAAATATAACAGAATTGAGGGACATTAAAATGTGATAACAAGCAGAATGCCCCAATGATAGCCATCCCTTATATCCCTGGAGCCTCTGGATGTTAGCTTACATGACATAAGGAAATTTGCAGGTAGAGTAGAATCCATGGACCTTAAGGTAAAGAGATTATGCAAGTGGGCCCAATGTAGTCACTTAAAAGTCTAGTCAATTAATTAAAAGCAGAGAAATTTCTCAAACTAGAAGCAGAAGAGATGTCAGAAGTCAGAGCGATTGAAGCATGAGGGAGATATGAAAAGCACTTTGGTGGTTTGAAGATGAAGGGGCAACAGAGGAAGAAACCCAAGGGTTGAGAGACGCTCCAGTTGAGAGCCAGCGAGGAGACAGGGACCTCAGCCCCACAGTCACACTAACTGAATCTGACCAACCACCTGAAAGAACCTAGAAGCAGATCTTCCAGAGCCTCGAGGTAAGGCCAGCAGACACCTTGATTCCAGCCTTGTAATACTCTGAGCAGACAAACCAGCCAAGGTCCCCCAGAGTTCTGATCTAAAGAACTACTAGATGATAAATGTTTTATCTTAAGCTGCTAAGTTTATGGTAATTTGTCATGATATTAAGAGAAAACTAATATTGTAGGTATATCAGGGTTGTGAGATAGTCTTTATCCTTTTGACTTTTTCTAAATTTACAGTGAGAAAAATAATTAGATTTTAAGTTAGTTAAATTACATCAGCTTTTTATTGAGGTAAAGTCTAGTGTATTTATAGAAATTCCATTACCAGATCGATTTTGATTGTTAGCAGGTGAGTTTTTCCAAATAAATTTTTTTTGGCAATTTGCTCTTCTTGCTCAGAAAATACAATGCATTGGCATAATATAACCCTTCAATGTTTAAATCAAACTTGTTTTGTCATTTTCCCAATTGATTGTCACCATTATTCTGGTACAGAAAATAACACTCCTGCAGTTATAAAGTAGAAAAGATAAACATTTCTTTCTGAATATATTGTTGTCTTTACTGATAGACAGTGCTAAGTGTGCCTCTCAGATTTGCCTAGAAGAGTGAGTCTTAGCACTCAGAGTTGTGATGTCACATACCGAATCAGTGCTCATCAAAGTCTGGGCTATAGGCGTTGGCACACTTGAGAGGCGCTGACTTCTGTTACAGATAGAATCTCGTTCTCTTCCAATTTATATAACATAATTATAAATAAGAAGCCAAGGAATTTATGAGGCTTATTACAGAGGCTTCTGAATGGGTCACTTAGATTCTTCAAATCTTATTTCCTGGCATGCCTTCAGAGTTGGGTTCCTTTTCGAGTTGTAAATTTGCAAATAGCATATGGTAAAATCTTAGGACAAAACAATAATGAGATCCCATCATAAGAAAGGAGGGGGGCAAAAAAAGAAAGGAGGGGGGATTACGATATAATAATGTTATTTTTAAATTATTAATTAAAATCAAGTCTCCTACTGCCACAGTAGGAAACCTTAAATGGCAAGTGATGAATTGCCTGAGGCAAAGTGTGGCTAAGCCTGAGAATTAAAAACACCAGGGAGGGGGCGCCTGGGTGGCTCAGTCAGTCAAGCCTCTGCCTTTGGCTCAGATCATGATACCAGGGTTCTGGGATCCAGCCTGGTCGGGCTCCCTGCTCAGCGGGAAGACTGCTTCTCACTCTCCCCACCCCCTTGTGCTCTTTTTCACTCTCTCTCTCTCTCTCACATAAATAAATTCTTAAAAAAAAAAAAAAAAACCACCAGGGAAGTCCAATCACAGAGACCCCTTCCTTTTGTGAGTTTTATCTCCAAGATTCCCTCCTAGTGAAGATTGGAGAAAAATCCCCTGGTGCTTCCAGAAGGCAGAGGGGGAAAAGTCATTCTGAAATATGCCCAAGAGAGAAACTATTCTGCCAGAGCCGAACTGACCCAGAGAAAGGAAAATACCCAACCCCAGCCTAGTTTAACCTTTGTGGGGGAAAGGAAACACCCAACACCAACTCCCTCTTGCCTTCCTGTCTCACATAAGGGAGGGGAGAGGAACGGAGACTCACTTGTGAAGTCCACAGCTCAGAGGCACAGATACACTAGAAGACTGAGATCTAATCATAGGACTATAGAATGCTTCCCCTCCCCCGCCCCCCACATCAATAAGGTGCCTGTACAACAGGAGAGACAAATCAAGGGCACCAGAGGAAATTGTAGCCTCTGACACCTATAGCTACAGAAGGCAGCATAATGTTACTTGAAAGAGGATTTGGATTAGTTGTAAACCTATACTGCAAACTCAAAGGCAAGCACTTTAAGAAGAAAAAAATGTATAATTGATATGCTGAGATAAGAGGAAAAAAATGAAATCATTTATGAGCACTAAACTTCTCAGTGAAAGACAGAGAAAGCAGAAAAAGAGTAGGAGACAAAAGAAAAAAGAAAAAGAGCAAAGGTAAGGAAGGGAAACAGTAAACATGTGGTAGAAATTAATCTAACTATATCAATGATCACTTTATTTATTCCCAGATTTATTGAGGTATAATTGGCAAATGAAAATTGTATATATTTATTTAAGATGTACAATAAGTTGCTTTTTTTTTTTTAAAGATCTATCTATTAATTTGAGAGAGGGAGAGAGAGGAGGAACAGAGGGAGAGGGACAGAAAGAATCCTAAACAGACTCTGAGTGTGGAGACCTACGCGGGGCTTGATCTCACGACCCCGAGATCATGACCCAAGCCATAACCAAGAGTTGGATGCTTAACCGACTGTGCCACCCAGGCGCCCCTAGGTTGCTTTGATATATGTATACATTGAGAAATGGTTACCACAATCAAGATAATTAACATATCCATCAGTTCACATGGTTACCTTTTCCTGTGTCTATGGTGAGAAGGTTTAAGATCAATTCTCATAGCAAATTTCAAGTATAGAATACAGTATTATTAACTAAAGTCACCATGCTGTACGTTACATCTACAGAATGTATTCATTCTGTATAACTGAACCTTTATACTCTTTGACCAAAATCTGCCCATTTCCCCCACTCTCCAGCCTCTGGCATTGGCCATTCTACTCTCTGTTTGGAGCTGAATATGTGTATATATAATATATATAATATTGTTTGACCTTAAAAAAGAGATCCTGTTAATAACCACTTTAAGTATCAATGATCAAAACATGGTCATGCTGAGCTAGCACCTGCACCTGGAATTGGGCCTCAACCTCTGCTGTGACCCCACCTCCTGCCACCCCTGGACCATGGACCCCCACAAAGAGAAGGAGCTTCTGGTCTTCATGAAAATGTGTAAGCAGGGTTCCAGTGTTCCGCACTCTGTGGAAATGAGCTTCTTGAAGGAGTGGGTGGAGAGCATGGTGGGTAAAGTACCACCTGCTACTCATCAAATCAAATCAGAAGAAGATACCAAGGAAGAGAAAACAGTAACAATGTAGAGGAAAACATAAAGGCAGAGGAACCATCAAGTGAGGAAAGTGGTCTAGAAATTGACACTGAAGGTGTGATTGAACCAGATACTGATGCCCCTTAAGGAATGGGGGATGCAAGTATAGAGATAACCAAGGAAATGATGGATTGGGCGAATGATAAAAAAAAAAGAAGTATACCATAATTTATTTATTACAGATATGCAAGATTAATTCAATATTCAAAGTTTAAGTAATGTAATCAATCAAATCACCAACGTATAGAATAAAAATTGTACAATCCTAGAGGCAGATGCAGAAAAACCATTTGACAAAATCCAAGATAAAAACTCTCCAACCTCACTGATATGAGGAATTCTTAATCTCAGAAAACAAACTGAGGGTTGCTGGAGTGGGGGGTGGGGTGGGAGGGATGGGGTGACTGGGTGATGGACACTGGGGAGGGTATGTGTTCTGGTAAGCGCTGTGAATTGTGCAAGACTGTTGAATCTCAGATCTGTACCTCTGAAACAAATAATGCAATATATGTTAAGAAAGAAAAAAAGAAGAAGAAGAATGTAGCAGGAGGGGAAGAATGAAGGGGGGAAATCGGAGGGGGAGAAGAACCATGAGAGACGATGGACTCTGAAAAACAAACTGAGGGTTCTAGAGGGGAGGGGGTTGGGAGGATGGGTTAGCCTGGTGATGGGTATTGAGGAGGGCACGTTCTGCATGGAGCACTGGGTGTTATGCACAAACAATGAATCATGGAACACTATATCTAAAACTAATGATGTAATGTATGGGGATTAACATAACAATAAAAAAATTAAAAAAAAAAAAAAAACCTCTCCACAAACTGGGAATAGAGGGAACTTCCTCAAACTGGCAGAGAGCACCTACAAAAACAAACAAACTTGCAGCAAATGAGAAGCAGAACACTTTCCTGCTGATGAGAAGGAAAACACTTTCCTGCTAAGATCAAGAATAAGTCAAAAGTGTCTACTTTCACCACTCCTAGTCAATGATGTACTAGAAGTCTTAGCTAATGCAATGAGACAAAAATAAATAAAATGTGAATATACTGGGAAGGAAGAAATAAAGCTGTCTCTATTTGTAAAGAACATGGCTGTCTATATAGAAAATTCTGTAAAATCAACCAAAAAACTCCTGGAACTAATAAATGATTATAGTAAGGTTGCAGGATACAAGGATGATATACAAATAACAACTGCTTTCTTATATACCAACAATGCGTAATTGGAATTTTAAATAAAAAACATAATACCATTCACACTGGCACCATGAAATAATTAAAGAAGTTTGCACGTACCTGTCCAGTTGAACGACTGTAACATTTGTTAAAAAAGACTATGCTTCCCCCACTGAATTGCCCTTGCCCTATGTTGAAGCTAAGTTGACTATATTTGTATGTGTCTATTTCTGGGCTCTTAAGTCTGTTTCACTGGTCTATTAGTCTATTCTTTCTCCAATACCATGTTGTCTTGATTACTGTAGCTTTATAATCAGTCCTGAAGTCAGGCAGTGTCAGGGTGATCCAGCAATCACACTCAGTATTTACCCAAAGGAGCTGGAACTATGCCCTCACAGAAACCCAACATGAATGTTTATGGTAGCTTTACTCCTCACTGACAAAATGTAGAAGCTACCAAGATGTTCTCCAATAGGTAAATGAATACACAAACCATACTGCATCCATACAACAGGATATTACTCAGTGCTGCAAAAAAATGAGCTATCGAGCCATAAAAGGACATGGAAGAAACTTAAATGTATATTACTAAGTAAAAGAAGCCAATCTTAAAAATTTGTATACTGTATGATTCCAACTGTAAGGAATTCTGGAAATGATGAAGTTTTAGAGATAGTAAAAAGGTCCGTGGTTGTCAGGGGTTCAAAGGGAGGGAGAGTGAAATGAGCAGGCAGAGCACGGGGGACATATTAGGGAAGGGAAGCTATTCCGTATGAATGTATACACATCATTATACATTTGTCAAAACCTATAGAATATATGACACAAAGAATGAACCCTAATATAAACAAAGGACTTTAGTTAATAATAATGTTTACTTTGAACATTATTCATAAATTATGTTTATCAACTGTAACAAATGTAACACACTACTGCAAGATAATGATAGGGGAGAGTGGTAAGGAGCATATGGGAACTTTCTGTATTTTCCATTAAATTTTCTATAAACCTAAATCTGCTCAAAAATATATTTAATTAAAACACTTTCTATATTAAAAAATAAAGAGGGCAATGTCCTTTCCTCTCAGGTTATACCATTTGTATGAGACCCAATTCCAGATGCATAAAGAAACTTAGTAACTCTTTTCTGCCTTTATGTTGTATCTAATTTATTTTATCCAGTTATTCTATGTGAATTAATTATAAATAGAAAAACACTTATTTCTAACAAAGTTCAGATGAATAATAAATAAGCATGTTATATAAAAATAACCTCACCCTAGACTCTTTTTCGGAAACAACTTTTACTATAGCATCAACTTTTGCTTTCTCTTAAATTCAGGCTTGAACATCAAACAATGGCTTTCAAAGATGAAATGCTAGGTCGTCATAACTGAAAGGAGAAGCTGCAGGAAATACAGGGGCTGAGGTTTCTAACTGGACTGCAATAGAGTTTACCACATACTGCTTCTCAATTATTTGCCATTCCATAAAAGAAAATTTAAGTGATATTCGAAGATGCCCAGTTTGGAGACACTTGCCTTTGTGATTATACAAATGGGAAAATCTTTCTAGAGCATATAAGGAAACAACCTTACCCATGTTACAAAATGACTTGAGTAAAAAAGAAGGATAAGGTATTTTTTATTTGGGTCAGCTAGGTAAATATTACTTACTCTGCCTCCTAAGTATGGAGCTCTATCACACCCATATTCCTGATGACACAACATGCTAGCCCCCCAAAGTACGCTAATTTCCAGTAAGCTTTCAAGAAAAACTGCACCAATTATTTCCTTTTGTTCCATTTACCACAACCAAGACATAGTAATGTTAAAATATAGAAAATTTACAGAATCAGAGAAGAAAATAATGTACATACAAAAAAAAACAATATACCAATAGACACATTTTACAAGTACCCAAAAGGAATTTGTTTAACTGCTTGTCCTCTTACATACTTTCTATCATGTCAAGTAATTAGCCTTTTAACTTTTTTTTTTTTTTTGCCACAAGGGAACTGGAATGGTTAACTCTCCTGGAGTTCTGAAGGCAAGTTTGGTTTCTGGAAGGAGGGTTAGGTCTCCTCCACAGCCAAATGGCCAAGATTTGTGGGCTGACAAGAAGGATGTTACTCAGGTGTGTCTTAGTACCTTTCCACGTGGGCACTCACCTTACTTCCTATAGGAATTGGCCTTGTCCATCATATCAAGAGGATAGAGCCAGATAACTAATATTTATTTAGTACTTACTGTGCCCTAGCAACTGTAATTGGGTCTTTGTATACAATCTCATTTGATTCTCTAAACAACCATATTAGATGGGCATAGTTTTTTATATTTAACTGACATGAAAGCTCAAGAATTTTAAAAACATGTATCTAAGATAGGAAGTGGTAGAGCCTAGATCTGAATGGAGTTTTACTTGTCGCCCAAGTTCAGGCTATGCTGACAAAAAACAAATTTCAAAACATATAACCTACGTAATAGGAATCTTCACATTAATAGAAAAGGTGAGTCATTCTCTAATAGTTAGTGTGTTACATTTTCCCTGAAATTAACCTTGTTCTCCAGTGATATAATAGTAAATTTACTCTATTCTTTGATCTTTAGTAAGAATCTTAATTAAGCAAGCATGGGATACTGAACATAATAGCAAGAATGCAGGCACAAAATCAGTACCACAAATCTCACTGTAAACTGAGCAGACCAAGAAAGACAGCATATTATAGGACAAATTTCAAAAAAATAAGTAGCAGAGAGTGAGCTAGACATTTAATCCTTGGTTAAGAACAAAATGCCTAGAAAAAGAATTGCAGATACTAAGATCAGATACCACCTCTTACTTTGAAAAAATGCATTCCTTACAATGACAGACAGTGAGGATGGCTAAAGAATTAAGACAAGGAAGAAATGAATACCTCATTGATTCAAAAAATATGATCAGAGGTCCAATGCTCATAATGATGCAGTGAAACTAGGATACCAACAGATTGCCTGTGGAAGTGTATTGGTAAGGCTTTCAGAAAACAGTTGGACTAAGGGCACCTGGGTGGCTCAGTCGTTAAGCGTCTGCCTTCGGTTCAGGTCATGATCCCAGGGTCCTGGGATCGAGCACCGCATCGGGCTCCCTGCTCCGCGGGAAGCCTGCTTCTCCCTCTCCCACTCCCCCTGGTTGTGTTCCCTCTCTCGCTGTGCCTCTCTCTGTCAAATAAATAAATCTTTAAAAAAAGAAAAAAAAGAAAACAGTTGGACTAAATGCATTCAAAGCAAGCCACTATCCACACCATTTGACATAGTGCTCCCATTTCTAAAAAGAAAACTAACCAAAGAATAATAGTCAACAAAAGGAAGCTCTATGTCGGGAAACATAGCATTTTTTGATAGCCACAAATTGGAATCCTAATTATTTTCAAAATGAAGAGTATCAGAGTAGTACTATTATTATCTGTGAACAAACTCAGAAAAGTATTGATGACATAGTGTTAACTGAAGAAACAGGGTACTAATTTATCAATTCAAATTTTTATAACTATACACTAAAATAGAGTCAAATAAGAAGACTTTAAAGAATATAGTAAAACAATTCAATTGTTTGAAATATGGCAAGGTGATTGTAATTAAATGCCAAAGACACTTAACAACAGGACAAACCCTGTACCTATTAAGGGAATAAGGGAACATGCCATCCACATGCCAACAACTTCAAGGAATTTATACTAGATGCTTCGTAATCAATTTGAGCATGCAAACACTGACATGGTGCTCATCAAAGGATACCTGCACATTACATTTTTTTCCCAAAGAATTGTAAATTAAGAATAGAGAGAGAGAATATGTGCAGTGGGCATATAATTAACTATAGCTTAATATTTATTCATGTACTTAACATGTACTTCATGTTAAGCGTAAAACTTAACGTGAAGTAAAATATGCACATCTTAAGTGTACCCAAAATCTTAATTTGTTTTTATTTTTGTCTCTTTATAATTTTTCTAGTGTCCATCATTATACTTATAAGTGATAATATTTTTCTCTCTCAGTTGATATAGAGTGACTCTTTACTATGAATGATGAGAAAAATCAGTTTGTTTTTGCTTTACCCTTTTTTTTCTCTAAGTATCTCCATATCTTGATTTTTGTTAGGCTTAATACTAATTCAACATTGACATGGTTTGTTTTAGCTTCTATAACCATAATTCTTATAAACATTTAACTTTAGTCCTACATTTAAAAGAAATTGAGAGTTAATATCAGTCTTTATATCATTACCTACGCTTTTCTATCTTGTTTGGTTCAATTTGTTCTTTATATTCCTGTATCTACAAGTATAGGTTTATTGTCTTTGTTCCTAACATACTTTATAATTGGTTAGTATCTTCATATTGTCAGAGATGACAATTTTATCACTCGTCTTCTCTCTTCAAAGCTCTAAATGCTCCCCAGGTCTCCTCCCTGATGATGACCTTGCTGCATCCACCACTAAGAAGAGTCAAGTGAGAACGATTTCATATTTCCACCACCAGTTCTACCAACTTACATGTATCTTTACCTACTCACTTTACTTCTCATCATACTGAAATGAAAGAATATGTGTGTTCCTCCTGAAGCCCCCAAATCCCCTTTTGTCCTCTCAAAAAGCTCCTCAATAAATCTGACTATACCCCCCTACTGTACTTACTGCCCTTGGGGTTTCTTCTCACTATTTCCAATTGGATTTTCATAGTCACCACTTCACTTATCAAGTCTACCAAAGACAATATTTTGCCAAAACAAATGGTCATCTATCTGTTCTCATGTTTTTTTCTTAGTAGCACTTGATATAAATGGCCAATCCATCCATCCACCCATCCATCCCACTACCCATCCATCCACCCACACACCCATCCACCTATCCACCCTTCTTTCCTTCCATCCATCCATCCACCCACCCATCCATCCACCCACCCACCCATCCACCCATCCATCCATCCATCCATCCACCCATCCATCCATGTTGAAACCATCTTCTCATGGCTTCTCTAACACTATATTTGCCTGGTTCTCTTCCTACTTCATTGGTCATATCTTCTCTGACTCCATGGCAGGCTTTCTCTTCTCAGCCAACCTTCTAAATGTGTGTCCAAGAGATAAGAGATATTTGAAGAACCAAAGGATTCAGAAGAAACTTTTACTTCCATAGACACAACCTTGGAACACATATTGTACTTCTTCCACTTGCAGCTTATCTGTTTTCCTTCTCTGTGAACTCCCTTTTGTGCAGAAAAGAGTCAAGAATAATTCCACACAACTGCCTTCTATTAAACCTAGTTTGATTGCTTACCTATCTATAGTTATTTACATTCATATTCTCCCAACAGAACTGCATCGATTTGTCTACTTGAAAGAGAAGTAATTGGGATGTCTGTTAGCTCTCTTTGTACAAGAGCATTTTTAAAAATAAGATCTTTAATTTTGAGTAAAATTTCAAAAGATATACACTGTCAAGTCGCTCAGGCCTGTCTATAAGAATGATGAATATAAATAATTTTCAATCTTAATGACTCAGACCACTGTAGTAATATAGTATGGCTCCAGGAGATTCATGCACAGGCCTAGAAAGATCACAAATCACACCTTATCACCAGGGTACATGCATTATAAAGTGCATTGTAAGGTCACTGTCATAGATTAAAGCAAGTAGCTTTTAAGAGCACATGAGAAGAGAGATAAAAAGCAAAAGAAGAACAGTTTAGTAGCAAAGTACATGAAATAATTGACAAAAGTTATAAGATTCATAAAGAAAACTGCCCCCACCTCTAACTCACCCAGAAGCTCAGGCCTGCATTTACATACTTTGTGGATGTATAGAAATGTTGGTATTTTATAGATGCAGAAATTGTATAAATTATGGATATCCACAATCATTGCAAACAGAAGATGCCAAGAGCATAAATAATAATTTTCTCCCGATCTGGCCCCCAGGACCACCTTTTCCACACTGGGCAGTGGATATCAATATAATTCCACTCTCTCTCCATTCCCACCCACCACTGAAAGCATTTGACACTTTTAACTTTTCCATTTTCCTTTGCAGCCAAGCAGTCTTCAGGTCCTTCTACTCATTGCTGTAAAATATCTCTCAGAGTTGTTACCACCACCAATGTTTTTGTTTGGTTTGCCTCCTGCTCTCCTTCTCATCTGATTTGCTGGTACCTCTTCTTGTGCCCACACCTTAAACAGAGGCTTTCCCTAGGTTTTGGGCAGAGCCTGTTTATTGTCTCTCCAGATGATTTCATTTATTGTCATGGTTTTCAACAATCACTGACTCTTAGATTGATGTCAGTAAGGCAGATTATATATCCCATTGGATATCTCCCTCCAACAGCTCAAATTCAACATGAGCCAAATGGAACACATTATCTCCCTGTCACTAAACCTGCTTTTCTCTGTGTCCTGGACAAAAACAACATCCACCCAGTGGCCCAAAATGGACCTCCGTATGTGGCCCCCACTTTTTTTTCCCTTTCAGCACCCACATTTAATCAATAATGAAGCTATGTTGATTCCATGGAATACCTGGCTCATAAACCCAACCTATCCTTTCCTTCCCATCTTCAGCTCCTCTCCCTCATCATCTCCCTCTCTTGGTGGCTACTCTTTGCTCATTCTGACACTACCAGGATTTAAAGGGCAAGAGAAAGGGCTGGGTAAGTGGGGGATGGGAGACCTGGTACTTGGCAGATACCGCCAAGAGATTTTCAAAGCTGACAATTCTTCTGTGGGAACTTCCTTAAGTCCTTTGGTGGTGTCCTGGCTGAGCCTTCTCCAACTGTTCTTCCATGATATGAAAACTGCCTCATCTGCAACTGCTTCTCCTGATCTCCCCAAAACTTCTCCCTCTGGCATTCATTTTTTAGCATTTTGCTGCTGGGATTCCCTTAGCCTAGTAATCTGTTTCTTGAATAGGATTCCTTTTTAAATGATCCTGGGATGATAAGCTTATTCTCAGTTTTATTCCTGGCATGAGATTTGATCTATCACCAGAAATGATTGCATGCAGTGAATTAACTACAGGAGACAAATATCAAGTGATGGCATTCTGAGAGTGATCCTATTGAAGCCCCTTTTTTCTGGCTTGAGAATAAGAGACAAGCAACCACTTCCTCCATAGCATGACTTTTTCATATATATAAACTTCTTCATGAACCCCCCCCTTAAAAACTAATTTCCATTTGCTTTAAATAGTAGAAATGTGGAAAGGGTTTTAAGAGCCATGAGATAGTTCTCCATTATTTCCTTCAGAAGTTTGCATTGGTTCTAATACATCACTTGGAAATTGTTATCTATTATACATTTAAATTTATCTTCCTCTCACACTAACCTCAAGTATATTGCTGAATCCCTCCTAAACCTAACCTGTCTCTAGATTTTCCTCTCCCCCTCAGTTGCATACAAACATACACACATAAACAAGTGCATACTTATATACTTCAGTTGTTCTTTATGGTTGCTTAAAATTTGGGGAAGATCCCTTTCATTTCTTTTTTTAATTTTTTTTATCATGTTATGTTAGTCACCATATAGTACATCATTAGCTTTTGATGTATAGTGTTCCATGATTCATTGTTTGCATATAACACCCAGTGCTCCATGTAATACGTGCCCTCCTTAATACTAACCCATGGCTAACCCATCCCCCCACCCCCCACCCCTCTAAAACCCTCAGTTGTTTCTCTGAGAAGGAAGGGAAAAATGAAGGGGGGGGGGAATCGGAGGGGGAGATGAACCATGAGAGACAATGGACTCTAAAATCCCTTTCATTTCTAAACTCAGTGGTGGAAATTAGTTTTATTAAAACCTATATGGTAGGGAGGGACAAAGGGAGAAAGCCATGCACAGAAACAAAGCCAAAAGGGTTGAAAGAGAATACTATTCTGGTGTTAGAGAAAACTGTGGGAGCAAAGGATGCCAGGGATATAAATTCAACAGCAAGTAAAGGCACAACAAAGCCTTCCTCAGGAATCAAAGAGAGATAACTGAAGGCAGCAAAAGGGACATGGAAACAAAAATTTGAAATCATTGAATATATTTGTATTTTGACTGTTGCAGTCTCTGCCTTTGGAGCACTGCCATTGACTTCTCAAAGTAAGACATATGGTCAGATTTGCACTGTATTGAACTGAACTCCTTTCTCTGACTGTCTTATATACCCCCATGAGGATGTATGTTTATGGGGAGAGATAGGGAAGAGAACACGTGGGCTAGATTTCTTTTAATAGATTAAAAATCAAACCTGTAAAAATCTGCTTTGTTCTGTGTGGCTGCAGCCGAGTAAGCTGTGCAATTCAGATATCCTCCAGGGACTGCTGAATGCATTTGTCCCAGGGCTGGAATTTTTCATGCATCCAAGACTCCTCGCAACCAAAATGAGCCCAGCCAGCATGAAGCAGCCAAACTCTCTCCTCCTACCCGGTGAACAAAGAGCAGCCACTTTACAGACACTGAAGCTACCCAAAGACTGCCTCACCGAAATCCTCATTCTTCTGCTCATTATTACCTACCATGATACACGTGCCAACCATGAAGCTCCCCAAAAGAAGAACCGGCCCACTGCTTCTCCATTTTTAATTCTACTCTGGTCCAGCTTCTCCAGTTTTAAGCACTAGGTGGAGGACAGCAACCTTTCAGTGTGTGGGGCTCCTGAAGCTGCTATAGGGTCTTAGCCTCTCACCAACAGTATGGGGTTCTCTGGGAGGTAGCATAAGGCTCATTTTGCAGGCAAAGATGTTTATTATAATAAAGCCTAGGAATTCAGGGAAGCCACATATATTTAAACATAAGGATAATTTGAACACCATTCATTCACTCACTCATTCATTTATACGTTGCTTTATTACATAATTAAGAAGTTCCTCCTGCTCCAGAAAATAATATTTATGATAATAATAATAATTTAAAAAGTAAATTAATAAACCACATTCACTCCATTTTATCATATAAGCTTCTCAATAATTTGTATACTTATGGAGCAAATAGCATCTCTGATTGGCAGTCGTCTAGTAGAAGTTAAATGATTTGCCCAAAGTCAAACATCTAGTAAACTAGAATTCAAGCTGAACTAAAATGACTTACAATTTCAACTTGTTTCCAATATAGTATGTTGTACAAGTCTGTTTCATAAGGAAGACTCCTATCCTCATGGATCTTATACTCTAGTAGAGCAATCAGGCAAGTGGGAGGGAAAGAAAAGTACCTAATGATTGCAAGTCAGATTCTGACCAATGTTGTACCTAACTGGGTAACAGGTAATAAATAGGCTATATTAGCTTTAGGACAGATTAATTGCCAAATATTCTGGTAGATTCTCTGAGAGCTTCAACCCCTCTGTAGTAGTGAATAAGTTTATTATATATAGGAGATCTTTTTTTTTTTATGATCAGCTATCCGAATTTGAAGCTTTCTTCATAATGAGAGGAAATTTTTGTTTTGTTTCCCTAGAGCAGCTATGCATAACCTCTGGGCTCATGAGAAATAAATTAAGTGTCTCTTTCATGTAATCATTCTTCTATTACCAAAGACCTCAAATTTAGATAAATTGAAGGATGCTAACCACTATATCAGGGTAGGACCCAAAAGCACCTTAGGAAGTAGAATTTACAAAAGCAGATGGAGCCAGAAAATAAGCACACACGTGGCCCCAAGACAGCCATTGGTAGAGAATTAGATTTCTATAATATCTAGGAATTGAGGAACAGGTTCTACCTAGGATCCATTTATCTAGCTAAATGTAGAAAAGACTTGTAGAAGCAAATAAAATATTTGGAAAAATGTATTATAAGTGTTTCTCAAATTGGATCTATCCATATTTTTTATGCATGGATTTCGCCAGTATTTGATTATAGGATTGGGAACCCTGGGAGGCAGAGAGATCTAAGATATGTTCCTAAAGGAAGAGGAGAAAGAAGAAAGTAGACATGAGGCAGTAAATACTTGCTTCAACAGTTCTTGGGCAAGCAATCAGAAAACACCTCCTGCGGAACCACTAATGCACTAGGATAGAATTATTTGGCCAATGTTCTGCTCAACTGAAGGCATTTTCAAAAGTGAGTGCGTATTCTGCTCATCATAAAGCATATCAGGTCATGTATTTTGCATTTTCTATCCTCGATGCCATAGAGCAAGAGCTTTCCTAGCTATTGCAAAGCATGTCTACAAATTCTTTAATAAGATTTCTGATGTGTGTCTTGATACATGGTATAAACACAAAATGTAATAATAACAGTGTTGGGCATAAAATAAACAACCCTCCAATGCCTGATTTTTACAGTACTTTGAAAATATGGTAAAAGTGCTCTAGATACTCTGACTCCCAGTCTCGATCCCTGTTAATATTGTCTAGAATTTCATTCCACTTCTCCTTTACATCCAAATCCTACCTGTCTGAAAGGAGCTTGCTTCTTTAAAACCCTCTAGTGGGGGCCTTGTGGAGGTACACAATCTGGATAAAAGGATGTGTGGTTGTTTACTAAGGATTCTAGAGAGGAGGGGGGTAGGGGGATGGGTTAGCCTGGTGATGGGTATTAAGGAGGGCACGTTCTGCATGGAGCACTGGGTGTTATACGCAAACAATGAATCATGGAACACTACATCAAAAACTAATGATGTAATGTATGGTGATTAACATAAATAAAAAAATTTTAAAAAATAGCTACTGAAAAAAAAAAAGAGAATAATCCTGACCTATTCACACTTTATTATGCATGTCTAATATAGATTCTGCATGTTTTTTGGTCTCATAGACTTCTGGTTCATTCTTTTCAACCTTGTATTTTGGTGAATGCATTGCTGGATTTGCTCTCTATTAATCTACAGCCAAGGCTCCTTGATCAACATCTGGATAGGAGTACCCAGGAGTATCTGTCCCCCTATTTCTTCAATTATTGAAAGTAATAATAACAGTGATCATCATAGACTACTGTGTTAAATGCTTCATATATATTAGTTCATTTTAATCTTAAATCAAGCCTTCAGGTAGATATCATTTATAACATTTTACCAATGAAAACTGAGCCTAGAAATGTTAATTAGTCCATTCAAAGAGCTGCCTTTCAGCTCTTCTCTGAGCTGAAGGAAGACCTGATCTGGCATGGAAAATCTTGGTATACACAACCGAATTGGGCCTACCCTCAGTCTAAGCCCTAAGAATATTATATGTGGGCACTTCCAGGCTTTTATGACTAAGGCCAAGTATCCTTAATGCTTATCTCTCATGCACCACACTGAAGTCTGGGCCATGCTTTATAATCACCTCAAAAGCAAGAGCTATGACATTTCTGGACAAGGGTTATATCCAATACCTCTGAGCGCAAGACAGAATAGACAACTACATAGAACCAGACTTGCTATTATTAAATATGTGCTCCCAAAACAGAGATTCTACTTAAGAAAGATTTGAACAATTTATGGAATACATAATATTATTGTTGATGATGAAGATGACTTTGATTATGTAACCATATTTCTAAAGACCACTCTTTCTTCTATGCTTTAAGAAGACTGAGCCAATCTTTAATGCACCCAAAGCTCTCCAAACTGCTGTGCCTCCCTTTTATGTGCCTCACTTCTATACTTTTAACTTGAAACTATTTTACTTCTTTTTTTTAAAGATTTTATTTATTTATTTGGCAGAGAGCGAGAGAGCACAAGCCGGGGGAGCCGCAGAGGGAGAGGGAGAAGCAGGCTCCCCGCTGAGCAGGGACCCTGATATGGGGCTCAATCCCAGGACCCCGGGATCATGACCTGAGCCGAAGGCAGATGCTTAACCAACTGAGCCACCCAGGTGCCCCCTATTTTACTTCTTATTGAAAGAAAGATAAAATCATTTAAAATGTACATATATCTGTGCACATCATGGCTGCAAAGGGAGGTAAGGCAGCAGCAAGACTGAGAACTCAGCCTCTGAAGCCAGATTTCCTGGATTTATATTCTAGCTCCAACATATCACCCACTCTATAACCCACCATGTTACCTTTCAGTTTCCTCTTCTACAAAATGGGATTAATAGCATATAGCTCAGAGGGATGTGAAAACTAAATAAACTAATCTACTTGAAGAGCTGAGCATAATAGTTATGTGTTATCTATTTTTTGTGGTTATGAGTACTATAAACAGTTGTATCATGTATGAGGAATATTAAAAAACAATAATAATAGAAACACTTAAATACTTGTATTAGATACATCTAATAATTCAGCTTAAAATTTTAATGGCAAACTTTTTTTTTTTTTTTAAAAAATCCTTGTACTTTTGCTCTAGTAATTATAAAAGTTGTTATGGGAACAATACCTTTCTATACTAAGAAACACAAAGAACTTACTACTCTGTTATCCCTTAGATTGTTTATGGTTCCATATTAGAATTGGCTAGGCTACACATGGACAACCATGGATTTATGCAGAAATGGTGTTATAGTCTGATTTTTTTTATACACATAAAGTTAATAAAATACAGGCTCACTTCTTACAAATCCAAATTCATCTTGAAGGAACCGTGTATCTCCTTTGTAGTCTCAGTATATATTACAACCATTATTCTTGCAATCCATCACTTTGGGTTTCTTAGTTGGAAAATCAGTTTGCCAAGAATCATTTTTCCACCCAGCTGTGATTCTTTAAAGCCTCAGAAAACAACCTGAACATAAATCAAAGGTGTACTGACTCCAACATAAAACAAAAACCAGTTCTGGAATAAAAATCATCTATTCAAAGAAAGCAGATTTATTTATTTATTTATTTTTAAAGATTTTATTTATTTGACAGAGGGAGACACAGCGAGAGAGGGACCACAAGCAGGGGGAGTGGGAGAGGGATAAGCAGGCTTCCCGCTGAGCGGGGAGCCCGATGCAGGGCTCGATCCCAGGACCCTGGGATCATGACCTGAGCCGAAGGCAGACGCTTAATGACTGAGCCACCCAGGTGCCCCCAAAGAAAGCAGATTTAAAAAAAAATCTGGAAAAATACCATTTTAAAGACCCAAAGTACAAATGAAAAGGTTTACAATCTTCATGGTAGAATAGTAAGTACTTGAAATAAACTTGAAGAGTTATATAGTTCTATAACTGTCCTATTCATTTAAAATGAATAATATATGCTTGTTATATATAATTTGTTATATAATTATATATAATATTCAATGGCATCCAGGGATATATGGGTAAAAAAAGATAGAAACAGAGGTTCTTTCTTAGGAGTATCTGTCCACCTATTTCTTCAATTATTGAAAGTAATAATAACAGTGATCATCATAGACTACTGTGTTAAATGCTTCATATATATTAGTTCATTTTAATCTTAAATAAAGCCTTCAGGTAGATATCATTTATAACATTTTACAAATGAAAACTGAGCCTAGAAATGTTAATTAGTCCATTCAAAGTCACACAAAAAGTGGAATCAATAGTAAGTTGAATCTGGTTGTGACTCTTAATTTTAAGTATTTCAACCATGGCATGTTTCTTCTTTATAAATAAAGGAGCTACTATTATTTAATGCAAATGCTGTGGCATTTCTACTGTATCTAGTATCATAAGCTCAGGATATAAATATGCATTTGTCAGAGTCTACTGACACCTTGTTATCATGTACCTGGCCAACAGGGATCTGTTCATTATGGTCAATAGCAAGGCTTCTGGTTCAGCCCCACTGGGCAGCAAATTTTCACAGACCCTTCAGTAGAGTGCTTTCCTCACAGTGTTCTTCGGTTACTACTCTTTCTACTCTATGTGACCAGCTTGACCTTTGTAGACCTTGAGTTTACAGACTGTACAAACCAGAGTCAGAGAGAGGAGATAGGTTTCGGAGAATTAAAAAAAAAAAAATTGGAGAAGAGTGTGAAGGAATAAAAATCGAAGAAGGAATAACAGAAAATTGAGATTTGATTTCTCAAATGTTTGTGTATACATCAGTCTATCTCACTGGACCATAAGCTCTTCAAATGCCTAAAAGATATTCAGCAAATGTAAAGGGGTTCAGGACAGGCCACCCTCCAGAATGTGTCACTTTGGCACATGGATTATTTTGAGCTGAAGGTACTTGAGACCCTTCAGGCTTGAAAGAAACTTTGGTCCCTCCCTTATCCACACAGAATGTAAATTGGGGGGTCTTTCCCAGAATAAGGCTTATTAACAGAAATCAATTTTATCCAAGTGGCCCATCTGTATGGGAGGACAGACATCTAATTACCAAACACCTGCTCTTCTTATTGCCCTGTGAAATGCACTCCTTTCCTCTGAAGTCCTAGACCCCTATCCCCTACTCTTTAGTTCAGAATGACATGTATACCTCATTTTGCATGACCATCTCTGGAGTTTCCATGCCTGTGTGGATTCTCCATATGTACGCTATTAAATCTGATTTTTTCCTGTTAATCTATCTCATTTCAATGTGATTCTTAGTACAGCTAGAAGGACCTTCAAGAAACAGGAATTCTTGTTCCCCCCACAGTGTTTACATCTGAGCCAAAGCTACTTTTCTCAGCATTAGATGGAAAGGATGATTTGGAGTATAGCACAAAGCACATTTTTATGCTTAAACCCCTCTTTTTGCCAACCCTGCCTCCAATCTTTATACACCCAAATTTGTAAGGGGTCTTCAGTAAAACAGCAATGTAAGTTCAAAGATCTATTACCTCAACAAATGTTGGTGAGGATGTGGAGAAAGGGGAACCCTCTTACATTACTGGTGAGAATGCAAGTTGGTACAGCCACTCTGGAAAACAGTATGGAGGTTCCTCAAGAAGCTAAAAATAGAGTTATCCTACAACCCAGCAACTGCACTACTAGGTATTTTCCCCAAAGATACAAATGTAATGATCCAAAAGGCACATGCACCCCAATGTTTATAGCAGCAATGTCCACAATAGCCAAACTATGGAAAGAGCCAAGAAATCCATCGACAGATGAATGGGTAAAGAAGATGTGGTAAGTGTATATATATATTTAATCCCAGGGTGATTAGGATCTGGGGAAATGCGTTTGTGAATTGAAATTCACACAGCCTTGGTGGCATAATAGAGTTTAGTTATAGTCCTGTTTTCTTTTCATTTTTTCCCTAAAAACTGTATGACCTCAGTTTACTAATCTGTTGATTGATAGAAATGAGCTAATCACCCAACATTCATGTTCTCTAATTTGAATTATTTATGTTGAAGAATGCTTCTTTCAGTTAGAAAAGCCAATTTAAATACATACAATGGAATATTACTCAGCCAGCAGAAAGAATGAATAACTTACCATTTACATCTACGTGAATGGAACTAGAGGGTATTATGCTGAGCAAAATAAGTCAGTCAGAGAAAGACAATTATCATATGGTTTCATTCATATGTGGAATATAAGAAATAGCATGGAGGATCATAGGGGAACGGAGGGAAAACTGAATGGGAAAAATCAGAGAGGGAGACAAACCATGAGAGACTCTTAACTATAAAAAACAAAATGAGGGTTGCTGGAGGGTAGGGGGGTGAGGGGATGGGGTAATTAGGTAACGGCCATTGAGGTGATGAGTATGATGTGATGAGCACTGGGTGTTATACGCAACTGATGAATTATTGAACTCTATATCGGAAACTAATGTTGGCTAATTGGATTTAAATTAAAACAAACAAACAAAGATCTATTTCCTCCAATCCCCAAAAACTCAGCAGAATGTGGTGAAGGTTTGGTGCCAACAGCATAGGTAGCTACCTGGTGGGTCACCTGGGCATCACAGTGTTGCCTGAGTCACTAGTAGCCGTGGAAGTGGTCTTGTGGAAATAAGCAGTGTCAGTGGCTGCCTCTATGAGGTCTTGGTACCATTGCTTCCATGTGGGATATTAACAGTGTCATAGGAAATACTAGTTATTCATCAAAAATGCATTTCCTCCTCTTTCTGGGAACAAGGCAAACTACATCCCTTTGCCTGCCAAGCAATTTGGTTTGCCATGTGACTAAGTTCTAGCCAATGAAATGTGGGAAGACATCATCCATATCATTTCCAAGCTGGCCCCCAGAAAACCTCTAGTATATGCTTAGGCATATTCTCTTCTTTTGGCTGATTGGGCTAGTGATCCTCAGAGGGACCTTAAAAATGAGGGCCACTATCTTCCTGCTCCGTTGTTACCTGGAACGTCTCTGAACTTTTATGGAGAAATAAATAATCATATTATTAAGCCACTACATATATGGGTGTATTTATTCCTGCAGCTTAGTCCAGGCTTATTAATTCACAGTGACCATGGAAAACCAGAGCATTACAGGAAGGAAATGGCATATAATCTATAGGAGCAAATGGGATTTAGTCACAGAATGCAAAGGATAAACCCTCTAGTGATTTCCAGGATGGCTGGCATTGGAGGAAGGCTAGAGTTCCCTTCAGAATGCAATCAAAGCTTGTTTTCACTGTTTTATGACCATTTTCATTACTTTATTTTTATCTATATGTTCCTAGGACCTGTAAGATATGAGTAATTGAATGAGTAAGTTATTGATGAAAGAAATGCTCCTTTAAACATCTAATACTTCAAAAATGCCCAATGAAGCATACCCAAAGTCCTTGGGAAGTAGTAGAATAAACTGGGAAACTTTCAGAAGTTTTTTGAAAAAGTTGTGTTTTCCTGAAGACTCTATCACCTTCGGAATGTTATTTCACCTCTGTAAGCCTTAGTTTAATCATGAGGCTAAGAATATTTACCTCACAGTGTTGATGCAAGGGTTTAAGAAGATGATAGAGTCAAGGAAAATCAATATGACTGAGGCTTTCACATATTTAAAAGAAAAAAACATAATTACTTAAGAGCATATTAAGTACTAGAATTGCTCAGGATGTGAGTTGGGATGGAATTGAGTTTACTGAGTTCAGGCTTTACTCTTTGGTTGTTACCATAGTTTTGATCCTATTAAAATTATAAATGTTTATGATGGGATCCTGTCAACTTTGATGGCATTTTGAAGTATTACATATCATTTTGTGCATTTAATTCATGAAAATGGTGGTTTGAGAAGCCTATTCTCTATAAAGTGCTGTAACTTGGAGCTGTTATTGACTTAAGTGTGTCATACTCTTCCACTTTAGCTGAATAGGCTGGAGCACTTGCCCCAGCCAGCCCAGCTTTTAGGACTCATTGGAAACTTATCACCCAGGCTGTGAATCCAGCAAAGACCGACAAGCCTTTCTTACCAGTGAGGGGTGGGGGTGCTCTAGAATGTGGTCCCCAAGACAGAAAGTTCATGGGTCTGAGCTGAGCCCTGGGCATTCTATACCTTAACCCATGTTATGTGGTTGTGGTCTTAAAGCCACTTTTATCTTGACGTCTTGATTACTTTTGAATCACCCGTTTTGGACTATATCCCTGCCCTGAATCTTACCTCAGTGGACTAAAGCCTTACAAAGTTCTTGGCCTCTGTGTGGGCCCTACAGGGATGTGGTTCCCTTTGCCACTGACTCTCCCAACCCCCTGCCAATTCATTGAGACCTTTGGGTCCAAACTGCAAGGTCCAACTGGGACACTAACCTGGCCCCTACCTGATGCTGAGCATCAACAATGCCAGAATCCCAGCTGCCTCAATTATCATGCCAGTTGATAGCCAGCTGGTGCTGTATCCAGCCCAGGCTGAGCACAGACGCCCCATAAACCCTTGTTAACAGAGTTCTGTGATGCATATGCAAACCACCTGGGCAGATTGTTAAGCTAATTCAGTGGGACTGAACATCTACTCTCCTAATAAGCTCTCAGTGGATGCCAATGCTGTAGGTCCATAGACCACATTCTGAGTAGCCAGTAATTACCTTACTGAACTTGCTTCTTTAGCATCCATCAGGCTGTGGGATTAATCACTCAATTCCACCTGGGCCCTCTTAGCTTCCTCCAATGACTCGCTCTCATGTAACTTACATCCCAGCATGTCTCATAGTTAATCACACCCAAATGCTGATGTGCTCAGATGTAGAAACGTGAACCCTCTCTACACACATGCCCATTCAAAGGCCATAATTCATACTTACAAGATTCTTGATGATCATTCTAGTTTTACTAGAGCTAGAAGTTAAATAAAATACCTCACCTAGCTGCTATTCCTCCCATTGGAGGTCAGTTTTCCCTCATAGACCAGCACAGACATCAATAGTTGGGATTCATTTGGATGGGGCATAGAGTAATAATCCTTGCTAAAGCTTTAGCTCTCATTAAAGTGTTGAAAAACAACCCAACATGTCACTAGCAATTAACACGGGTGGAAGGTTGGAATTATATACAGGAAAACAACAATTTTTCAGTGACTGTTCTGCAAGTACATCTGGGTACAAACTATTATACTCTTTAAACATTTCTGGAAATAAGCTATTTCAATGATTGCAGAACAGAAATTTGATACTGATTTTATGTTATGTTTTAGTTAAAGAGAAAAACAGATTTTTAAGTTAGCTCACTGGAATTGCCTATTACCCTAGTCATTGGGAAATTGCAAACCAAACTATATGAAAAAATGAACCCTGTGGTAGTGTCAGTGCTGAAGATAATTTTCTCTCAGCTACCTGGCTGATTGTGTTTCCAGGCTTGTGGAGCTTGGCATTTACCTTCCATCTAAAGGAGGAGAAAATCAAAGCCCTTTGTCCACCTACTTAACACATTTTTTTTTTCCAGACTCCCAAGGGGTGTCTTTGGCAGAAAGTTCACTTAGCAAGTTACATAAATATCTAAATCAAGTAGAACTGCCTCTCATTACCAGTCCTTTAGCAATGTGATCTCACACCTGGAATGCTCCCCACCTGATGTTTCAATAGGTTCATTATGAGAATCAGTGCTGCAGAAATTCCTCCCCAGGAGCAACTCCATGTTCCCGAATGAACATCTGTTTGAGAACGCAGCTGGCAATGCCTGAATTCCTAATTGGGTGACAACACCTTCAGTCAATTAGTGCCATGTCTTCAGGGTTTGAGTTGGTTTTTGTTTTTCCCAGGTGCCTTCTTCAGCATCCAAACAAAAAGGGTGTATCTAACCCCATAATTAACAAATGCCATATTGGGTCATACTTTCTTTACCATTTCCTATCTAAATGTTTGAAACTCATACATGGATTCTGGAATAGGACTGACATGACCAGTAGCTGTTTTCCCAGTAGTATGTGGGACAGACCAGAGTTGAAGTGGACTAGGGGAGTCTGGGTGCTAAGGCAAACACTGAAGTAAGGCAGAGTGGAGGTGGGCCTCCTTTACAATACAAAGGCTGGCAATGTCACACCACTTTGCAAAGAGTGGACCCAATATGCACCCATTTCTTGGCCAATATTAGTGACAAAAAACAAAACAAAACTAAACTAAACTAAATATGGAAATGAGGGCGCTTGAATGAGGGAAAGGCTTTGGGAGATCAGGCCGCCTCTGTGGGAACAGTTTTGTATGATGTTAGAAAGTTTGAAAAGGCCCTACTATGGAACTGGTTGATAGATCCTCAGCACTGAAAGGCCAAGGGGTGGGCTATCTTCATTTGCACCTGTCTCCCAAGTTTCTAACCCAAGCAGTCTCCCATTCAGAAGAAAACTAACGCAGTTACAGAAATTGTACTGAACAGTCAAATGCATATAAAAGTATGTGCATTAATTATGAAACTATGTAATAACCTGACTTTGTAAAACTAAACAAAAATCACATCAAAATAAAAGTATCATTTTTAAATCTCTAAGTACCATCACAGGGGCTATTTAACTTTTCCATCACTATTTAGCTGTGCCTACATACAGTTTAACTCTGTATTGCTGGCAGCTTCCAGGTATCAGAAGCTCCGGCTGGACAATGTCAGTAACATCCATGTTTGCACTGTCTCTAGACAAAGCACCACAATGATTCCTGATTCACAGCCTACTCATCTGTTGCATTAATTTCTCTGGAACTAAAAGGAACAACTAGATGCTCCCTGAGTCCAGAGAAGGTAGGGTCAGATGTCCTGGTTGCTGCTGGACCTGCAACTTGGCCTTTCCAGAGACTTATGCAATTCCATGAAAACACCTGCTCCAGATGGATTTCTAAGAGCCTAGAGATAATCTAACGTAGCAGTTCCCAAATTTTTGGTCCTAGGATCCCTTTATATGGTACAAACTTAATGAGGACCCCGGAGAACTTTAGTTTAAGCCAGTCATATCTATTAATAATTACCATCTTAAAAAATTAAAATTTTAACAATTTAAAATATTAATTAATTCATTAAGATAAGAGTATTAACCCATTTAATGTTAACATAAATAGCATATACATTTTTTAAAACATTTTCTAAAAACAAAACAAAATTAATGAGAAGAGTGGCATTATTTTACAATTTAATAAATATCCTTAATGTCTGTTTTAACAGGAGAAAGTTGGATTCTCAGATCTGTTTCTACATTCAGCTTTTGTGATATCACACATCACATAGTCTCTAAAAAATACCACTGCACACTTGAAAGACAATGAGAATGAAGAAAGCAAATAACACCTTAGTATTACTACGAAAATAGTTTGACTTTGTGAATGCTCTGAAATGGTCTTGGAGACCCACTGTTCCTGGTGACACCTGAGAGCCACTGGCCTAATGCACAACATTCAGTATCACCTCAAGAACACTAACATAAAAATATAAAAATGCAATCCACAATCACCCCATACATTCTCTGTTAAAAATCCCTTTTCTGTTTCATTACATTCAAAATCATTAACGACGATAAACAACGTAAATAAAACCTAAAAGCCAGAGCTTTTGAATGATGAATGAAGTTGAAACAGGTATGTGTCCCATAGATATGACAGCACACTACTAGCATTTTTCTTTTTTATTTTGAAAACAGGCCTAAAAAGAATAAAGATAATGAAAAAGAACTATATGAGTCAACATCCCAAGAAATATTTAATAAATATTTAATAAATACTTATGCCACGTATTGTTCTAAGCAGTATTTTCACATTTACACATCATAACAAGCTGATTATCCCCATTTTATAACTGAGGAAACTAAAGCACAGAGCAACTAAGTATTTTGCATAAAATTTCACAATGGGGGATAGAACCAGCATTTGAACCCAAGCTGTGGCTCTCTGTACTCTGGGTAGTCAATATAACACACTGACCAATTTTGTGGTTACCCCTGGCTCAATGAGGTTGCCTTCCAGGGACACTTTCTGGGGATGTGTTCTTCAAATCAATGGCAACTTCATTGTTTGTTGAAACATCAAACAGCCAATGTCCTCCTCCCTATCTTTCCCCAAGGATAATAAAAGTATTTTCAAGTATTTTTCTTGTTTTTGAAGTGATTTTTTCAATGCACTTATCCTTCATGATTTACAGATCAATACATTCTTTAAAAACAAGAAATTTTCTTACCTATGTTGGTCATTTGAGAAATCCATTTGACTACTACATAAAATTCTAAAAATAATTATAGTTCTGAATGAAGCTGTTGAAAGCACTGTTTTTCAAGTCATCGTATTGCAATAGTTTGGACATATAATCATGTTGATATCTGGAAGTAATATTAATATTATACCTCTATATGATATTATCATGCCAAGATTACTATTGTAATAATAATTTGATAGAGTGTTTTAGGAAGTACTTTGGATGTACTTCTAAACAAAACAGTGCTTTGATCATTACCATTATGCTGAATTTACAGATGAATTAACTGAGGCTTCGAGAAACTAGGTGAGGTACCCACGAGCTTGTAGGGAAAAAAAATCTGCCCTCAAAAGCAGCTCCTCAGAATGGACTTGAGTTGGTCCTGTACTGTCTCTTTAACAATCTGCTGTGGGTCCAGGAGCTTCCCGGACTTCCAGACTTCCCGAGCCACGTTTGGGGAGGGAGTGGCTGCTGACTAGCTGAGGCAGAAATGCCTTTGCCTGGGACAGTGTATGTTGTACATCTGTGCTCACAAAAATGCCCAAGGCCAGTTCTACTTCCCAGAACTCCCAGCTAGCTCTTGGGGAAGCAAAGTCAATGATCATTTAATCCCAGGGTGATTAGGATCTGGGGAAACGGGTTCGTGAACCGAATTCACACAGCCTTGGTGGCATAATAGAGTTTAGTGACAGTCCTGTTTTCTTTTCATTTTTTCCCTAAAAACTGTATGACCTCAGTTTACTAATCTGTTGATTGACAGAAATGAGCTAATCACCCAACATTCATGTTCTCTAATTTGAATTATTTATGTTGAAGAATGCTTCTTTCAGTTAGAAAAGCCTATTTAAAAGAGTAATTAAGATTACAGAAGTAGAAATTAGAACTGTGGCTGCCAGGGGCTGGGGGCTGGGATGGAAATGAGGAAATGCTGGACAAAGGCAAAAACTTCCAATGATATGAGGAATACTTTTCAAGGATCTAAGGGACAGCATGGTGACTATAGTTAACAATACTGTTTTGTATTGAAATAATACTGTTTGTATTTGAAAGTTTCTTTGAAAGCAAATTTTAAAATGTCCTCACCATAATGACAATAGAATGGTAATTATGTGAAGCATGTGTTAACTAACCTTAATGTGGTAACATTTTACAATATACACATACATTAAATCATCACTTTGTACACCTTAAACTTACACAGTGTTACCTGTCAATTGGATCTCAGTGAAGCTATGAAAGAAAAAAAGATTACAAAATAGGAGTTGAGATTAGGGTGAGGTGTACCTTTGGGCCAGTCTACATGATTTCCATGTAAAAAAATCCCCATGTGTGAGGTTTTGCTGCATTTTTTTTTTCAAATGTGCCTACAGACTGCTGTTAAACCCACCCTTTGAGCTACACAGTCCAGGATACCCTCAAATGAGAGAAGTTATGGCAGATACTTATGGCTCATTAGAAAACAATGGTACCAGTCAACGGCTTGCATTTTATTGAAGTGGCACGCAAAGTGTATTTACATTTCTGTTCTGCTTCATGAATTTAGCTTCTTTCTTTAGCATAACAACCCATATGTTTTATTATGAGTATAAGGGATGACTTAAGCTTAAGTAGGAGAACTGAAAAAAAAAAACAAAACAAAAACTTAAGAACTAATATAGAGGCTGTAATGATAATCTGGGAAAATAAAACATACTCATACCCTATTAAAGTCAGAATTTGTGAAGTACAAGTTTGGGTCTTTCAAAATAAGGCTTTAATCACCAACTCAGAATTTGAGGGCTAATTTGGACACAAATGATACCTATTGCTTAGAAAGGAATTTAGTCTCAGCTTTCCTGGCTAAAGGTTATGAAGAAACCACTGGGATTTATTTATTTATTTATTTATTTATTTATTTTATTTTTTTTTTTTATTTGAGACAGAGAGAATGAGATAGAGAGAGAGAGCATGAGAGGGGGGAGCGGGAGAGGGAGAAGCAGACTCCCCGCTGAGCAGGGAGCCCGATGCGGGACTCGATCCCGGGACTCCAGGATCATGACCTGAGCCGAAGGCAGTTGCTTAACCAACTGAGCCACCCAGGCGCCCGAAACCACTGGGATTTAAAGTGGGTAAAAGGAAGCATGACAGAAAGGGGGACCACATCTTAGGTTTATAGTATGCTTATTCAAAAGCCAGCCATTGAAACAGGCTGGGCCCACAGGCTGCCACCCCTTCATGACTTCATCTGCTACGCTTCAACCTTGGGGTATTTCCTGCTGAGCCTAAATGGGGTTCCAGCATTCCCCACCCAGCCCTCCAGGCAAGTGTCTGGACTTGGCTGTTGCAATAAAAACTGTATTTGCCTTATCCATGCGAGGCTCTTTACATTTTATTTTATTCAATCATAAGACAATCCTGTAAACACTTTCAATCCCCATCTGGTAAACAAGGGTGGAACAGGCTTTCTGAGATCAAGGAGCTTGTCCAAGTTCACATAGCTATAAGGCCCAGGGATGAGATTGACACCTTGGTCTATTTACCATTAAGTTGCCATTGAAGTTGTATTGCAACATATAAGACCAGTTACATGATTTGTGAGGCATTCAGTGCAGAATGAAAATGTGAGGCTCTTGTTCCAAAATTATGAAGAATGACAGAACAGTGATAGCGCAATAAACCTAGCGTGAGGCCCTTCTGAACATGGGGCTCTGTGCAAAGTATACCTGTGAACCGAAAATAACCCCACTTGGGAGTCCTATGTTACAGGCAGATTCATATTTCACTTCTTATAGAACATAAATATTTTTATGGGAATAACAAGCATAGTGTCTGAACCCAAACTGGAAGACACTGACTTATAAGAAGTTATAAGAATTATGGAGCTATACCAGTTGACCCTTGAACAACACAGGTTTAAAATGTGTGGGTCCATTTATACACAGATATTTTTTTTTTTTTATAAATACAGTACTGTAAATGTATTTTCTCTTCCTTACGATTTTCTTAATAACATTTTTCTCCAGTTTATTGTAAGAGCACAATATATGCTACACATATGTGTTAATTGACTATGTTATTATTAAGGCTTCTGGTCAACAATACACTGTTAGTAGTGAAGTTTGGGGGAAGTCAAAGTTATATATGGATTTTTGACTGAGTGGGGGGTCAGTGCTCCTAAGCCCTATATTGTTCAACTGTACTTAAGATCCAAGCAAATTCAGTCAAACATAGAATTAACATATAAAGTATTAACTTAGAATTAACAAGAATAAGGTATGAAATCTTGGCTTCTGTCCTCTCTTGTCAATACTCTCTGTACTCATCATTTTAAATTTTCAGTGGTGTGCCCTCATAGAGTGAATTCTTGATGGCACTAGCAGGGAAAACTCATTAGGATTTGGATTGTTACTGAATCAGTATTATTTCTTAATAGAGAAAGTCCTAAAGGATAATATTTTCATATCACCTTACTATTGATTGTTTTGTAAAAGTGAAAAGCACAGATATTTTAGGCACTGACTTTGGATGATCAATGGTGTGCTTTCTCTTGTAAATCTATTTTAGCTACTTACCCTCCCCTCCCTTTCCAGCATTTGTAGAACACATGCTTTTTAAACATAAATTCATATCAAACCCATTGAAACATTTCTTTTCCCAAACTGCTTAAGTTCAGAATTTGATAGGCAGTTCATATTTCAATTCCTTATCTGTCATTTGATTTGCTGAATTCTCACTCTGCTGGTCTCAATTTAATGGCCTCTTATCTGTCCTAGGGGAGAAAATGACTTGCCAAGTAAAAAACATGTTCAAATATTTGAATTCCCACCCCAAAAGTAAACTTCTGCTTTGATGTTAATTTGAAAGAAGGAGCATCTTTCTCCCATTGGATTAAATAAATTATTAAATCTAAAAGTACTTTAAGCTTGATGCTATATAAATATAAGCTATTTTGTCATAAATATTAAGATAGGAAAGAAGCAGCATATATACATATATAAATGTGTGCATATAGGTGTAAAAAACACACATATACATAAATGTAGACTTTTTTCCTCTTCTGCATACCTCTCCAGTACAGATGCAAGTATATACATATCACAATTACCTTTAAAAACAGCACTATCCCTGATGAAATTGTTACAAGTCTGGTCAAGTATTTCCCCCAGAATATGTGATTTTTAAAATAAGCAGATGTCCAAGGACTATCTAACCGGGAAAACTTAGTAATGGAAGAAGGGATCCATACCATTTGGCAGAAAGAGAGACTATAGCAATATCTATGTGCTTATATCTCCCACAGCCTTATGAAAACATAAAGTTACACATGGTATACTCTGTTACCTCCTGCAGTTGCTATATTATGAGCTATATGTCTTTAACTCCCACTTGATTTCTCCATTTTTCTTCTGATATGGAATTTGAATTATTCAGCTCTTCCATTCATGACCTCAAGGACTTTCACATACTCAAACCCATCCTGCTCAGAGCAGCCCAAGGAACTAAGATGAGGGCAAAAAAAAAAAAAAAAAAAATTGCTGAGAAATGTTAATGTTCCGATAAATCCACCCAAATTAATGCCTATATACTGAATTCCTAGGAATGAGGAAATGGCAAAATGACCCTTAAGCATGGGCATCTGGTGGGCTTTTTAATTTGAAAATGTCAATTTGAAACTATAAATACATAAAGCAGCAAATAAAAAGTGACCTTATGTGCTGGAATAACTGGGCATCCACATGCAAAAATAAAAAATGAATCTAGATATTGATCTTATACCTTTCATGAAAATTAGGTCAAAAAAGATAACAGACCTAATATAAAACACAAGACTATAAAACTTCTAGATGATAACATAGGAGAAAGTCTTGCTGACCTTGAGTTTGAGAATGAGTTTTTTTTTTTAAAGATTTTATTTATTTATTTATTTGAGAGAGAGAGAGCGAGCACAGAGGGAGAGGGAGAAGCAGACTCCCCACTGAGCAGAGAGTAGATGGATGCGGGGCTTGATCCCAGGACCCTGAGATCATGACCCGTCCCAAAGGCAGACCCTTAAGGACTGAGCCACCCTGGTGCCCCAACAATGAGTTTTTATAAAAAGCATGAAAAGCACAATCTCTGAAAGAAAAAAAAAATTGGTGGGATTTATCAATTCAATTTAATTTAATTAAAATGCAAAACTACTCTGTGAAAGATAGTGAAGAGGAAAGAAAGGTAAGCCACAGACCGGGAGAAACTATTTGCAAAATATATATCCACCTGAAAAAGGACTTGAATCCCAGACATACAAAGAATTCTTAAAACTGAACAATAAGAAAACAAATGACCTAAGAAGACAGGCAGATGGCAAATAAACATATGAAAAACATCGTATGTTATTAGGGAATTACAACTTAAAACAACAATGATATACCACCACATACCTATTGGAAGGGCTAAAATCTAGAACACAACATCAAATGTTGAAATGGATAAGGAGCAAGAGGAACTCTCTCTGATGATGGGAATGCAGAATGATACAGTCACTTTGAAAGACGGTTTGACAATTTCTCACAAAACTAAACATACTTTTCCCATTTGATCCAGCAATCACACTCTTAGATATTAACCCAAATGAGTTGAAAATTTATGTCCACACAAAGACTTGCACATGAATGTTTGTTACAGCTTTCATAACTGTCAAAACTTGGAAGTAACTAAGATGTCCTTCAATAGGTGAATTACAAATAGTAACAAAAAAGAAACTGTTTACATCTTTACAATAGAATATTATTTAGCGATAAAAATAAATGAGTTATCATACCATAAAAAGGCATGGAGGCATTTTAAATCCAGTATCACTAAGTGAAAAAGGAAAGCCTGGAAATGCTACATGCTATACAATCTGAACTATATGATATTCTAGAAAAGACAAAACTATAGTGAGAGCAAACAAAAAACAAAAACCAAAAAACCCCACATTGGTGGTTCGCAGGGGCTGAGGGAAGGAAGGGAGGATGAATAGGTAGAACACAAAAGATTTTTAGGGCAGTGAAACTATTCTGAAATAATTTTGTATGATAATAATAACAGTAGACATATGACTTTGTGCATTTATCAAAACTCATACAAGGTACAATACAAAGAGGGTACCCTAATGTAAACTATGGACTTGCACATGAATGTTTGTTACAGCTTTCATAACTGTCAAAACTCAGAAGTAACCAAGACGTCCTTCAATAAGTGAATTACAAATAATAGCAATAAACAACTATTCTGAAATAATTTTCTATGATTCTAATAATGGCAGACACATGGCTTTGTGCATTTATCAAAGCCCATAGAATGTACAATATAAAGAGGGTACCCAAATGTAAATTATGGACTTAAGTTAATAACAATATTGTAATATTGGTTCATCAATTGTAACAAATGTTAATAATAGAGGAAACTGTATTTGGCTGGGAGATTATATAAGAACTCTCTACTTTCTGCTCAATTTGTCTGTAAGCCTAAAACTATTCTAAAAAATAAACTCTATTAATTTTTTTAAAAGTAAATATACATCTTCAGTGTGCTAAAAAATAAATATGATACTTACATTCTCTCACCTTAGTTTCATTTTCAGAGATAGCTTAACCAGTATTTTGACTATTAATATGATGTAAAGACAAGATTTTTTTTAATCAAATGATTCTTTCTTTTTCTATCTGTATCCACAAATGCAGAATGAGCAGATGCAGGAATTCAGAAAGATGCTTAAGTTATTAAACTAGGTTTGAAATTAGAAAGGGAGTCACCTGAGACTGACTGTGTAGTGGTCAAAAAATCCTAAAAATATGGTCTTATGGCTTAGAACTAACTAGTGATCAGGGAAGAAAATTCTCCTAACAGATACCTTCTCTTCCTGAAGTAAATTCCCAAGTATTTCTTAGATAAAATAAGATTATGGGGGAAATCATTGTCAAAACACGGGAAGAATCAAGAATTTAATGCTTAAGTAACAGGCACCATGCTAATTTTATCCATATTTCATAGAGCACATACACAGACACTCACACATATACATAAGTATGCATGCACACATACACACACATTCCTCTGCCCACCACACACACACAAATACACACACACAAGCACGTGCACGTGCCTGCATACAGACACACAAATACAAATGTGAAAGCCTGGCAGGTTCACTGAACCCTTATTTTAGAAAATAAAATCTGTGCCCCCAAATTAAACAGGAGGCGTTAAAGGGGGCAGTGGGGGAATGAAGCAAGATTGTCAGTTACAGAATCTCCAGGATTTAACTGAAGTATTTTTGGTCAAATTAAATTCAACCTTATTACCATACCCATTCTACCTCTATTCAAGGTGAGCACCTTTATTCATGGTATGTTAATTTAAACTGGATGTTTTTCAATCCAGAAGGACACAAAAAAAAGTCTTGTTGTATACAGTTTCCTTAATTTACAGATTAGTAATTACTCTTCTATCGGCATTGGCTCTTTTTTTAAAGATGATTTTAATTAGAAATTCTAATTAACTGCACACCACAATCACCCTTTTTGCCTCTTCATGAAATTACTCCTCATAAAGCAGAGTGAATGGAAACCAAGTTATAATCAAAGTAAAACTGCAGATTAAGAAATAAGCATTTCAAATCTTGAAGCATCTACCAGAATTCAGGAGCTCTTTAAATAGGCATGATCTTTTATATATTCGTGAGATCACTGGAGTCACATTTACAGAATGATTTCATTATTTCAGTCACTGAATTAAATAGAATAAGTTAATTTGAACAAAGATTGATTCATTTTTTGTTGACCTGAGAAAATGTTCTCAGATTTCCCAGGTGTTGAGTTCCATTGGCAAGCAGAGGATGCTAATTGTACCTACCTCATAGGGACCTTACAAGTTAAATGAACTGATAGACACAGTTGAACACATTGCTGTTGCATTAAGCACAGATGTATGCTAGTTGGCAGTGGTTGGGTCAGGCTTTAAAATTATACAGGCTGGCTTTGTATTCTGGTTCCATCTGACCTTGGGGTATTTAAATTCTCAGGACTTTTTGCTTATCTGCAAAAAGAATATTATCTATTTTATGTTATTATTGTAAAAATTAAATTCAATGATATGTATAAATTTCCAGCTGCTTAAAGCTGGGTTGGCAAACTATGGACTGTGGGGGCAATTCCAGCTTATTGCCTGTTTTTTAAATAACAGAGAAACATCCATTTGTTTACTTATGCCAAGTAGTCACAACAGTGACCATATGGCCTGCAAAGCTTAACATATTTACAATCTTGCCTTTTACAGAAAACATTCACTGACACCTGGACTAAAATACCAATTATTCTACTCAAAGAAAACATTCTCCAAAGAGTTTACACTGACATTTATCATTCATCTATTTCTGAATCAATACTCAAATCACTACCCAGTTTGCACTTTTCTCATTTGTTTTTTTATACTTGAATTAATGAATTAAATCTTTAATGCAGGATCACTGCGTTACTGCAGCCCTGATCACGTTTACTGTAATGAATGTTGCTTTGTGGCTGTGTTAATGTCTTAATGGCCTTTGTCTGTGTTTTGGTGTGAGCACTGGTTCTACCTCTTTATGAGACTACGTATAGAGCTTATTATGGTTGCCATGGCAAGAGAGATGTTCATTGGACTTCGCTGTGATCAATTTACTGTGACTTTTTAAAAAGCTTGGCAATTTATTTGAAAAAAGTTGATGGTATTTTGATAGGGATTGCATTGAATGTGTAGATTGCTCTAGGTAGCATTGACATCTTCACAATATTTGTTCTTCCAATCCATGAGCATAGAACGTTTTTCCATTTCTTTGTGTCTTCCTCAATTTCTTTCATGAGTATTTTATAGTTTTCTGAGTACAGATCCTTTGCCTCTTTGGTTAGATTTATTCCTAGGTATCGTATGGTTTGGGGTGCAATTGTAAATGGGATCGACTCCTTAATTTCTCCTTCTTCTGTCTTGTTGTTGGTGTATAGGAATGCCACTGATTTCTGTACATTGATTTTATATCCTGCCACTTGACTGAATTCCTGTATGAGTTCTAGCAGTTTTGGGGTGGAGTCTTTTGGGTTTTCCACATAAAGTATCATATTATCTGCAAAGAGTGAGAGTTTGACTTCTTCTTTGCCAATTCAGATGCCTTTTATTTCTTTTTGTTGTCTGATTGACGTGGATGGAACTGGAGGGTATTATGCTGAACAAAATAAGTCAATCAGAGAAAGACATGTATCACATGACCTCACTGATATGAGGAATTCTTAATCTCAGGAAACAAACTGAGGGTTGCTGGAGTGGTGGGGGGTGGGAGGGATGGGGTGGCTGGGTGATAGACACTGGGGAGGGTATGTGCTATGGTGAGCGCTGTGAATTGTCTAAGACTGTTGAATCACAGACCTGTACCTCTGAAACAAATAATACATTATATGTTAAAAAAAAAAAAAGAAGAAGATAGCAGGAAGGGAAAAATGAAGGGGGGAATCGGAGGGGGAGACGATCCATGAGAGACTATGGACTCTGAGAAACAAACTGGGGGTTCTAGAGGGGAGGGGGGTGGGGGGAGGTGTTAGCCTGGTGATGGGTATTAAAGAGGTCATGTATCGCATGGAGCACTGGGTGTTATATGCAAACAATGAATTACGGAACACTACATCAAAAACTAATGATGTAATGTATGGGGATTACCATAACATAATAAAAAAAAAGCTTGGCAAAGATAGTTTGTAATAAAACTATCTAATTTAACAAAACCATGAGAGAAAAGGTCCAAATAATATTGGAAAAAAACAAGCTATAAATATGGTAAACAACAACAACAACAAAAACTTAGGTCAAAACAAATATTACCAGGCATTGTATATTTATCATTTACTGTTGAGAACAATAGTGCTTAAGATGTGGTTTACCTGTCAAAGGAAAGAACCCAAAGCTTTTCCTCTTCTAATCCATTAACACTTAGATGAACAACAACATCCCAATTATCCATGAAAAACCCTTAAAAGAGGCTTTTGAGAAGAAATACTTTCCATTTTCCTGTGTTTTCCATGTTTAAGGTCGTGGAAAGATTTTTTTTTTAAACTATTCCAACAAGCCAATTGGATTATTATTTAAATATGAGGGCACTTTCAATATGATCAAGCTTCTCAGACAAGTAATATCTAAGTATTAATACCAAATTCAACTTCATTTTGTTTCCATTGGATTTGTCTAAATTCCTCTGACATGTATTTGTGTGACTTGTAGATTAACTTGTAATTTACAATGACTTCTTTGAGATATGTTCTTACTCCTATTATTATATAAATTTTTAATAGAAATTCAGCTGAATTCAACTAATTTAACTAAAATACCTATTGAGGACTTCCACTGGGCCAGGTGCTAGGCCCTAGGATACCTGCCCTCAGGTAACCTAATGCAGTTAGAACAAAATTCAGACTCACCATTTGAAACAAGGGTTGCTATTAAAGTCTAGAGCCAGAAAAATGAAGCAAGTGATCCTGGTCTATGAAGAATGATGTATTGCATTTCAAGCCAGAGGGTAATTCAGAGAATTCACTAAGAATGTAGCATTTAATCAGACTCTGGAATGACTGCAACCAATAAAGTGGAAATTGGGGGAATAAAATAAGAGACTGTTGGAAAACCATTAAACAAAGCAGAGAGTCAGGAAATGTGAAAGACTCAGACCATCAAGATGGAGAGGCCAGAATGCATTGAGATACAGGTATCATTGGATGGAAGGGGATAATGAGAGAATCCATGGTCAATGGATTAATCAATGTACTAATTAACAAACCTATTATGTTCTAAAGTTACTGGTGATGTAACATTTATAAGATAAAAATCTGTCACTTTTCTAGAGGCTTAGGATTTACATCTATCATAATAAAGAAATGAGAAAACTCATGTGGTAGACTGGACACAAAAATGGTCATCAACCACATCAAGTTCTTCAAAATAACATGGGAAAACTGTAACTATGTTTTTGAGAGATTAATTTATAAGATTTTTCTTTTTCTATATTTCCACAACAACGGCCCCTCACATATTTCAAAGTGACAGCCTGCTCTGTATTCCTTTCCTCAGGGACTTTTACCAGGGAGAAACTGAAAACACTGAATCCAATGGTTCTAGATGGCTTTGGAAAAGCCCAAACACACTATAAAGATTATATTAGATGTCCAAGAGGGCAAGGTAGCAGGAATAATTGTTTGAGGCACCAAGGAAGGAAAAGTTAAGCACTTGGCAGGAAGGAGGAAGAAAGAAATATGTACAGAGATGCCCTATAAGTAGGACAGTCTTCAATCTTCAGCTCAGGAGAACTACCTGAACTAGAAATACAAATGTGTTGGCTACACATTCATGGGAAAAAGTAGAGTAAAAGATAAGAGGTCCTAAAACTGAATGCCTAGGAACTAAGACATTTTAAAATATAGAAAGAGAACAGTGAAAGAGAAGACAGTAAAGAAGATAAAGCACCGGAGAAGAAAGTGCCTAGAAGCCGATTCATAGCTTCTCCTATCCCACTATTCGTCCCCAGACTGACAGTATCAGTTCAAAATAATACTTAATGATAATAATAATTTCCCTGAAGAGTACAGTATAGTTGTGCACTTAACTTAGAATCATGTGGCTCCCTTCATGCCAGAGTAGTGGAAGACAGCTCATAGGACAATTTTCAATCCTCCTCACTTTGGTAAAGAGAACACAGAGGCCCAGAAATTCATTCATTTATTCCACATTTATTGACTATCACTATGGTTGAGGAATTGTCTTAGGCTCTTGGTATCAATGGAACTTACATCTAATGGGGAAGGAAAAATGTATCATCCAAAGTCATGTACCTCCAAAAAGAGGAAACATAAAAGAAGACCCAGTTCTTCTGACTTTCAATTCTCTGCTCTTTCAATTAAACTACATTGTCCTTTTGATTTTGGCCCCATAGAGAATGCTGATATGAAGTTTTATGGTGTCGACCCATAAAGGAACCATCAAAAGAACAGTGTCATCACAACAATTCTTCTACATCAGAAATCTGATCACATCACTCCTGCCGAAAATTCTTCAATAGCTCTCTGCTGCCCTCAGAATAACATCCAATATACAGCACTTCATAAATTGGCACCTCACCATGTGTACGCTTTTCACACTTATTGTTTGCCCTTCTCTTTTATATACCTTAATCTTCCAGAAATCAATTTAAGACTTGCTATTCTCCCAAACCCTCCAAGCCTACAGCTTTGGATGTGTACACACATTTTGCCTTCTGATGGGAATGTCTACTCTTCCTCTTTTGTCAACTTTACTAATGCATAAGCAACTATAAGTTCCACCACAAGTGCTGTTTTCTCAGGGAAGCCTTCTCTGACTTATCTTCCACTTGCTCCAGTCCTATCTCCCAGGCAGCCTTGGGTACTCCAACTCTCAACACTGCTCCCATTGTGTCTCGCAGAAGCTCCCCCTGTGAGATAACCATGTGGTACCACAAGTTTGTGTTGTGTCTATCTTAACCCTAATCTTTGAGCTCCATAAAGTAAGGGTGTTTATCTGTGGGTAACCTCTACATCCCGTATGCTCTACACAGTGCATGGCAAATGGTGAGTGACAAAAAGTGTGTTGCATACGCAATGGAATCTGGAAATGGATATATAAAATAATACTAAAGAGCCATCTATTTACAATAAGGAAAGATGTAAACTGAGAAGAGGTTCCAAATTAAATCTTCTCAAAGTATTTCAAATGGTATTTTACAAGTAAATTGTTGTGGAAAATTTTTAGCACAGGTGCCAAAAGACATCTCCTCTGGGAATGTGGGATGATGAAAAGGTTTCAGGAAAATTATTTAGCTTGATTAACAAACCTATCTTAAATAGACTTCCAAAAATTAAAACCAGCAGCTTCTCAAAATTGAACCAAGACTTCATTTAGAATGAAGGAATACTAGGTCCTCTGAGAGGCTGGCTTAAAGAACGTGTTATCTTTGCCCCAGAGATTGACCTCAAGTTTCTAACAAAGAAGATGCAGTAGATTTAGATAGCACATACGAGTCTACACTCAAGATTTGGCAATGCACACCAAGATCAGAGAAAAAGACAATCTCATGTCAGATAGTCTCACATGTCCTTCCACTGCCAATGTCTGTGTCTGTCTTCTAGCTTTCCTGTTCCAATCCTATGCTGTATTCCTTAATGCATTCATGAATGGCAGCTGCCTATTTGATGAGATACTCATTTCCCACCTCCCACCCCATTTGGGCAAGCTGAACCTTGGCATCCTTGAATGCCAGATAAGCAGAATTCTTACTTGTGCAATTAAAAGCAACTGGAGTGGAGATAACAACATCCCATGGTTAGCTGAATAATTCATGGCAAAATGTTCTCTCTGTATTCATAGCTCCTCACACCTTGACTTGTGAAGCAGCTAGTGCTCGCACTAAAGTGTTGGTTTTGGCTGAGACACTTCTTAAGCAACTCTCTGATCAGGTATTTACATTTTTCCCGCAACTTTGACCAGAATTTCTAGAAAAATAAAAAGCACAGAAGAGAAAAAAAAAAAAGAAGAAGAAGCCTCATGACACATGGAAAAACCAGATTCTGTTTTTCTTTTAAATGATTGCTTTAAATTCAAAGCACAGGAAAAATCTTCCAGTGTTCACAAATTGTTCATTTCTGGCTGTTTATCACTTGGTCACTTTTTCTTAAAATAGGGATCATGATTTTAAAATACTATACTTTGTTCGAAGGTCAAGAGTGGTGGAAGAAATAAATAATGCTGAATTCAAAGGAGGTATAGATATTACACTATTACTGCAGATAGCAGCCAAAAAATAAATAAATAAAACCACACACAACAACAACAGAAGACAAGTGAGGGTATTTATTCTATTTCAGAGTCTATAATTGAGTTCGCTTTAAGTATCTCCAAAACCAACCTCAACCTTGAAGAATAATATAATCCTGGGGTGCCTGGGTGGCTCAGTCTGCCTTCGGCTCAGGTCATAATCCAGGGGTCCTGGGATCGAGCCCCGCATCGGGCTCCCTGCTCGGCTGGAAGTCTGCTTCTCCCTCTCCCACTCCCCCTGTTTGTGTTCCTGCTCTCGCTCTCTCTCTTTCTCTGTCAAGTAAATAAATAAAATCTTAAAAAAAAAAAGAATAATATAATCCTTTCACAAAATCCTGCTGCCTTCAATTTTAGGTGCATAATTTTAAAATACCAAGACCTTCCTCCCAGCAGAATTAGTAACTTAATAAGGATGGATTCACTATGTGAGAACACAGGAAGAAGTGAAAAAAATGCTGAAGGCAACAGTTCAAATAAAATTGGAGAATTTGTACGATATTAAAAATGTATAAGTACAGAACCCACTTCTATAAAAGGAGGAAGAATTTTTAAAATCTTTAGCCTTAGAATTTTTTGTAAAAACATAGGAATTAAAATAATTTAATATCAGTATTTATTTTTGCAAAAAAAAGCCCATGAAATAATATATATACTTAGTAAAAATATTTAAACAAGGTATGGGCACCTGGCTGACTCAGTCAGTAGAGCACGGGGCTCTTGACTTTGGGGTCATAAGTTTGAGCACCACGTGGGGTGTAGAGATTGCTTTAAAAAATTTAAAAACTTTAAACTGTGTAAAGATAGTTACAAAATGAAAAGAAATAGTTTTTTTCCACCTTATTTTCCACCCCACTCCTGCTCTCCAAAGGTGGTCATTGTCAATACATTTTTATAATGTATATCCTTTGAGAAAAATTGTTTCACCTGTATTTTTACATAAATATGTATATTTTTTTATTTACACAAAGTAATCACGAGTTATTTACCATAGGTTTTTCCTGTATTCATGTTTTTAAGATTTCTACATAAACATACACTTCCATATCTCAGTCACTTCAATTGTTTGATCTTCTGCATATTGTTCATTGACTGAATCTATGACTTATCTAACCACATCCCTATTAAAGCTTATTTCGTATGTTACATTTTTTTAAAAGATTTATTTATTTGTTAGAGAGAAAGAGAGATAGCACATGTGAGTGAGGGGAGGGGCAGAGGGAGGGAGCGAATCTCAAGCAGACACCGCCCTGAGCATGGAGTCCAACATGGGGCTCAATCTAACCACCCTGAGATCATGACCTAAGCTGAAACCAAGAGTCAGATGCTTAACTGATTGAGCCACCCAGGTGCTCCTAGCATGTTACATTTTTTATGTGATAGCTCAAAGAGTGGTAAAGCAGAAATTTCTATAGGATTATCTTGATGTGCTTTTGAAAATATATCTGTTGGTTAAATTCATAACAGTAGGGTGGCTGGTACAAAAGGCATATGCACGTTTACATTTTGACAGACATTTTTAATGTATTCTTCAAAGTTCTATATTAATTTGAAATTTGAATCATGATGAATATAATAAATATTTCTCAACAACCTAGATAGAACTTCTGTTTCCAATCTGAACAGATGAGAAATCTCATGTTGCTTTGAATTGTATTTCTTTTCCTGTCAGTGAGATAAAACATTTTTTTCTCTAAGGTTATTTCTTATTTGTATTGCTTTTTTGTTCAACCTGTTGCCTAGTTTCTATTGACCTATTTGCATACTTTTTAGTGATTAGTCTAAATTCTTTGTAAGTTAGGGGAATTATTCCCTATATTAAATGTTTGTCAGTTAAATAATGGAGTTTAGGGAAGGATTTTAATAGAATTTAAAACCTGGAAGCCATAAAGAAAAGATTAATAGATCTGACTAAATACATATACATATATATGGCCACATATAATAAACTAAGTCAAAGACCAAAAACAAACCACTTAGATTAAAAAAAAAAATCCAACACATGGGACGCCTGGGTGGCTCAGTCGTTAAGCGTCTGCCTTCGGCTCAGGTCATGATCCCAGGCTCCTGGGATCGAGTTCCACATCGGGCTCCTTGCTCAGTGAGGAGCCTGCTTCTCCCTCTCCCTCTGCTGCTCCCCCTGCTTGTGCTCTCTCTCTCTCTCTGACAAATAAATAAATAAAAATCTTTAAAATAAAAAAAAATTTAAAAAAAAGAATTAAAAAAAAAATCCAACACAATACACACACATGCATGTACATATAAAGTGTTTATGAATCAATAAGAAAATAATGCTGTTTTGAAGAATTTACTATGTGCAAGGCAAGATGTTATAAAATTTCCAAAAAGTAATCATATTTAACCTTGATATTACTGATTATTATTATTTATTTTTCTTCCCTGACAGCCAAAATGTTGAAGAACTGATCAGCAGTTATTATATTTTAAGTTTTATTATTTATAGAGAGTTTCTTTTCTTTTTTTTTTTTTTTTTTTGAGAGTTTCTTTTCAGTATTGATCTTGGCTACAGCCCATGAATGAGCTAAATCCCATAGAGTTCTTTGAATAATAGCTTGAAAACCATCAAGTTGGGAGGGTATGAGCCTACTAGATCTTTATATAAAGGTTAGAATAGCCAATAGGTGAATCAGAAGATAGGAAATTAGGAATCCTAGCTGCATCCAAAATGAATATATGAACCTGGTATGGACATGGATAGCAATTTGCATAGCCAGACTAAATACCAGGTAAGAGGGATGCAGTTTCTGTAATTTCTGCAGGAAACATACAGAGGGACTACTACCTATTTACTAGGTACCTATTTACTAGTCATATGACCTTCAGAAAGTCACTTAATCAAACTTAGCCTTAGTATTCTTACCTCCTAGTATCATTATGAAGATTTAGTGACATTTAAAAATATTGAAAATAGGGAGCATAGTACTTCACATACATGAAGTCATAAGTAAAGAAAAATCTGTATTAACTGCTCTGAACACAGAAAAGGAAATTTATATGTTCAGAAACTGTTGAATGTTTGAAATCCACGAGATATGAGACATATATGAAGAATGTGTAGTCACCGAGGGAGAGAACCTGCCACAGGGAAAGAAAGATAACAGAAATGAGCAGATCATGTAAGTTCCTGAAGGCCATGTTAAGGAACTTAAACCATTCATCTGGAAACAATGGGAACCACTTTAAAACATAAGATTTACATTTTGAAAAAGATGCAGTGTAGGTATTAGATTGACAAGGGACAGAAACACCAGTTGGTGAAGTATTTATAAGAAACTTATGAGACGTGGTAGGGCTTTCTATTAGAGTGCTATTAATGGAAATACCTATGGCAAGGTTTGCAGAATTCCAGTGAGTATTGATATTGTAGATGAGAATAAAGGTAACTCAGATTTTGACACTTAAAATTAAGTAGATGGTAGTGCCATTTGCTGGAGAAAAAAAAAAAAACTGCAAACACTCATAAAGCAAACTTTATGAGGTTGAGTGTAAATCAAGAGTACAGTTTTGGCAATGTAGTGCTTGAGATATGTTGACACATCTAGGTGCAGATATCAGGTAAGCGGTTGAATTTAAAGATCTCTCACTCATATGGCAGATCTGGGCATGAGGTAGGTATTTGTGAATTATCTGTATATAGATGAAAATTTATGTTAGGCGTAAGAATGAACTCATAGCAAAAGTATAGAGTAAAGGTACAAAAATGACGGAGGGAAAGGTAGTGGTGGCTAAAGGTAGGCCTTGAAAAACCCCAAAATGTAATGACCAGAGAAAGAAGAGGTAGGCAGAAAACCAGGGGTATAAAAATATCACGAGAACCAAAGAATAAAAGAGGTGTTTTGTGAAGAGAAGAGTGGTAAAAGTTATAAATACTGCTGAAGAATTGATCAATTGAAAACTTAATATCAGAGTTCAAGATTTGTTTGTCACAATGAGGACAACTTATATATAAAGTGCTTTCACATACTGTGACCTCACATCTGACTTACTTCTCCCAACAATATTGTAAGAAGGACAAGACAAGGCAGTTATAATTGTCTCCATTTTGGAGATGAGGAAGCTGAAGTTACAAGCAGTGAAGCAATTTGCTCAAGGTAATATTACTACTTAGTACTAGGCTGCAACTAAAACCTAGAATTTCTGACCACCAGTCCAATGCTCTCTTTGATATACCAGGCTGCCCCCTCCATGAATTCAACACTATTTATTGAACACTTGTGAGTAAGCTACTCATAAGAGGGGCTATACAGATTAATCAGGCATGGACCCTATTTTCAAAGACATCTCAGGATAGAATGGAACACAATCATTCACAGAAATAACTGTAATATAATGTTGGAATTAATAGTGTCATAAATGTTAATGGAATATTGCTAGGGAAGTTCACAGGGGGAATGGAAATTTAGAACATTTGAACTTGATAGGTAGAAGTGTGAGAAGGTGTTACAGGCATGTGAAGGCATTTAAGTTGAAGTAACAGTAGAGACAAGGATATAGAAGCAAGCAATGGATTCATAGGAAAAATAAAAAACTCAGCTGAAGTAGTAGAAGATATAAAGAAAAAGATAGTTAGGATTTACATCACAGAAGTTGTTAATGATAATAAGGAGTTTGAGTGCTTATAGTGAAGGTAAAACAGATCCAATAAAATAATCTGAAGAGAGAAATGCAATGATCAGAGTGTCTTTAGTAATAACTAGGGCACTTAACAATGTGCTAGACACTGTGTATGTAGATGTTAACATGACTTACCAACATGAGCTCATCTCTTCTGAGCACACAGGAAGATTACACTTCTCCACCCTCTTGAACATGGGTATGGTCACATTAACTTGCTTTTGCCAATAAGAAATAATGCAAAAATAATAGGTGTCACCTCCAGCAATAAGTGTTTATTGTTTTTTAAAAAGATTTTATTTATTTATTTGAGAGAGAGAAAGGGAGAGGGAGAGACAGAGGGAGAAGCAGACTCCCTGCTGAGCAGGGAGCCCGATGTAGGGCTCAATCCCAGGACCCTGGGATCATGACCTGAGCCAAAGGCAGATGCTTAATTGACTGAGCCACCCAGGGGACCCAGGATAAGTGTTTTAGAGCTGATGGACAAGTCTCTAGGCTCCCTTCCCCAGCCGAGTCCATCAGTCTGAGAATGGAGTGTCAACTCAATCTGTTTGTAGACTTTGTATGGGTGAGAAATAAACTTTCATTTTGTTAACACCTGCGGATTTGGGTTTATTGTTACTGCAGCATTACTTAACCTAGGCTGATTGTACACTGTGTTCAGTGCTTTCAATGAATTAAGTAAAGCTGCTATTCAATTGGTAGGTAACTTGTATTCACATTAAAATACTGAATTGTTTCTGTACTCTCGGTAAATAGCCATTGTCCAACCCTAATGTGACCTCCTCTGTGTCCTTGCCTCTTTAGTCCAGTCCCACAAATGCTGCCATAACCTCCCAGGACCCAGCAATTAAGGGTTATTAGTTGGTACAACAACGGTTGCACTGTGGCCTGCACCTGTTGTAATTCATTTGTCCCATGATATACCAATTGTAAAATACTCACATTATCACCTGCTTTTAAGCTTATGAGGTCTTATTATCTCCCATTTAAGAGATGACAAAACTAGGGGTAAAGGTTAAGAAAATCGTGCAAGGTTGTAGATTGTCTCACTCCAGAACTTATGTGCTTACTACAATGATCTATTGTCTCCAGCTTAAAGAAGATGATTTTGGTAGCTGCCTAAGAAGAGGTGCTAGAGGAAGGAGGAATATATATGAGTTTATTAATTGGTTTGAGGGTGAAACACAAAGGCCTTCATTAAGGAAAAAAAGCATTTTGGATGGTAAAACAAAACAAAACAAAAGAAAACAACAAAAAAACCCACCACATGTGAAGAAACTTTCAGAAGCAGTATCAGCAGAATTTAGGATGATTTGGTGAGGGGGAAAGGAGGTGGCGTACGGTCCCAGAGATGGCAAGGAGGAGTGTGGAATCACTCCTAGAGGGAGAAATATGCATAGATGATTTATTTGCTTGTATTTGCCTCAACATATTATCTCACTAGCTGAACTATTAGAGCTGGCTTTGAGCAGGCAAAACAAATGTCAAGTGTAACTACCTGTCTACACAGAGAAGAATTATAAGAGAAGCATCTTGCCGCTCATACATATCTGGGAATGCCTGTCTATGTGATATAGCACACATTTTATACCCACCCAGCCACTAAAATTTAACTGTGTTTAGTGCATATTTCTCCAGTTTAAGCACCCTTGTTTCAGGCATTGTTTAGGAAAAGATTTGGTAGATGAATTTCATACACTACAATTATCATCATTGAAATTTCAGACACCAGACTAATGTTTGTCCTTTAGTATGACCATTACATTGATCTTTGAGCAGTTAAGAGAAGGCTATGTGTTCCCTATATTGTAGGAAGACTTCATTATAGGTAAGATGAGGTCGTAAAAAAAATATGAGGAAACAGGAATTGACCAGAAGGGATGCCTCATTTCCAGTATGAGGTCATGAGAACTGGTGGGCCTCCTCCAACTCCCTCTGCTCTTCAAAGGTCAGAGGAGTCAGAGATGGAAACAGTGTGGATCCTTCTGGACGTGCTTGTAGGACAGATATTTGGTGTGAAGAGTTGCCAGACCTACAGCAACTCTATGTGAACAAGAAATAAACTGCCTTACTGTTCGGCCACTAAAATGGTAGAATTTATTTGTTACCACCGCAGAGCAAAACACCATTGCGAGTGATTATCTCATATCGACCTAAATAACCTCCCACTCACAAAGCCTATTATGTTTTCAGATGGCTATTTTTTTTCTTTAGAAAGTTCTTCATTTTATTGATTTAGTATCTACTACCAGATAAGTTAATGCCTCAGTCTTAGTTCTTTGGTGCAATCAAAATACCACAACATAACAAAGATAAACAACTACGACTTTCACGCCTATTTCCTACATTGTCTCTGCCTTTAAAATCTAAGTTGATTAGAATATTCAGGGATAGCAAGATACATCTTCTCAAATGTCTTTTCCTTTTTACCTCAATGGGTGATTTATAACTTTATGAATCAAATTATATTTTTGAGATTTCCTTAAACCATTAGTTTCAGACTCTCCAGCCATACCTGTTTTTTTTCCTTTTCACATAACTTTTTTTTTTTTTTTAAATTATTTCTTTTTACTTGTAGAATGCATGCACATGTTTTTTTTTTAATTTAAATTTTTTATTGTTATGTTAATCCCCATACATTACATCATTAGTTTTAGATATAGTGTTCCATGATTCATTGTTTGTGCATAACACCCAGTGCTCCATGCAGAACGTGCCCTCCTCAATACCCATCACCAGGCTAACCCATCCTCCCAACCCCCTCCCCTCTAGAACCCTCGGTTTGTTTTTCAGAGTCCATTGTCTCTCATGGTTCTTCTCCCCCTCCGATTTCCCCCCCTTCATTCTTCCCCTCCTGCTACATTCTTCTTCTTCTTTTTTTCTTTCTTAACATATATTGCATTATTTGTTTCAGAGGTACAGATCTGAGATTCAACAGTCTTGTTCACATAACTTTTTAAAATGTAGGTGACAGCCTTCACTTCTTAGCGTCTTCCAATACGTAAGACAGCATGCATATACTATTCCATTGCCCATTAGAAACAGACTTTTTTTCTTCTTTTATAAGAATTTACCATATTGAATATATTACATACGTATGTATCTTCCAAAACAAAACAAAATAGTTATTTTTTTTAAATTTTGAAACAAAATAATAACTACTATCTATTGAATGGTTACCTGACAAAAAATACAGAACAAAGCAACATAGCCAAGAGAAAATATGCCTGCCACCTTTTCCTGGGATCACAAACCAATCATGGAAGTACAAATAATAGTTAAAGTTTATTAAGTGCTTATTAAATACCAGGCACTATAACAAGTAGTTTTACATGAATTATCTTATTTATTCATAACCACAACCCAAATGTAGAAACTCTCATCAACCTCATTTTATGGAAGTGGAAACCTCACTAGTTAAGTTAGCTGCTGAATGCATTCCATATGTATTAAGTAGTAAAACATAGAGGCATTTCAACCCAGGTCTTGCTCTCAAACCCATGCTTCGGAAACTTACATCATACTCTCTCATGACAAGCCTGGGTTTTTTGTTTGTTGGATTTTGGGTTTTTCTTTGTTTGGTTTTGATTTTTTGGGCACTTATATCTCTTGGCCCTTGGTCAGGAATGTACTTAATATCTTAACCAAACTTCCATTCTTTGCCATGGTAAAATCCTAGTCCTTGGTTAGGAGCTTATGGCTCTATCACTATGACTTAAATCAAGTCATCTGTAGGAAGCCACACCAAAGATTCCCCTAGTGTCCTGGGCTTGAGGACAGTGTTCCAAGGTTTACAGTGTACCGTGTCTGAGAGTATCACTACTCATCAAAAAACAAACATCAGATAGAAAAAAGGGAACCTGATCTGTGTCTGCTCCTATGCTTGCAGGAGTCCATGGGGAGTGGCCTACATGCCAGCATCTCTTTTTCTGGGTGTGGAAGTAACATAGCAACTACATAGCTCTATAAAGTCCACAGTTCATGCTTTCAGGAAACACAGTCTGGAGACTGGGTCAGGGACAACACTGGTTCCATAAAAATCAGGTGTGTTTTGTTTGTTTTCCTTGGTGAGGGGTGGGATAGAGGTCAAGGCCCTTAACCACAAGCCATAACCTAGGTTCAGAAGCTGAATCTGCTGGAGATAGTACCCAGAGAGTCATTTTCTGGCCATCAATAACAAAGTAAGAACCCATATTAGCCCTCCATGTACTTAGGATAGCATACCTAGAAGACCAAATGTGTCAGGAAAGAGGAAAAATGATTCTCAGTTTAAGGGCTGGCTAACTGTCCTGCCTACCTGACATTTAAACAATACTTCACATTCAAACCTTCCACATAATTTGTAGTCTCCCTTATCTTCATACTATTTCATGTTGTTTCCATTCTTTCTGATGCTCCCTCTGCCTGGGAGGCTCTTCCACTTCTAACTTCTAACCCATACTTCAAAAATCCTAGTAAGCCTATGGTTTACTGTGGAATCTTCTAGAACTTTGTTCCCACCAGTGTACACTGTGCCTCCTCATCACATTATATCACAGTTCTCTAAGCACACAGAATGGGAATTGCTCTTCTCTGAATTTCCAGGGTCTCACTAGAAGCAGGCACCAAGGAGGTACTCAATACCTGAGTTAGGAATGAAAGAAAGAATGCGCACATTAGGAAAGCCTGGCATTTTTTATCTGTACTACAGAGAATATTCCTGCTGAGTTACGAAGCTAGTGAACACTCCGAGAATGGCATCTCGTAACAAAGAAACAATCCCCATATTTTTCTCCTTTCCCAGAAATAGCTCTGAGGTGTCAGGATATCCTCTGACACACTCAGCACAACAGGATCCTATTGTGGAAAATTGGCACTGTGTGTCTAGATCCATTTGTAATCTTAAAATCAACAAGCTAAAGAAGTTAGAAGTAAGAACTTCTATTTCTCTATGCTCAAGACAGAAATTCAGGCAGGGTGTCAGGTGAGAGAGTTCTACAGTAGCTTTTTCACTAGGATGAAAGTCAGCCAGTGTTATGCTGGGAAACCTTGAGCTTCGGAGGTTAATTCTATTTCATTAGCTCTCAAAGAGGCTCCCAGTGTTAGTGCATTTACCCATTATAAGACTTTAACCCTCTCTCAACTGTACATCAAAGAGGATGAACTGGCAATCAGCTAACAGATGGTACAGGGATTAATGTAACCTGGAAAACCCCAAGTCCCACACCTTGCAGCTTTCTTTTCTTTTTCTTACAAATGCCCTTGGGAAATGATGCATTGGAATATCCAATCAAAGCAGAATTTCTGAAGCAAAATTTGAATTCAAATAGACTACAAAATGGAAGTTTTAATCAATTCAGGAGAAGCTCCATCCAAAGAAATATGGAAAATGAATCAACAGACAATATAATTATGCAAAATAATATCACTGACAGCCTCAGCTCAAGCATTCACAAACACTTTTTTCTTCCTCCAAATGAATTTCTGATTGAAAGGATGAGACATCATCAATCATTTGTTTATCCAAAGAATGTGTGCACATGGAAAAGTGATTAGTGAACTTATATTCATTATCTGAATTTTTAGCTGTTGTTGACAAAAAAATAGAGAAGAAAATATCAACTGTTTCTCCAAAAATAACCCCTTATTCATTATTTATAAAAAAGTTTATAGAAGCAGAAGTACATTGTAATTTATTTAATACTATTGAGTATTTATGAAAAAAAGTTTAGTAACATTACCATACTGTATGATCTCTATTCAAACACATCAGCTTAATTAAGATACTCAAATCAAGAACACTTCAGCTATTAAATATTTTTAAAATACTGAAATTGACAAAACATCAAAGAGATGATAAAAAACAGAATTTTAGTAGATTGTCAAAAATTAGAAAACAGACTCAAACAACAGGCTATCAGAGGGGAAAATAGTGATATTGCAAGGATGATTAAACATAATAAAAATCACCTTGGTAATGATCATTGATGCAAAAAATTAGGCTCTTAATTAATCCAATCACATTTCATTTTAATTTGTTAGGATACATATTATTTTACTTAAGAATTCTCAGTGGAATCCTAAGGGGAAAATAGGTTAACAGTATTCTATTATTAAGCACATATATATTTATACCATTTTTTCCTCTCCTATAAGTGTGGACAAAAATGTAAAATGACAAGGAATTATCATAATTCTGATCTTGGTAAGGTTGCAATGATGGAAGCACACTGTTTTTATTCAGAATTTCATTAAAGTTTTTTTTTAAATAGATTATTTATGGGTTTGGATGTCATGACAAATCCTTACTTAACTGGTGCTGGCTTTTAATGTAAATGGGTACATACTTGCCTCTCTGCATCTCTGGGTTTACTAAACTACCCATTATTCTCTTCCTAGATACACAGAAAGCCTGAGTTCAGTGAAATATGCAGGTAGATATGGTCATGTGACTAAGATCTGACCATTAAAATGTGATTGGAATTGAAGTGTGTCATTTTGAGATTGAGGGAGTAAAGAGCTGGGGTGTTCTCCCCACATACTGTGTCCCTTCTTCTTGCAGCTGGGAGTGGAGGTCTCCAAGACAGCAGAGCCACATGATGGAAGGAGTAGATCCCCAAGTCACACCACAGGAGAGCTGCCAGGAGACTGCGATGTTAGTGACAGGGAAACTTCTGTTATGTTAAGCCATAGAATTGGTGAGTTATTTGTTATAACTGCTTAGTTAGTTACCCTGATTAATAGAACTACTGTCTTTTAGAAAGACATGCTACCTGCAAACTACGGAGGGACGCTTGTGTTTCAGAAAATTTAATGCCAAATCTTTCTGAGTTTCTTTATCTTTACAATGAGTGTTCCATTAATCCATTGTATCAAAAACACTGGAATTTTAGCAATTAGAAACTGGCATTTACAGCAAGCTATGAAACCAAGACAGAGGCCTTTTAACAAATATACTTAAAAGAAAAAACAAAACAAAAACAAAAATTGAAGGGTCCACATTAGTTGGTAGCAGAACAGACCTTGAGTTCTGCCAGCCAGCTATGTTCTCGTTTCTTTCTGTTTTCACGTCCATGGGGAAAATCGGCAAGCCGCACTAACAAGATGATGTTGATGTATGTCTCTAGCATTTGGAAAACATAAATGATGGTGAGCATGAAGATAATGATCATGATGATGGCTGATTATACCAACCATTTATTGAGAGTTCATTTACCATGCAATAACACTTTAACTTAACTTGATGGGATTTTAGTATTTTAGATGACCCATGTGAAAACAAAATTAGTATCTTCATTTTAAATGTTTAGAAACTGAGGCCTAAAGTCATAAAGCTAATAAAGGTAGAAAGGTCAGTCTAATTCTAAGACCTGTGCTCTTAGCTACCACTTTAATAGAAATCAACTAGAGATTTTTAAATACACTGGGCTCATCAAGTAACTGTGCTTAATATAATTCTGTGCCCCAATTCTACTGCCCTCCTATTAAAGTCCAAATGGCATGTCATGGTTTAAAGACCTTTCATGAGCCGACCTCTCCTGTCTCTATAATTTTTCCTGTCAGTTTCTCTAGATATAAAAATTAAAGCTTTCTTTCACACATGTGAGTGTGTGAGAGACAGAGAGTGTGGTGGGGTTTGGGATTTACTCACCTGGCTTAAGTAAGACTGAGAAATTTGGGTGGGTCTGGTATGATTCTTGAAATTCAAGTACGCATATTAACGATGGTCTCCTACCAAGGGCAGCAGTATTGTGAGGGAATAAAGAAAGTATAATTGCCCTCTTGTTTGACTCTGGGTTTTTTCTACCTGTTTTATTTCATCCATAGCCCTATATTGTATAATCCTTAATCACATATCAGATAGTGGCTATCCATGATTGCCAAGTTCCAGCTGTCCTTTGTTTCAGTCCCTTGATAAAAGATGGAATTAAAAGAGAATACAAATATAACACAATAAATTTGAAAGTCCAGAAGGAAAGAACTAGAAATTTAAAAGCATGACAATTACCAAAGGAAAAGCAGAAAACTTGAATAGGCCAGTTTCTATAGAAGATACTGGCAAACTGATTAAAATTTTTTACTCCTCTTTCCCCCAAAAGACACTTGAACAAGACAGTTTCTTGTTCTAGGTCTAGGCTTCTTTTAAATAAGTGATAATTACAAAGATAATTAAGATTTTATGGACTGTAGGAATAGACGGGTATCTCATCAGTTCATTTTACATAGCAGGAATAGAATTAATAACCAATCTAAAAAAAGATGGTACAAAGAAAGAAAATTATAGAATAGGCATTTAGATATATTTAGAAATACATACATGCCTATGTATATGCAGTTATTTTCAATAAAATACTACCAGAGAGAATCCGATAGTTATTTAGTAGATAAATATATTAGAAACATAGAAGACTCCTATTTCATTGACAAAATTAAAGGAGAAAGTCATACAAATATTCCAGTACATGAGAAACTATTTACTAAAATTAAGTAGTCATTTTTCATTTTTAAATGAAATTAAGATAGTAATAGAAGAAATATCCTTTAAAATGAGAGAGAACCTCACACACATACACACACAAACCCCACAACTTTTTACAAGCAAAACACTAAAGCCATTTCCATTAAATTCTGAATAAGAAGGAGATGCATAGGTAGTTATTATTTGAATTTAGATAAAAACATTTTTAATAAATCCAGGTAAAGATCAGAAGAAACATGAAACAGTATTTTTACTGAATACATGCTAATAGATATAGGTAAAAGAAGATGGCAAATAAAGAAAAAAACCTAAATAATAGAGAAACTAGTTCAGATAGTTGGAGATGACACATTTCCAAAAATTAATAGCTTCTGTCTACACTAGCAATAACCAGATATAAATGAAAATGGGAAGCATTCTGTTCTTAAAAGTGACAAAATTGTAACCTGCATAGCAATTAATTTAATAAGAAAATTTAGCATCTATAAGGAGAAAATTATTAAATCTTATTGGAAGACATAAAACAAGGCTTGTACTTAAGTTATAGCATATCTTATTCTTAAATGCAAAGACAAAATAATAAAAATGTCAACCACCTAAAAATGAATTCATTTCTTAATTTATAACTCCAAGTAGAATACTAAATTTTTGAACTGAGTAAATGAGTTAATAGTTCATATGTAAGAATATATTATGAGATTTGATTTTTATTTCTATTTTTCCCTCAAAGCCAAAATGAGAATAAAGATATTAAATATATTTTTAAAAACACAACTACTGGAAGCTAGAGATAATAAGAAGATGATGACCATGGACAAATGATGCCAAGAAAATTTTGGAAGCCCATAGAAGATGAAAGGTAACAACTGACTTAGCTGAACCAATCTCATGCCACATATCAAAACATAGTGAAAATGGGTTAAATGTTTAATTTTTTTTAAAAACTAGATTTATATATATGTGTATATATATAGTTTATGTATATATTTATATATGTAAAATATATACTTAATATACAGTGATATGTATATTTTTATGAGTGTGTGTATATATATATATATATATATATATATATATATATATATATATATACTTCCTTATAAGTATATTATGTTATTTTACATTTAGGTCTTTAAGGAAATCCCCATTAATATGAAATACTTGGGTAATTTTTTTTAATTGAAGTATAGTTGACACACAATGTTACGTTGTTTTCAGGTGTACAATGTAGTGTTTTGACAATTCTATACAATTCTATACATTATGCTATGCTCACCACAAATGTAACTACCATCTGTCACCACACAACTATTACAGTATCATTAAATATGCCATACCTTTTATAGCTTGAGTAATTTTTGATATGTAAGTATTATAAAATGTGGTGTCCCTTGAAAGGAATAAGCTATAGATTGCATTACTTGGGTGGATTCCATGTTAAGTTACAAAAGCAAGATTCAGAATAGTGTGTATAAAATTATTTTCTTTTTATAAAAACAATGACTAAAGCCCAATATGTATGCATGTGAAATTGTATATTGCTGTACAAACATGGAGAAAGTTATGTACTGCTTAGATCTTCTGCTACAGGAAACAGACCAGCTATTGTCCTTCTGGTCCTACCCTTGTTCATGCTGAGGCCACACGAACTGTAGGCTGCTGTCAGCCAATGACCTGGCACAGCATGGTTAGTAATGTTGGCCCATTCCTACAAGTTGTCAACTGGGTGTCTGGCTAGTTGAGTCCCCATTAGCTTCATCAAACTCTCTTAGAACTATACTGCAGCCTCAGACTCTTTCTATTTTCCTCTTCTCCTTCTCAGCAATTAGACCTATCTAAAGGGTCTCCCCAGCTTCTTCTGCTTCCTTCCCTCTCTTGTTCATAGGTATTTCCCCTAATACACCTTGTTCACAAGTAATCCTGTCTTGGAATCTGCCTCTTGAGAACCCAAACTAAATGGAAAGATAGAATCCAGACATCCTTTACCCTCTTTGGCTGAGAAGAAGTAGAAAGAAAAAGGAAACAAATACAGATGAGGGAGAAAAATGAATCAGAATAAATATGTCCACAGTAAAAGCAACATATATTGATAATATGATCCCAATTGTGTTAAATTGTATGTATCATAAAGAACATATGTGTGTCCACAAAGAAATGCATATGAGTCTATCAACAAAGTGTTGATGGTGGTTATCTTGGAGTGGTATGCCTTTAGGTGACTTAATTTTTTGTTACATTTTTATGTCCTATTAAATATTTTTAGAGGGAACATGTAATATTTAAACAATCAGAAATAATAGAATTTTCTCCTTTGTGGAAACAAAAAATGGAAGAAAACATATCCAATAGAGAGAAAAAAAGAGAAGTTCCAAGCATATGGTGTTAATCTCAGAATCAGGCTTCTTAGATAACACAAATCTAATAAAATAAAATATGTCAAATAGTACTGGTAAAGTTAATGAAAAAAGTGAAATAAACATGTCTGTATCTCAAAATTTTCTATGATTTACAAATATACCAACTTGAGTCCCATGTATTGTGACTTGCCATGAACTCTCCAATCTATGAGATCTTGGCATAATAACTGGCCTTCAGATAGGGTAACCTACTCATCCTGGTTTGCCTAGGACTTTCAATTTTTTTAGCACTGGAAATAACTCAACCTAGGAAGACCCACAGTCCCAGACAACGTTGACCTCCACTTCCACTACCTTCAAGTGATATTCCGTAGAAGCTGAGGCCTGAGAAATGGGCCACAGACGTAGGCTTAGGCCATCTGGATTCATCTGTAGGAGAGGTGAGTCTGGGTTTGGAATTTCAGGATAAAATACTTTTGATTTCCTTGGGGTTTTCTATAATTACAGAAAATCTGAGCTGAGAGGCACCTGAAATATTGTTCTCATATGATTGTCTTATAATAGACATTAGGAAGGGTGTTGAGTCAGACAAAGTTTGCTCTGGCTGAGCCTGCCAATCACCAGGTTAGTGTCTTCCCAGTACACTGAACCTTCTCCTCACCACAGCATGAACACAAGCTCACGCTTTAGCCACTCTGAACTTCTCCATGTGCCTCATGATTGCCACACTCTTCCCTGCCTCTGCAATTGGCACATCCTTTTCTCTCTGCTGAGATTGTTCCATTCCTCTGATAGAATGTCTTATCCCTTTTTAAGGCTCAGTTCAAATGGTACCACCTCTGGGGATCCTTCCTAGGCACAGTAAGGACCTCTCTTCCTTAGGCTTACACATGTTCTAAACCTCTCTTTCAGCTCTTACCACATTGTAATGTGGTTATAGCTCTGTCTCTTCTCATCAGCTGGTAACCTCAAGGACCCTGGAGCCAGATCTCAAAGCCAGCTCTGCCACCTACCACCCTTTTGATCTTGAGAAACTTAATGAAGTCTTATTGAGTCTTAGTCCTCTCAAAGGTACAATGTGGTAGTTGTAAGGATTAAATGAGTTCATATACTACAGGGCATAGGGACATGCCTGGCACAGAGTAAATTCTATACCAAGGTTGCTCTTATTACTATCTCTGTCCTCAGCGCACAGCTCAGTGCCATGCTCGTGATCAATAAAGATTTGCTGAATGGAAATCACAATAGCAAAGGCATATTATCACCAGAAAAGAAAGAGAAAGAGCAAAGCCAGGCCACAGACAGCTGAAGCCACTGGTGAAGTACATCCCCTCAGGGCTGGCCCCTATGCAGCTAACATGTTCCCCTCCCACAGTTATATCCATGCATTACAGTGATCTCCGTGAGAGATGAACTGCCCTTAAGCCTTTACTGGTTTTCCAATTAGCACTATGTAAACTTGATTCATGCCCCAACTTCACTGTTGAAGGCACCAGGTATTCCAAAACGATTGGAAGAGTACTAGAACACATAGCCAAAAATTTCTTCACCATGTCTAAAACTCTAACATATCTAAAGCCCCAAGATGTAATGACATAACATAGAAGGGGGTACAAACAAGGAAGTAGAGGAGCCTGTAGAATCTGAAAAAAATTTAATTTTGGAAAAAGGTAAAGTAACCTTCACATTGGATTGTGAAATAACAGCTTGAACGATAGAAAGAATCCAGAAAAGTGAGATGTAACTCAAAGACCAAAGAGTGTTTTAAATAGAAGAATGTCATCAAATGTGTCAAATGAAGCTGAGAGGTTAGAAGATGAAGACAAATACAGGGCAATTGAATTTAGTGACCTTGACAAGAGCAGTTTTATGCAGTGGTTTGGATGAAATCCCAACTGCAATGGTTGACGAATGAGGAGAGGAGGTTAGTGACAGAACATATAAATGACTTTTTCAAGAACCATTGGTATAGAAAAAACAACAGGCAGAAGAAATGGGGTGGTGGCTGGAGATGTAGGAGAAGCAAATTAGTTTTGTTTTTTTTTTTCTTTCTCTTTCTTAAGAATGAGAATTCTATATTGAGAAAATGTTTTCAATGACTATTCGGGAGAGCCATATTCATGTTTCAGCAAAAAGGAGACAGTCAAATGGTTGAATCCTTGAGACAGTATGCAGGAGAGGAATCTAGAGTATGATGGGCTTGACCATTGGTAGGAGGCAGGGCACTGAATTAATTTTAACAAAAGGGTAAAAAGAGAAAACAGATGTTGAGGAAATGGATTTTAGGGTTTGTTGTTGGAAGGATAAAGGAGTTGGCATTTGAAATCTTCCATTTTCTCAGTGAAGTATAAAGCAAGCTCAACAGTGAAGGGAGAAAGCCTCGGATTGTCAGTGCGTTTTAGGAGAGAAGAAATATATGAATTAGTAGTTTTTGAGAGTGTAAAAATGAGCTTATGAGATAATTATGGTAAGACTACTAGACAGGGTTGAATCCTTTTGAATATAAAGTTAAGCTAATCTGGTTTTAGAGGTTTCTTCCAGCAATGTTCTGCCCCTTAGGTGTGGACATAGAGGAAATGGACAGTTGGGTACAACCAGGATGGAGAATTTGCCGCCTCAGAAATAAAAAGGAATGAACAATTTGCACTTGGAAAGATACGATTACGATGGTAGGTTACAGGCTATAACTAAGATAAACAAATAAAAAATGAGTAGAGGGGTCTTTGTTCTAGTGAGAAATAGTGGTAAGAACATGTCAATAAATACAGGTGTCTGTCATTGTTTTTTAATGGCTGCATAATGTCCTGTTATATATATATATATATAACAATAGAGTTAATCCTCTATTGTTGGATAGATTGAGTCTATGTTGCTAAATATGACTAGACTCACGAGAATTGTACCTACATCTTGGAAGACAGTCTCATCCAGTATTTCTGGGCATGTCCTCTGAATGACCATAAGAGTCTTTAAAATAAGGAACCTTGCATAAAATGTCACAGCCTTCAGGACAGACCATCAGCTCCAAGACTGACATGAGAACAGACCCCTTGCACTTTTGTACTTTGAGATTCTAAGCCAATTATATATTATGAGGTCATTATAGATGCTTCAGAGTAGGTAGTTTGATTTTTTAGAGGCTAATTTTCATTCCCAAGACAATTCCACTTAAAACATACCATGGTATCAAGAAGTTCATCTACTTCTTAATTTTAATTCACCTTCATTTGAAAACATAATTCCACCCTTTAAGAAGTGTAGCATTTTGATGCATTTGTTTGGTGCAAACCCATTCTTCCAATGCCCTGTGTAAAAATGTACCAATGTTTAACAGATGATCCCAGATCCTGAGGATTTTGAAATGCAGCCTATGTTGTTACTGGAGGCAATTAAGTCTGTAGATTTGCATTAAATTGAAATATCATAACTGTCTCCTGAGCCGTTGCTTTTTTTAGAGGCCTAATTAAATCTTGTAGATAAACAAACAGAAAATATCTAGGCAGGTGTACATATACTTAAAAATCACAAGGTGAGGGGGATGGATATGTGCCTTATCTCAATATTGGAGCTGGATGATTGTTAAAGAAACTTTTATTACTTCAAGTAACTAACTAACAAGAAACTTTATTTTAAGTAACTGCCCCCTCCCATTCAGATTTCTATGAGTCATTCTCTGAGGTATTCCTAGCTCTAGCTCTCAGCATATATAATAAGTTTCCATGGATGCTTTCACATTCAGCTCTCCAGGCAGTTCTATTCAGAATATTAAAGATTGTATGTTTTTCCTTCTGACCTCACCAAAAATACCATCAAGAATGCTGCTAACATTCCCAGTTTAAATAACAGGTAATTGTGGAGTTCAGCATTTTAAAATTCTCTCTAGCAAACACTTTTGTTGATAAAAGAAGTTGGTGACTCAGGGGTACATGATGAGTACAGATGTATTGTAGAGTTAAAGGGGAGATGGAGAAGTTTCTGTACAGGAGAGAAAAGTAGATTTATGCATGTTCTTGTAAAATATATGAATCTTATTAGAAAACAAAGTGGTGGTGACTGGGATCTATTTATTGGTTACCCTCCTCCCTATTTTTTTCTGTCAAAAAAAGGAAAGGGGGCTCTTGGGTGGCTCAGTCAATTAAATGTCTGACTCTTTTTTTGCTTTGTTTTGTTTTGTTTTTTAATTTAATTCAATTAATTAACATATAGTGTATTACTAGCTTCACAGGTAGAGTTCAGTGATTCATCAGTCTTATATAATACCGTGTTCATTACATCATGTGCCCCCCCTTAATATCCATCACCCAGTTACTCCATTCCCCCACCCCCCCTCCCCACCAGCAACCCTCAGTTTGTTTCCTATGATTAAGAGTCTCTTATGGTTTGTCTCCCTCTCTGATTTCGTCTTCTTTTATTCTTCCTTCCTGTCTCCCACAATCTTCTGATTTGTCTCTTAAATTCTACATATGAGTAAGATCATATGATAACTGTCTTTCTCTGACTGACTTATTTAGCTTAGCATAATACCCTCTAGTTCCATCCACATCGTTGCAAATGGCGAGATTTCATTTTTGATGGCTGAGTAGTATTCCACTGTGTGTGTGTGTGTGTGTGTGTGTGTGTGTGTGTGTGTGTGTATCACATCTTCTTTATCCATTCATCTGTTGATGGACATCTGGGCTCTTCCCATAGTTTGGCTATTGTGGACACTGCTGCTATAAATATCAGGGTACAGGTTACCCTTCAGATCACTACATTTGTATCTTTGGGGTAACTACCCAGTAGTGCAATTGCTGGGTTGTAGAGTAGCTCTATTTTCAACTTTTTGAGGAGCCTCCATACTCTTTTCCAGAGTGGCTGCACCAGCTTGCATTCCCACCGACAGTATAATAGGGTTCCCCTTTCTCTGCATCCTCGCCAACATTTGTTGTTTCCTGACTTGTTAATTTTAGCCATTCTAACTGGTGTGAGGTGGTATCTCATTGAGATTTTGATTTGTAGTTCCCTGATGCCGTGTGATGTTGAGCATTTTTTCATGTGTCTGTTGGCCATTTGTATGTCTTCTTTGGAGAAATGTCTTCTGCCCATTTCTTGATTGGATTATTTGTTCTTTGGGTATAAATGTCTGACTCTTGATTTTGGCTCAGGTCATGATCTCAGGGTTGTGAGAGCAAGCCCTGTGTTGGGCTCCTCGCTGGGCATGGAGCTTGATTAAGAATCTCTCGCTCTGAAAGGGGAACCCTCCTACACTGTTGGTGGGAATGCAAGCTGGTGCAGCCACTCTGGAAAACAGTATGGAGGTTCCTCAAAAAGTTGAAAATAGAGCTACCATATGATCCAGGAATTGCACTACTGGGTATTTACCCCAAAGATACAAAAGTAGGGACCCGAAAGGCTACGTGCACCCCGATGTTTATAGCAGCAATGTCCACAATAGCCAAACTGTGGAAAGAGCCAAGATGTCCATCAACAGATGAATGGATAAAGAAGAAGTGGTATATATATACAATGGAATATTATGCAGCCATCAAAAGGAATAAGATCTTGCCATTTGCAACGACGTGGATGGAACTGGAGGGTATTATGCTGAGCGAAATAAGTCAAACAGAGAAAGACATGTATCATATGACCTCACTGATATGAGGAATTCTTAATCTCAGGAAACAAACTGAGGGTTGCTGGAGTGGGGGGTGGGGTGGGAGGGATGGGGTGACTGGGTGTTGGACACTGGGGAGGGTATGTGTTCTGGTAAGCGCTGTGAATTGTGCAAGACTGTTGAATCTCAGATCTGTACCTCTGAAACAAATAATGCAATATATGTTAAGAAAGAAAAAAAGAAGAAGAATGTAGCAGGAGGGGAAGAATGAAGGGGGGGAAATCGGAGGGGGAGAAGAACCATGAGAGACAATAGACTCTGAAAAACAAACTGAGGGTTCTAGAGGGGAGGGGGTTGGGAGGATGGGTTAGCCTGGTGATGGGTATTGAGGAGGGCACGTTCTGCATGGAGCACTGGGTGTTATGCACAAACAATGAATCATGGAACACTATATCTAAAACTAATGATGTAATGTATGGGGATTAACATAACAATAAAAAAATTAAAAAAAATAAAAAAATAAAAAAAAAGGGTGAATTTAAAAAAAAAAAAAAGAATCTCTCACTCTGACCCCTTCCCCCCTCCAGCTGCACTCATGCACTCGCTCTTAAAAAAAAAAAAAAAGGAAGGAAATGATGAAACTATGTAGAAAGTATGATAACTAAGCCTATTATCTCAAGCACTGAGATACTATCACCACCAATGGACACTGACCTGGGCACAACCCCATTTCTCTCTATTTTAGAAAGATTCCTGACTTTGGTTTTAGAACTGCAACATTCCTGAAAATAAAAAATTTTAAAAATTTCAAAAAGGGATGCCTGGGTGGCTCAATCAGTTAAGCATCTGCTTTCGGCTCAGGTCATGATCCTGGGGTCCTGGGATGGAGTCCCCCCTCAGTCTCCTTGCTTAGCAGGGAGTCTGCATCTCCCACTGCTTGCAGCTCCCCTTGCTTGTGCTCACTGTTTCTGACAAATAAATAAATAAAATCTTTTAAAAAATAAAAATAAAAAATAAAAAGAACTGCAACATTCCTCAAATACTGTTGCTTGTCACAAGGCTGGCCACTCTTCTCTTCCTTAAGGGGCATATATAAATTCACCACCTGGCACTGGGGTCTGTGACATTCAGACACCTGGATGGAAGTGCACAGCCTCCCTTTTATGGCAGTGATCACATCTTGGGAAGGACAGCATTGCTTCAAAAGGCATCAGGCTCAAAGCAAGAGTTTGGGTTTTGTCCCTCATGAGGCACATAGACAACTTTGAAAGAGTCATTTAACTTTTCCAAGTCTCTTTTTCCTTGGTAAAATGACAATGAAGTTAGATTTGCTAAACCCACATACATGTCTTGCTAAATGAGACAATGTCTAAAAAACTGGTAAGTAAACTTCTACTATGAAGAATGTAGCAAAGTGGTAAAAGAGTTAAGATGGCCTTGATTTCTACTGCAGCTTTATTGCTTCTACCTGAGGGAACTTGGGCAAATTACTTAGGCTTTTTGCGTCTCAGCTTTCTTTCCTGTGAAGGGATACTTTGTAGGACTTTTGGGAGCATTATACTGCATAATACATATAAAGTGTTATACTCAAAACAGTCATCAGTCAATAAACACCACTCAATATTTTTTTAATCAAAAATATCAGCCTCAAAGATGGGACGATTTTATCTTCTACAAGGTTAATAATTGCAATAGATTAAAGCCCATCAAATAAGTTCAAATCCATGAGTTCATAGTGCCATTTTTTTAAGGGTTATCTTGGAAAAATGATAGGTAAAGGCACACAAACAAAAACAAACCATAATCCGCAAAACTAGTAAATAAAGAAAAACTATTAAGCTTTTATCCTGTCTTCCTAATATAAACGGTATGACTGAGTAACCAAAAAGGAGATGACGGCAAGTGTGTCATTATAGAATTATTTCAACTAATATGTAAAGAAATATAGAATTTGCATGTTACCATTTTCAAGCCTCAATTACTTAATGAGCCTAGGCATAAAAGATCAATAGCTGCTAACATCAAAGAAAGAAAAAAACCAGTATTTATGTGCCTCTTAAAGGAAGATAACTCTAATTATAATCTCACTGAAGTGACAGAAGCTGAGCCTGATTCAGAGGCTACTATCACAAATTCCAGACTATGCGAAATTGCACAGGTCAAATGGGTCTGGTCTCTCAACAAATAAATTGTATGGGATAAAAAAGAAAAAAGTTGAAAGAACTTGCAGATTTTTTTAAAAATTAAAAGATGTAACTAATTGGAAAAAAAAATAGGCTAAACTATCATGTCCAGAGATGTATACTTGGGTGATCAAACTAAAAGAGTATCAAAAAAGCACTTACTACTATCAAAGTCAGCACAGTTGCAGAGGGGGTTTGGTGGAGAGTGTCTGAGAGCAGGCGAATGGGACAAGGCTTCTGGGGTGGCTGGCAAAGTTAAGTGTATTTGTCTTCAAACAATTCATTAAGCTACAAATTTGTTTTGGGTTGCTTCCTGCATCTGTTTAATTTTTATTTTTTAATAAGTTACAACATTTTTTTTTTAAGATTTTATTTATTTATTTATTTGAGAGAGAGAGCCAGAGAGAACACACAGGCTGGGGGGAGGGGCAGTGGGAGAGGGAGAAGCAGACTCCCCGATGAGCAAGGAGCTTGATGCGGGGCTCGATCCCAGGACTCTGGGATCATAACTTGAGCCAAAGGCAGATGTTTGAGTGACCCAAGCACCCCAGTTACAACATTTTTAAATGAAAACAAAACCAAAACCTTGGTACCCTTAGCATCAACATCTAATCCAATGGATCACCAACTCAGGGAAAATCACACAAAAGAATTTGCTTTTGACAAAGGTTCTACTATTAGTAAGGTAACTTAATTTTAACTTCTTACTACCACAGTCAGAGTTGCCTTCTTGAAATATACACACTTTCCCCCCTGCTCTATCAGAGAATTAAAGATAACACTTTGCAAGATATCTCTCATCCATGAATGTCAGATCTTTAAAAAATACAGAATACATGTGGGCACCTGGGTGGCGAAGTCGATTAATTGTCATTCTCTTGGTTTCTGCTCAAGTCATGATCTCAGGGTCCTGAGATTGAGCCCCATCTCGGGCTCCGTGCTCAGTGGAACATCTGTTTGAGATTGTCTCCCTCTGCCTCTGCCTCTCCCCCCACTCATATTCACTCTCTCTTAAATTAATTAATTAATTAAATCCTTAAAAAATACAGAATGTGTGTAACAAGTATTAAAAATAGTACCTGAGAAAGCAGATTTATTCCTGCAGATTCTTGTTTCCATTACCTAAAACAGCATTTTAAAACCTTTTTATTTCTCTCTTTAGTAAGCATTCTGAGGCTTCCACACTTATCTCTATACACTATTTCTGCAACTTTAAGGCCAACAGACTTTGGGATTTTCAACAGCAAGAAAAATAATGTTTCAAAAATGAAAGATTTTTTTGAGGTACATCTAGACTATCCTAGGGTACACATAAAGTTCTGATGCTAACAGCCCCTGCTATGGAGGTACACTTCCTTTGTATTTCTGCAGCATACGAGTGAAATGATAGTGGCTAGGTCCAGATTTCCCAAAATAGAATGTGCGAATCCTAGAATGTTAATCCTGCCAAGCATCTTTAAGATATGCTTGTCCAACTTCTAGGTAATAGAGGTGAGATTTCCATAGGTATTGCATGCACCCAACTCCTAACTGATGCTTCCAACTTTGGGTCTGGCATATTTCCAAGGTGTATTACACTTGTGCTTCAATTAATTTACAGGACAACCCAAAGAAGTCGATACCATTCCAGAACAGAACCTAAAACACAAAGGGAGTGCCAGAATTAAGTGAGGGCATACAGCTGGGATTCAGAACCAGGGAAACACCACTTATAACACATGTTCTTGCCATTTGCTTTGTCACTGTCTTGTTTTCTTAGGAAAGCCACTGGATATGAAGGGAAGAAGCAGACCTAATGAAGAAATGGAAATACCAAAACAGAGCTGAATCTCAATCAGTGGAGTCAGGGGCTGGGCAGAAGTAGCATAAAACTTAAAGTTACTAGACCCTTTGGCAGGGACAATCCAGGCTACGACTACACTCTGGTTTCAGATGGCTTCTCATTGGCAGGCTGAAATATTCTGGAAATTAGTCCTCATCAGAGGTGGATAATGAGGGTAAATTATGCAGTAAAATAAACAAATATTAAATCTTTAACAGAGTTGACTTACTCTTTTATTTTTTTCTCTAGCCTTTCAAAAAAGACAAATAGAATATTTCCAGAACTTTCTATGTGCCAAGTACCATGTGAGGTGCTCATATCATAAGCTGAATGAGACACAATCCTGGCCTGATGGTAACTCAGAGTCTTGCTGGAGGATTTCAGCACCAGTTGTTTGCATTCTTGTTCCTCTCTTGAGGAGGGAAACCATTTTTGGGGCTTCCAGTAACACAATCCCTACTCCTCTTGTCTGTTCTATACCCATCTCCTTCCCTGGTTTCTGTCTTCTCTAAACTATACTCTGTTTCCCAATGAACTATCCAGAAAAAAAAAAAAAAAAGTGGCAGAAATGCTGAATCATATTGAATCTTCCCATCAACGTTGAGAAATTCATCGCACTGGAAAATGCCAGGTTTCCCCATTGCTGGCACCAAGGCATCATTCCACTGACCATTTCTAACTACACTGATGTCATAAATATACCTCAGCCAGAAAACTAATTGTCCAACATTGATGAGAAAGTAGGGGAGCATGTGGAATCCCTTTCTGGACTCTGAATAATTTTGCAGAACTAAAGAATTTGTGTAATTTCTCCAGGGACATGCTCGATTATTCTGCATCAGTTTTGTAACAAATGGTGATAATAGCTATTTTAGAGTTTAATGTAACAGGAGCCCAGGCGGAGGAACAGGTGCAAAGGGAATTAAATTAAAAAACCTTTTTCTTCAGAAAATCAATCTTCCTTATGTTTCTTGTACAAGACTAACTGTATTGTCTGGCTCCCCATCCTCTGTATTGCTCACCGCCCTGCATGAGCCCAGGACATTTGAAACCATTGGTTATCTCACCTGTTGTCCACCAAAACCAGCTCTTACTTCAATTCTGGAAGCATGGGGAAGATGAATTTAAAATAGTTTAAGATCTACGCTGTGAATCACTAATGTGATCACTACTTGCTACTGATCTGTTCTTAAGCTCACCTCTTTCCTGGGTCTAATAAAAATAATACTATAAACACTTGTTATATGCTAAGCACTATACAACATGTTTACATATATCACTTCATCTAATCTTTAAATAAGTAAAGAGTGGTTATCAATCCATTTTACAGATAATGGGGTGAGGTGGCTTACTCAAGCCATACAAGTAGTAAATGCCAAAATGAAGAGCCCAGGAATATCCAACCAACCACAAAAATAACCCTTGTTCAGCCCCTTCTGGCACCAGAATATTGCCTGCATTAGTCAAGGGTGTTTCCTCTGGGATGACCACAAATCTCTAATAATCTTGCATAATCTTTACTTAGGTCTGTTAAAATGTCCAAAAATTGATACAATTATTTGCTCCTACAATAGAAATGAGAACTTGGTAGATTTTACTAGAGACAGATAAAAAGAATCTTAAATACAAAATGCACACACACACACACACACACACACATCTCCCAACTTATAAATCTTACAGAATATGATCTCATTACATCATCAAGAATCCCATCAGTGAAAAAAAACCATAGCTGGGCCAATTTCTTTGTCCTCCAAATTCTAGATTTTTCTCTGATCCTCCTCTCTGTCCCATGCTGTTCATATCACAAGCCAACTGCTCTTTCCATTTAAATTTACAATTGCTCTCTCCATTAAATAAAACAATTCAGTCTTTGAGTCTGAATTGCTAAAAAGTCACTCAAAGTGCAACTCCATCAATTTCCTCAGGATTAGCTCCTCTTGTTTCTATTTTTACACAGTTAAGCATAGCTAGAAATAGTGACCATGGCTCCTGAGTAATCTGTCCTGAGTGCATTAGATTTGCATCTCCACATTGGAGCTGAGAAAGAATGGAGGGCCACTCTGGGCTTGGGTGGGAAAAAGCCAGCAAATATAGTATATCGGCTCCACTGGAAAACTGGAAAATGCATATATATGTACCTATGTGCATATCCATGTAAGTGTATAATATAATAAATATAATATTATATAATACAATATAATATAACATAATACAATATAATATGTGTATATTTCTGTACAGGAGATTTAGAAGACTTTCTTTTTCTGAAAATAATTGATATTAGGCCACTTAAAATAAAAACATTTAAAGTAAGTAGCAAAATTTCATTTGAGGAGAAAGAAAAAATATTGGAAGAATGAAACTATGTATGCAAATATGTACATTTTCCCTTAAATTTAGTAACATTTAGGTTTTAATTGCCCCAAGTACTAATCCTATGAATGAACACAGTATGGATTAATTCCTGACTTTTTTGAGTAGTTTTTCTTTACAAGTTTTATGATTGCATGGTATGTCATCTCCACTTCATATTTGCCTTTTTCAGCCTGATCTTAAGAGTGCCAAAAACAATTAGTAATTCCACAATATGCCAGAGGGTTTGTTTAATCTTTTGGTATTCATTTGTTTTTCTCCTTCTCCTTCTCCTGCCCCCCATCCCCTCCTTCTTCCTCTTCCTCTTCTTCATCTTTTTACAGAGCCATTCCTGCATCATCATTATTGTTTTGCAGTCTCCCTTCCTTCCTTCCCTCCCACACTCCCTTTCTTTCCTTTCTTCCTTTCTTCCTTTCCTTTTTTCAAATACTTGGTCATCCATAGTTTTGGGTGTGATTTGAGTAACTCTCCAATATGACTGTCAAGGATCCATGATACACTGCCCGTATTGCAAGGTCTACAATTCCATTTTGTGATTGATTTGCCTTGTGTTTTTATTGTATTAGAAGATGCAGCATTTAGAAATCAGTTGGAGATGATTTACACAGACATAATGTAGGAGTGGAAAAGTTAAGTAGAGATGGATGATCAAGTGGAGGTTGGTTTTTTAAGTATTTTTGTACGTTAGTGAATCTTTTCATGGTATAAAGACTCACGTCCATACACATCCTCCTGATGCTGGGGACTTGAATCATGAGATGCCCAAATATATCATCACTCAGAGTATACATACTGCTCCATCTCATCTTTTTCACTCAACATATGTCATAGACATTTTTCACATTCATACATATAGAACAGGCAAGGATCAGAGAGGTAAAGTAACATAGAAAAATTCACATAGCTTGATGACAGAGCCAGGCAGAGGCACCCCAACTCCTTGTCCAGTTTTGTTTTAATTAATTCACATTTACTATAGGACTTAATTTTCAAAAATAAATGATCTTGGCATTTGTTATGTAAATTTCCTCTCCCCCACCCTTGAAATTCTTAATCAAAAACTGGTAAACAAAGAAATTTGGTGTAGTTCCAATGATATGAGCAATTCTGTGGTTAGAATGCAATTGCAAGGAATTGGAGTTTGGTCAGAATACCAGCTTTAACACCTGTTCTCTTAAAACAATATTTCTTTACTTTCAAAAGGAGGACAGCAACATTTCTGATTCTACCTGCAATGTGGCCATTCAAAATCCATTACTAAGGACTGGGATTTAAAAGTTAATGTTACTTTTTATACTCAAGGAAAAACTCATCCATTTTGCTGCTGGAGAGACAGCCCTACATGGAGGGTGCACAGAAATTTAAAAAGTGCTTTTGGCAAAATACTACTAAAATTTGAAAGGGAGATTTACAACATCATTACTCACTGTAATTACAACAATAATTTAAGAAATGCTAAAGTGCCTATATTATTAGAGGCAAATAGACATTATAAAAAATATACCGAGAAGGGATTTACAATAAAATCAAACGTCTCCCCTCAACTAACCCAAAATAAAAGGAGCCCAGCTGCCATAATCCTAGAAGAGTAGCTCTTGCACAACTTAATTGTTTTCACTTACATGTAGAATTCTAGGTCACAGGTATGCTTAGTTCTTTATTTTAATATGAAGCCCCAGAGATGTATGCAGTGGGATAGACTTCAAGTGGAAGTGAATGTTGGAATCTCTTGAGCAGTTGGTGCTGGATTTCCTAGTCCATTATTTCTAAAACATTGTCTCTAGGTGTCCAAGGAACAAAAGAAATCTAAAGGAAATGCTCAAAATGGAAGGTGGCTGATATAAAAGTACTTCTGAAGCCTCTGCTTTTATCATAAAGTTATGCAGATTTTGCCTTTTACTTCTTATTACATTTATACCCCTAATGCAAAAACAAAGTATTCTTTAGGGGCTTAAATAATAAGTGTCAACTGAACTCAGCTCTCTGCAGGTAGTAAATCAGCTGGTCTTAGCTGCTCTGGGGCACCCTCCTAGGCCTGGGGGTCAGCACTCTGTCAGTTAATCTAGGATGACAATGGCTAGGATGTTAACCATGAGCAATCCACATCTCTCATCCTCCTCCTGAGACCAGCTGCTTACCTGGGCATTCCCTTCGAATGGTGAATGACAAGTCAGAGCAAGTGAGTACCAGGAGGAGATTATGGATTAACCCATCCAGGAGGAAGGATTTATTCCTTTGTTCTAATTTATACTCTAATACTAAGGACAATTCATACCAGAATAAAAAGTATCACCATGTCATGTCAATCTAACACTTTTATAGGTATAAACCAATTTTTAACTCATCATCTCATGTATTCTTTAAACCACAAAATGCAACTATGAGCCAAGAGTTGTACCCATTTTAGGAAGATAAAAGTACTTTTATATCTACCTGGGTCTCTAAATAGCTTGAACAGTCACAAGGAAAAAAAAAAAAAACAACCTGATAAAATCAAGGCCAGAAGTCTCATTTTTGAACGAGCAACCTACTTCTCTTTCCACAGCACAGTATTGACTCCTTGAACAATTTCTCCAAAAACTTTGTTTAGTTCTTGCATCTTTAGCACTGCAAAGAGGTCCCAGAGAATCTTACTCTTTGACTGTAGTTTATCCCTTGAACTAAGTGAAGCTACCAAGATTTATCAAAAAGAACACTGGGCTGTAGGAGGCACTGGAGTCTGAACTCTGACTTGAAGGAGCTAAACAAGTCTTTGTACACGTCATCCAAACTCACAGAGCCTCAACTTCCCAATCTTCAGACGCAAAATCTGAATCTTCCTCAGATCTTCCCAATTTTGCAGGTGCAAAAATCTGCCTTTTGGAACCACTGCAGGTTTAAATAATGTAATATGGATGATAATATTCATTATAGTCCCCACAGTGGGACCCAAATATCTTCTCTAACTCCCAAGTAACACTTTCATGTTCCTAAGTTCAACATAACAATAAATTTGAGTTCAAGAAGAATGTTTCTGATTTTAATTTTCTTTAAAGGAAGACAGGTAGAATGATTGATAGATGGTTGGATGGCTGGAGAGAGAGATTTAAATGAGCTGTAACTGTTTTTTTTTTTTTTCATTTTGAAATAATTCCTAACTTACAGGAAAGTTACAAAAACAGTACATAAAAACCCTATCTTTTTACTGAACTGCTTGAGAATAATGCGTTGATATGATATCCCATCATGCCTGAATACTTTAATGCATTTTTTTCTACAAAATGATATCAAAAATAGGAGATTAATATCAATTCATTACTACTTTTAACCCTCAGACCCCATTCAAGTTTTGGCAGATGTCTCAATAATGAATTTTACAGTAAAAAGATCCAAATCAGGGTCATGCACTGCATTTACTTTCACGTCTTCTGGGTCTCCCTCAATTTGTAAGAGTTTCTCAGTTTTTCTTTGGCTTTTATGGCCTTGACACTTTTTAAGATTACCTACCAATTATGTGATAGTATGTCCCTCAATTTGGGTTTATCTAATGTCTCCTTAAGATGATGCTCCGTTTTTATGCCTTTGGCAATATTGTCACAGAAGTGATGGTGTGTTTTTCTTGTTTCATCCTATCAGATAATTCATGACTTTGATTTGTTCCATTACCCATGGTGTTAACTTTGAACATTTGATTAAGATCATGTCTGCCACATTTTTTACAGTTAAGTTAGTCACTTTTGACTCCTTGTAATTAATAAATATTTTGTGGGGAGTTACTTTGAAACAATGGAGATACCAGACCACTCATCGACATTTGATTTGTTCATTTGTTAATTTATATCAGTTTGAACTCAAGATTTTTCTTTCTTACTCACCAGGTGACAATGTTAGATGTTGTTAACAGAAATGTCAATGAATTGGCTTTTCTCTGTCATGCCTCTTAGCATTCTTTAAGCAACCTCTTTATTTTTGGCAAAATAAACTATTCCAAGCGCATCTTGTACTTTCACTGTCCCCATCCAGTCATTAATCCTATTTCCCCAAAAAGCCCAATTCTTTTTAGTGGAGAATGGTATTTAGCAACCAAGGACTGGGTACTTAGAAACCAGGTTTTCCTCTTTCTTATGGGGGCACTGCTGCTCCCAAGACCTTTTGGGGAACAGAGGTAGGCAATACATATGCACATATATTCACATACATATATATTTGCAATGTCTAAATTTATCTCTACCCACATTTATATCCATCTTTATTCCCATATTTCTAGCCATCTATCTGTATTGGTTTTCTAGGACTATGATAACAAAATAGCACAGCCTGAGTGGCTTAAACAACAGAAATTTATTGGCTCACAGTCCTGGGAGCTTAAAGTCTGTTGGCAGGTTTGGTGTCCCTGAGTCCTCTCTCCTTGACTTGCAGATGGTCTTTCCTTTGTGCACAGCCACCCCAGGTTCTCTCTGTGTGCCCAAATTTTCTCTTCTTCTAAGGATACCAGTCAGATTAGATGAAGGTCCACCCATATGACCTTTTCCAACTTAGTTACCTAAGTTATTCATCAACAAATATAGTTGCACTCTGAGTTATGAGGAGTTGGGACTTCCACATATTAATTTTAGGGAAACATAATTCAGTCTATAACATCTGCCAACCTAATTATGAGTTTACCATCAATTTCAAGACAAAACCACAAGGCTTATCCTAGTTTTCTCTCTATATTTTGAAAGATATTTTCTAATAGTAAGAAATCTGACTCAAATTATATTCAATATATTTACATCCTGTATTAATCCTCCTAGTATATAACCAATCTCCCAACTCATGTAGCTAACAAGTTATCTCCTACACCCCCGTCCTTCCCTGGACAGATGTCCTTCTGACTCCACTCAGGCCCCAACACTTACAGATGCATGCTCTTCCATTCTCCCAACCTCCAGCCCATGCACGCACACAGTACCTGATTTGCTTGGCCCCAACAAATGTCTTCTGGTCTGAATTATTCCCAAAGGAAGAAGGAAAGGAGAAAGCAAGGGAGACAAGTAGGAAGAGAGGGAGGGAGGGAGAGAGACAAGCACTGGAAGGAAGTAAAATCTAGTTCTAAGAGTGGATTAAGATCATTTTTTTTTTCAAATCTATCCATATTTCCTATGTTAATATGGATAACCAAATAGGAGTTATTGAGGCGCCTGGGTACCTCAGTCAGTTGAGCGTCCGACTCTTGATTTCAGTGTGGGTCATGACCTCAGAGTCATGAGATCAAGCCCTGCATGGGGCTCTGCACTCAGCAGGGAGTCTGTTTGAGATTCTCTCTCTGTCTCCTTCTGCTCCTCCCCCTGCTTTCTCTCTCAAGTAAATAAATCTTAAAAAACAAACAAACAAACAAAAAAAACCAAACAAACAGGAGTTACTGACTAACAAGATTACGGATGATAGAATTAATATAGACATTCTCAAGCTAAAGGAAACTGGGTGAAAATAACAGTAGACTTCTTCAGCACTCCACTTCAAAATAAGGAAAATAAGCTTATCCTCTCAGAGCTAAACTGTGAAATTAAAACAAAATAAATGAGAATAGACATTGTGAAAGTCAATCTACAAAGACAGATGGGTTGACTGACTTCGTCAAATGTCAATGGTATTAATATTGAAAGGAAGAATAGCAATCAGAGTGGGAGCTGGGTAACAATGGACTTTACATCCAAAAATAATAATAATAATAATTAGAGAAGCATTTGTTTAAAGACACCATCCAAGTACTATCCTCAGAGGTATGGGTGTCCTGATTTATTCATTCAAGTTCCAGGCCCAGTGGATGTGGAAAAGGATGCATCCAGATACCATTAGCTGATGCTATAAAAGATAAAAGAATCATCTATTACCATCCTAAGAGTCACAAAGCAAATTTCTATTTGTAATGGTGTTTTCCTATAGAATTTTCTTTAGCAGCAATAAAACCTGGGTGGCTCAGTCAGTTAAGTGTCTGCCTTCAGCTCAGGTCATGATCTCAGGGCCCTGGGATCGAGCCCCACGTCAGGCTCCCTGCTCAGCGGGGAATCTGCTTCTCCCTCTCCCTCTGCCGCTCCCCCTGCTTGTGCTCTCTCTGTCTCTCTCTGACAAATAAATAAAATCCTAAAAAAAAAAAAAGATTACACTGTTAATCAGTGTTAATCAGTGTGGGATCCTAAGCTTTTACTGTCTTCTAATTCTAAGTGTAGAGTGCTAGCTCCTTCATGACAACTGTCTTTTTTTGGTTGGGGTATCTTTAATAATTTCTTAATAACTCTTAATTCTTTGATAAGTTCTCTAGTGCATTTAATAATTTGGTAAAATAAAGTTGGAATAATTTATTTAATAATTCTCACTGGAACAAAGGACCTTGGAGCCCAAACAATGTCCGGGTAAGCTTGTGCCATCCTCTGATTAGTCAGCAAGCCTGCCTAGACCCTGATGAATCCTCTGTGAAGTATATAATCTCAGGGTCTCCAGATTACAAAGGTTATGCTCCACTGACAGCGTAAACTATCCCATCACAATTTCATGGCAGGAAATTAAGCACTGATCAGCTGTCTCTGGATTCAAGCAAGAGAAAAACCAGCTCTTCAACTAGTTCGGCAAAGTTTTAAACACTTGGAAAATAGCAAAGGGCAAAAAAAAATTCACTATAACCTATTTGTGAGTCAAAGCCATCCTCTATTGACCATCTCCAAAAATATATGCTCCTAAAGATATATAAAAACCCAAGAAAAATACACTGTTTGGAAAGTAATTTTGACCTTTAACTCTATGTGAGTGACACAAATTTATTTCTTATGAGAAAGAGAGCTCTAGTCTGACCCAACCTTATATAATGGAAAACAATTCACTCCTGGCTTTTTTTTTTTTTTTTCTCCCCTTGTCCCCTGGCTTCTTCCAGAGAGGCATCTTCCAACTTCAATTTCTCATACTTCTAGTACTTTTATCAAAGGCTATTTTCTATCCTGAAGGAGCCAGCAAGTCATTTTGTTTGTCTTCTTGAATCCATCAAATCCTCAATAGATCCAGACTTCATGAAAATAGTGTTACAAAATCTTTCTGAGTGCTGTGTCTGCTTTGTGAGAAACACAGAAAGGCTGATCAATTATTAGATTGTGATTGATTGCTTAGCAAAATAAGCTCACACAAGACCTTGGGCTACAGAAGCTGAGCCAGGGATCAATGCTTACAAAGCAGGCGTAATGCCAGTTGTCGGACATCTCAGATTAGGGCATTTCCAAGACAATTTAAGTTCAAACTATACTTGCTAATACAAGAGTGCTATAGCTTTTGTGAATGTCAGTTTACAAAAATAGATTTGAAAAAAAAATGTTTTCACAGGAATTCTTGTAAATTATATTTGGGTTAAGTGAGGAGTGGTAGTGTGCCATTCCATTATTTAACAGAAAACATGCTGGTGCCTTGCATAAAGCAGTATGTTAATCTTACAACACATAATTCCACCCAAGTTATGTTTAGACATGTAAGTATATTTACATGGGGACCCACCTCTATATAAAGACCCAGCCCTGTAGAAATTTTCTTTCTGGAATCTGTTAAATCCCAGAAGCAGGCTCTCACCAGATTCTCTCCAGCCCCATTGATGACTCAATGTAAAATGATTCTAGACCTTCGCCATTTCTCTCTCAGCATTAGCAATTCTTTTACTGCATTCATGGTGTCTAGAAATTCCACAACCCTCCAACAAAAAATAAAACAAAGCAAAACAAAAACTCCATTCTTCTTAAAATGCAAAACTCTGATTTACATTCATTTACCAAAAACCCATTAAATATTTCCTTCTATTGAGAGCGGGATTCCTTAAAAAAGCATTCTAGTTCCATGAGATGCTCCCTAAAGAAAGTATTTTATGCTGAAACGAGTAATATTGCATGCAGGGATATCCAAGACTCTGAAAGTTTTGCTAGGGGGAAACAAACAAACAAACAAACAAAAAGCAAAACAAGAGCTGAACCTATCCTTTAAATTTTTATTACCAAGCATTACCCACAGTTACATGACCACAGAACCATATTTTTTTTCTTTCTATAATAAGGCTATTGATACCTGTAGAACTAATGTTTCTAGAAAACACACTTTAGTAAGAACACATCTCCTGATCATGCAGAAAACACATGGTCCGCAGCCAAGGATCATACTCCAAAGCACTCTCCATGATGTGAGTTCTTGCTGTGTTCTCAGACTCCTTCTAATGACAAGTATTTCACACTAAATTCATCGTATGGTTGTACAACTCAGCTCCTTTTAGGCACGATAGTCTCACATCTGGGAACTGCCTGGGAACAGTTTGAATATCACCTCATCTAGCACATGTTCCCCAAATGGCCCCTCATTTTCCTGGAACAGTTAATAATTCTATCATCTACACAAGAGCTACACTCAACACAGATTCCTAAGCACTTAGTCCACTGCGACAAAATTACTTGTGTTATGTATGTGTTTGCTGGGTAGTGTGTATATATAATTTTCTCCAACAGATTGTTCTTTGATAATAAGTACCATACCTCATTATCTCTTCCCCTTTGCATAAGGCCTGGGACCTCCTGAATACTCCATGAATACTTGTTAATTTAAGGAATTAATGAGGGAGGATGCACTTGGAATCTGTTGACTGAGATTAAAAGTGAAAATGAAAATACAAATTCTTTTTTTTTTTTTTTAAGATTTTATTTATTTAACAGAGAGAGAGACACAGTGAGAGAGGGAACACAAGCAGGGGGAGTGGGAGAGAGATAAGCAGGCTTCCCACCGAGCAGGGAGCCCGATGCGGGGCTCGATCCCAGGACCCTGGGATCATGACCTGAGCCGAAGGCAGATGCTTAATGACTGAGCCACCCAGGCACCCCACAAATTCTTTTTTTTTAAGATTTTATTTATTTACTTGTCAGAGAGAGAGAAAGAGAGCACAAGCAGGGGGAGTGACAGGCAGAGGGAGAAGGAGAAGCAGGCTCCTTGCTGAGTAGGAAGCCTGATGTGGGACTCAATCCCAGGACCCTGGGATCATGACCTGAGCCGAAGGCAGACGCTTAACAACTGAACCACCCAGGCGCCCTGAAAATACGAATTCTTAAAAAACTTCTATCATTTGTTGAGTGTGCATGTGCTCTTGTGTATATGTGAGTGTGTGACCCAGGCTACTCTGCCACTGAAATCATCGATACAGTGACCACATGATTCAATGTGCAAATTGAAATATTTCTGAATAAAATGGTGGGCCCAACATAATGAACTGTATGTCTTATAGTAATCATTTATTAACTAACAAATTGGTTTATCATATTAGTAGACATAAAATATTTCTATTCAAAAAACTATGTTCAAGAGTAAAATCCTTTTTAAAATGTAAAACCAAAATATCTCCTCTTGTTATATAACAACACTCAAAACAAAACAAATAAAAAGGAAGGTTTTTGGATATTGAAAAATAATATCAAAATATTCACTCAGTACATATTCATATAAGTTAATCAATTTTTGCTCATATCTTCTCCAAAACCGTGTCATTGACATACTAAAGAATGTATCTTTGAAAAGATGTCATCACTTTTATTTTTTTTTCCATCTTACTTGAGAGATCAATTTAATAAAAGAATACGCCATTAAAATGGTGGACAGTTAATAAATGCACTATGATAAATACCAGAGAACAGGGTAAAGAAGAAAGTAGGCAAGAACTATACTTTGGGATAGCTATGTAATGAGAGAGAAAATTAGTTCCTATTTGGTAACAGATACAGTGATTGAGCTGGTTAGCTTGGATTTAGGGGCTTATATTACTTTTAACTCTTGATCTAATTTATGTCTTTATGTTCTAATATATTTTTTTATTTTGTTATTTTTTTTATTAACATATAATGTATTATTTGTTTCAGGGGTACAGGTCTGTGATTCATCATTCTTACACATATCACAGCACTTTTAAATTACCTATAAGCATGTATAGATTTCATTTTATGGATAATTTGATTTTGAATTGTTGATACTTTCAATTGATTCTTCTCTACAGACTAATCTTTAATTGAGAAAATATGTTCACTGAAGGTGCTATAGTAAGCTCAGGTCGATTCTTTTATGTGCTTCACCTTACAGTACCTTTCTTTGTTAATTATTTTCATGAGATACAATTCAATAACTAAGCTGTATCTTTTTATCATTCTTTGAAACACTGCACTAAATTAAGTCACTGCGAAATTTTAGGCCTTCTCAAATTTGTGCCATTGCAATATACAATATAAATTCATCCAGTAAAAACTGAATTCCATCAAAATTTCTTTACCTTAAGTCAAGATACTCTAAAACACACAGAATTCTAAAAATTAATCCTATCCAACCTTTTATTCTTGTTTACCTTGTTCAGTTTTCTCCTTGTCGTTGCAGGGATATACTTCAATGTCTTTTTAGTGCAAACCCTACTTTCAAGATGGCTGTTTGTGGAAAGCATAATTTCACTAAAGTTTCCCAACTGATTTTTTTTTTTTTTGGTAAGAAAATACTCAGAAGACGTGTTTACCAAAAAAAGTTTTATATGATTGCAGGATACATAGGTTGATTTACCAGGTATTTCCTTAAAAGCTCAACATTTCTAAATGACTAATGATGTATAAAGAGAAATCAGGACCATCAGGCTAAAATACATATTTGCTGATAAGTGTTAACTTTGTCTCTAAAGTTACTGTTATTAAACATATTAGTAAATTTTAACAACTATATCTTCTCTTTCTATTGGTAGATTATTGAATATTATTTGGATCCAGTTATGAATTACATGGGCACAACAGCCTATTTCTGCTTCATACTGTACATAAGTTAATAAGAACATTGCACTTTTTTCATGACACAAGCCACCTTCAAAATTTGTGTGTGTTACCACTATAAAAAGAAACAGTTTCTCTTCATTGTTCAATGTTTAACTTGTATAAACTGAATTTCTTGTAGCTTCCAAATTACTGTGAGATGATTTGCCTTCATTGGAAGGAACTTCCAAAACCTTTAGCTTCATTCCATGATTTGGCTGAAATCCCATTATTGGCATTAACTGACTGTCTCTTTAAAGCACCTGATAGCACTGATAGAAAATTGGCATCATTTAACTGTTTGCAAATTGCCTCTGTTAATAAAGCCAAGACATTTACAACTACTATGGCTTCACTTTTTCGTACATGCATAATAATACCTGGAATAGAAAATGAGTGAAATTAATTTAGAAGAACAATCATTTGACATAAATAGTCACGCTTCAGAGCTAACCATGTTAATTTGTCATCTTCAGGCATACTCTCCTAAAATAACTAGTGACTTTTGATATACATGCTGATATTTCTTTAGCAGATTTGAATCTTCTGGCTCTTGTGTTGTCAATAATATTACTATGGCTTCCACAGGAGATGGCAAAATTTTGTGCAATTTACAGGCTTATCATCAACTTTCTTACCAATTGGAAGTTTCTATGTATGAACTTTTGGGCAGTTGCTACTACAGAGACTTATTTTAACAATAAGCACTGGAAACAATAAAATAAACAGTTATAGATTTAAACCATACAATAAATGACAATATCACTGTACCAATAACATTCACAGTACTTTCTATACATTCTGCAGCTAGAATGCTCAGTTACTATTCCCCTCCCCTATTTCACAAACACCTAACCAATAATTTTCCATGTTTTACTCAGACTCCTCTCTCACTGGGAGCCTAGCATCTTACTGCTCCATGCAGACTTAGCACACTTCACAGAACTAGCTACTTCACTAAGAGACCATGTGGCCAGTGAGAGGATCTTCACCCAATACTTCTTTCATGGACACCTGAAGCCAGAGCAGTTAGCTATCCTTCGCTACTCATATCTCAGAAGACTTTGTGACATCAGTAAGCACCTTGCATGCTGCCCTTCCAAGAAGGAGTTAGCTATGTTGCATTTGGAAAGAATCACGAAAGCAGAGATGGATATTATCTGGCCATCATTCATCTTTAAGCATGTGTTAAAATGAGAATTCAGCTCACTGCATGTGCATGTCACTCCTAAGACAAGACCATGTTAAGAGCTGAAAGTCCAGGTTGAAAGCCACCCACCCATTCTAGATTATTTAAATGCATGATTATTAATGATGTTTCATTAAAAGTTAAAAAAAAAAACAACAAGAAATACTAAAACAAATGGAATGCCAGGCAAAAGGCAAGCCAGGTCTTTCTTTGGTCATGTGTGATGTGTTCCCCAAAACAAAGAGGGGATATTTAGTCAAATATGTGTTGATGAAAGTGATAGACAGTCTCTATGCATTTTTTTGGAATTGGCAATACTTTCTTTTATACCTCCTAGAAAAAGCCAATCTTATTTTCTAAACTAAGTAGCAATTGCATGGTTCAGAAATGCTGGAAAAATGAAAATGTATTTTTACTCAGCACTTGGTTTGAAGGCCACAAGCAATCAGAAAACCACCGAAAAATCCGTAATAGCATACTTGTCTCTAAGACAGCAAAGAAAGATGCTGGCCTTTAACTAGCAACTGCCCCTGATAAGTCTCTGAGCCCTAAAGTTGAAGGTCATCCTCCTGACAGTAAAGGAGGCTTTGGAAGACAGACCCAGATTAGTGACATCCCCTTCAGTATTTCTGAGTATTCAAGGCAGCTTCTGCTGGATACTAACCATAATGTGAGATCCCTACCTCTATTTATAAATCACTCAAATAATTAGAATTGTAAACAACTTCCTGTTGTAATTGACCTGATCAAAACTTCCACTCAGTGTTCACCATCTGGAACTAGCAGAATATATAAACCTCCCCTTAATATGGTCTACCTCCACATATTTAGAAACCTCCCTCAAGTCTTCTCTTCTGGAACTTAAACTGGCATCTAACTTGCTGCCTGAATGTGCACTCATTTATTAAGTACACAGTTGCTGAGAACTTGTTTTGCCCATGGCTCTAAGTAAATTTTTCCTAACATAGGGCAATCCTGCCCACCCTGCTAACTCCCCCGTGACATTTAGCAATACCTGGAGACATTTTTCTTGTCACAACTCAGGGCAGGGTGCGTGTGCTATAGTCATCTAGTAGATAAAGATCAGAGATGCTACTAAACATCTTGCAATGTGTAAGACAGATCCCTACCCCCTACTCCCTAACACACAACAAAGAATTATCCAGTCCAAAATGTCCATAGTGCGTGGGCTGAGAAACTTTGTTATAAAAATACATAAGATTGCTTCCAAAAGAATCGTAAGTGCCACCATTTACACAAACTAGAGGGAGGGAGAGAAGAAGGCAGGGAGGAAAAGGTAAGTGTAGCTCATCAAAATGAAGGGCGGGAAATCAGAGGGGGAGATGAACCATGAGAGACTATGGACTCTGAGAAACAAACTGAGGGTTTTAGAGGGGAGGGGGTGCGGGGATGGGTTAGCCCCGTGATGGGTATTAAAGAGGGCTCATACTGAATGGAGCACTGGGTGTTATATGCAAACAATGAATCATGGAACACTACATCAAAAACTAATGATGTAATGTATGGTGATTAACATAACATAATAAAAAAAAGATTAAGTAGAATGAGATTTTAAATTTCCTTGATCTGAATACTGTACAGAGTAACAGGCTGTTGGCTTGCAAGGGTTACAGAAGAGGAATCTTGACTCTTTGCAAGCTCTTACAGCAGTCAGGCAAAAATTAGAGTTCCCTTTCAGCAGAAAGTGACTTCTCCTTTTAAATGTATGGGCTCTAAATTGTTTTTTTTTTAAACTCTTGTATTTTTCAAACATTACCTACAAAGAGAAGAGTGTATATAATAAAAATGTTTATAAAATGTTTCAGCAAGCATCAGGATAATAAATTATCCAGTTTAAGAAACAGAACATGTGGGGCACCTGAATGGCTCAGTCATTAAGCGTCTGCCTTCAGCTCAGGTCATGATCCCAGGGTCCTGGGATCGAGCCCCGCATCGGGCTCCCTGCTCAGCGGGAAGCCTGCTTCTCCCTCTCCCACTCCCCCTGCTTGTGTTCCCTCTCTGTCTCTCTCTCTGTCAAATAAATAAATAAAATCTTTAATAAAAAAAAGACATAGAACATGTCTAATAATATCTCCTAAGCCCTCCTCCATCATGTCCCATTCTCTTCCCTAACACAACCACCCTCCTTACTCTTGTGATAAATATTTTCTTTCATTACATTATAGTCTTACTATTTATGTATGAATTTCTAAACAATTAAGTTTACTAATGCCTGTTTTTGAACTTCACATAAATGGAATTACACTATAAGCATTATTTTGCATGTTTTCATTCATTCAATATTTAATGGCATGATTAATCCATGTTGAAACTCGTATATGTTATCTCTTCATTTTCTTTGATGAATAGAATTCCTTTGTATGAATACACTACAATTTATTCATTCTTCTGTTGGTAGACATTTTGTGTTTACAGTTTGGAGCTTTTAAAAACAGTCTCACTATAAAAATTCCTGAATACGTGATCTGATGACAATTTAATGATTTACTCTAGAGTATTTAGCGAGATGTGAAAGTTCTGGTTCAAAGATGTGTACATCTTCAAATATACTAGATGTTGTCAAATGCTACCCAAACACTGGTACTGTGCCTGGCACATCCTAATGCATCATCATTAATTTTCTGATCATTTCATGTGTGTTTATAATTTGTATTTTTCAGTTGTTAAGTGTGCTGTTTTATTGCTCAAACCTTCTGTATCTTACCTGTCCTCTTTTGTCTGCTTTTGTCTCAATTTTTGAGGGAGTTGTGTTAAAATTTCCTATTACAAATGCCATCTGTCTCTTTCTTCTTATGAGTTTTTGCTTTAGATATTTTAAGACTCTTGCCAGGTACATATACATTTAGAATTGTTGTATCTTATTGGTGGACACCCAGTTTCAGATTATAAAGTGTCTCTCTTTATCCGTACTAGTGCTTTTTGGTCTAAAAGTTAGTTTTTTATATTTATAGCTACACACCTTTTTTATTACTATTAGTATAGGGTGCTTATTTTCATCTCATTTTCACACTTTTTTTAAACCTTTCTGCTTTAGGCATGTCACTTAAAAACAGCATATATATCTCATAAACAGAATGTGTCCAGTCTGACAATCTTTGTCTTTTTTCTTATAGCATTTAATCAATTCACATTTAATTTAATTTGTTGTACTACCTCGCTTTGTACTTTTAAATTTGCACTTTCAGTGCAGTTTCAATTTGTCTTACTCTATTTCTTTCTTTTCTCTTCTCTGTTTTCCTTCTTTTTTGATTAGTTGATTTTTCTTCTCATCTAAACTTTGCCACCTATGAATCCTGAAGTTAATTTTGCTACTTGTATTCCTTTAGTAATTACAACAAATTATATCAAAGCATTAAACAAAGCAACACTTGTACTATCTCCCAGAAAGTACCAGGAAATCAAAACACTTCTATTCCATCCATAACCTCTCTGACTTACATATTAGATTGTATCCTTCTAGTCATCTAAATATATTGTATATATATAATATATATTATATAATAAATATATTTAATAAATATTTAATATTTAAATATTCAATAGCATATAATAAATATTATATAATAATATATGTAATATATAATATATTTTTTCCTCTGTGATCTTCCATATAGATAATTTTTCTGACCTTTTTTCCTGGTTTTCTCTCCAGCCACTTCTAATCCGCTGTTCAATTCACTTAGTTCTTCAGTTACTGTATTCTTCATTTCTACAAGTTTTATTCTGTAAATTTTTAAACCTTCTCTGCCAGTTCTTCGAGTTTCCTGTTTCTGGAACACGTTTTCAACTTACTTTTTATTTCTTTAAAAAGAGTAATTATGGCAGTTTTATGATCTATACCTGATAACTCCCCTGTATGAAGCTCTGTAATTCCATGTCCTACCTACTCTAAGGTTTTTGCCAGTTCTCACACACAGTACTTCATTTTCTGTCTGTTTCATTGTATTTGACATGCTTGATTGTCTTTGTATGGTGTTCGTAATCCTAGCAAGGAATCTTCAGCAATAACTTGAGGCTTAAGATAAACCTGCATTACTTTATAGAGATTTTCTCTTTGCTTTTAGGTACCTAGGAGTCCTGCCATTTCTGCTGAAACTTTTAAAATAAATTTATGCTTTTGAGTTTCTGATCAATGTCAGTGTAAGTTTGAAATCAGTGTGAGAGCTGGTTTCTCTTCATTCATTCTCAAGGATTAGCCACTTGAGATACCAGTTTTTGTGTTAGGAGGCTCTCCTGTTAAATCTCCAAATGTGAACATATCCAGGACTTGGACTTCTTGCCCTTTAGGCGGTTAGAAAGAAATGTCAAATTTGGCTAGATGAGTAATTTTTCATCCATATTGGACTAACTTTTCTAGGTAACCTCTCTCATCAGTTCTGCAATGATAATTTCTTAACAATTTTTTAGATTTGTTATGCTTTTTAGAAGTTTTCAATCCAGCCTGTTAAATTATTATCAGGAATTATTAAATAATAATTACCAAATTATTATTTGATCCAAAATATACCCAACTTTAAACTAAGTGACATTCTAATATAATTTTCTGTTTGTCATGATGGAATAGGTTAGAAAACACTACCACGGATCATGCATTGGTTCATTCTAAAAATATTAGTAAGCATCTTTAATGTGAAAGATCTACCACTGAACAAAGAAGAAGGAGAGAAGATGAGTGGAGAAATGCAAATCCCACTAAAAATGCTAAGAAACCAGTAAATGTAAAAACTTGTACAAAGTGCTAAATGCCATAGAAAAACTCAAACAAATTGCTCTGGAGATCTGTTTATTAAGGAGCAAAATATTTCCAGTCAGGATGATCAGAGAAGGTTTCTGGATAAAGAAGCAGTTGCAAGACATACAGAATTTGAACTAATATTTTCCATATTAAAAAGAACATGGATTTTGAAGAAAGACTGTTCTATGCTTTAAGCCCAGCTATAACACTCCTACTTATATGAATTTGAATTTGTTAACTGAGACTATGAATATCACTGTAGTCTAGAAATTATAGTATCTATCTAATAGTGAAATAGAGGCAAATAAAATAGTATGGGTTAAGCTTCTAAAGCAATGCCTAAGCTCTTAATAGATAGTTAAAATATTGGAGTTATTGAATTATTTCAGTGTGCGGATGTATATTCCCATATCACGATGAATTATTTTGAGGGGCTTAAAATTAAGTCTTGAGTAAGAAAAAAAAAATGATCAGATTGATGTTATTCAGCACCTACCATGTATTTCTTCTAATAGTAGATATATTCACATTAGCGACCTTATAAATAGTTCCTTTCATCATTTTCCTTGTCAAAAATACAAATACAAGAGCTCCACAGTCATTATAATCTTGGGGGGCATAAAAAATACTAGTATATTAAAGACTGAGACAATACAGGTAAAACTCTTTTTAATACAGCTTTTCTAAACCTGTCTGGCACAGCAAAATTTTTTCAGGTTGAACTTTAGATTTTTTTTAAACCTCATCCTCATTGCACTTATTCATAAGCAGACCTTAGTGCAGTTCTATCCAATCAAAATTCCTTCTGCCCCTATAAAGTATTTTCTGTCCAGAATTTATTAGCTTACATGCTGTTTCTTTCATCCATGGTGGGTTTTCCCGTCTTTCCACATATTTAAAGATTCTCTACTTCTTCCAGTAAAAGTATAGTGTGCCACTTACAGGCTGGGAGAAGCTTGTTGCAAATCATTTATTTGGTAAGGGACTTGCATGTTATATATGTACATGTGTTTATATAACTCAATAATAAAAGAGATAAATAACCCAGTTTTTTAAAAAGCCAATAAGCATATGAAAAGATACTCCCCATCATTAGTTATTAGGAAAAAACAAATCAAAACTATGATCCAAAAGAAGGTTAATGACAAAGGACTAGAGGAGTGGGAACCCTCATATACTGCTGATGGGAATGACCAACAGTGCAGCCATTTTGGAAAACAATCTGGCAGTCACTAACACTGTTAAATGTATTTATGGCATAATCCAGCAATTACATGTCTAGGTATATACCCAAGAGAAATGAAAACATATGTCCACCCAAAACCTTGTACACAAATGTTCAGAGAACATTATTCATTATGCCAAAAATTAAAAATAACTCAAATGTCTACCAAGTGATGAGCTGATAAAATGTAGTATACAGTGCACTGTTATTCCACAATAAAACAAATGAAGCACTGACATATGCTATAATATAAATGAATCTTGAAAATATTATGGTAAGGCACAAAACTGCACATATTGTGTGATTCCATTTATGTGAAATGTCCAAAATATGCAAATATTAGAGGACAAAAAGAGATTAGTGTTTTCCTAGATCTGTGGGTGATAGTGGGGATTGACAGGAGACAGCCAAGGGGTGTGAGGTTTCTTTATGGGGTAATGAAAATGTTCTAAAATTGATTATGGTGATAGATGCACAACTCCATGCTTATACTAAAATCTATTGAATCATAACTAGGTGAATTTCATGGTATGTAAATTATAGCTCAATAAAACTAATAGTGATTTTTCAAAATCATCATTTTAGCTATGGCTTCACTTCCTTTAAAATTCTTCATTGACTATACACTGCCCATCAGATAACATTCTAATGCTTCACCAGTTTGGTTCCTTCCTACCTCCATCAACTCTTAGCTTTCTCTCCATGTACCTTAGGCTCCAGCATGCACACGGTTTTTACAATGTCAAAACAGAACAAGATTATTTAAAGACACATATTCCCTTTGAATAGGGGGATGTGTTAAGCAAGACTTGCTCTTCAGAGGATACTGATGGGTTTGAACATATAAAAGAGGGCCTTGAAGAAAGACAGTACAAGGTTGAGCACTGAGGACATAAAACACAGCTGCTGTGAAATATTCTTAGTGGAAGAATGGGCAAAGGAATTTAAAAACAGGAATGTCTGAAATAATTGTCATGGTGTTTGCATTGTTACCATGTGAATTCCTGCTCTCACTTTCACCCCATAACCCACACATTGCTAAACCTTCAGTACAACCTACTGCATTCAAGTGGCTTTTGAGATTTGGAGGAGGGGTGGAGAAACTGAGGAAGGGATGATCTTTTGCATCTGAGTTAATGCAATGAAGAACAGAACAAACATTAAAAATGTGGAAAGGCAACTCAAATTTAGAGGAAGCCAAAGTTTGAAACCAAAAGTGACCCTGATACTATAAATCCTCCTGAGAACTCTCAGAACCCTTGGGGGTGCCTTGTATAATTAGGGGAACACGAGGCTATTTCATCAGATTTCAAGAGGCAGAGAAACCTGATGTATGAACTATGCCCATTACACCCATAAACAGCTTTACAGTGTCTCAAGTTAGTACAGAATTGTTCAATAGGATTCCTATGAAAGTCACTGAGATCACATTGTAGCTGCAGATGCCAAGAGTGAACATCTGGGGAAAAGCAATAGGATTTCACTGATTCATAGGGGAGCACACATAATATCATTTCCCCTTGACCTCTGTTGAGCTGGCTTCATTATCAAATCTCTCGGTGTTATGGGAGGCATTAATTTCTGAACTGTTCAGCTGGTGTGTGGAGTTTTAGTATCAGGTGTCATCTATTATACCGCACAATGGGATTTTTTTAACATGAGCTTGCTGATAAAATCAAGGATCAATCCAACAAATGGGAAATTGCCCATTCAGACCAACCTTCCATCTACCTCTCTCTGTAGACCTTAATGGCCTGTCACCAGTTGCCCTTGAAGATAAAGCCCCTACCAGTGTTAATCTGAGCTGTAGATATTTCCTCATATATCATAATAAAGATACAAGCCTAATCAGGAAAACTTTACTTCCATGTGCAAATCTAAACAAATTATTTTTTAGAAGGACAAAGTAACTTCTATTTTATTTTGAATTGACATGTATGTTTTTATTAAGTTTTTAATTTTAATTCCAGTATAGTTAATATACAGTGTTATATTAGTTTCAGGTGTATGATATAGTGATTCCACAATTCTATACATCATTACTCAATGTTCCTCATGATAAGTGTCCCCTCAATACACTTCACCTATTTCACCCATCCCCCTAACTACCTCTTCCCTATATCCTTTATTTTAAACAAGTACCCTCAGTTAGAGTTATTACCTTTTTTAACAAAAACATTTTTTTCGTGAAGCATACTTCAGAGTATATGATTCTAAAAGATATATAAAAAACATCCCATCCAAGAAAAATTGCATACACATTTTCTTCAAGTACACACAGAAGAATCCCCTGGTTAAATCACATAAATAGACACAAAACAAATATTACAAATTTAAGAAGACTGAAGTCATACCAAGTATATTTTCCAACCACAATAGTACAAAACTGAAGATCAACAATAAAACAAACTTGGGAAATCTACAATGTAAATATTAAATATTTAGTATGTAAATATTAAACAATACACTATTGCACAAGCAACGTGCCAAAAAGAAATCAAATGGCAAATCAAAATATGTCTCAAAACAAAAGAAAAACACAATATTCTAAAACCTATGTGATGCAGCAAAAGTAGATGTTAGAGTGAAATTTATGCTATAAATGCTTGTATTAAAAAAAGTTCAAATAAACAACTTAACATTATATCACAAAGAACTAGAAAAAGAAGAAACAGCTGAAATTTAGTAGAGGAAGGAAATAACAAGGAAAAATCAGAAATAAATAAAATAGAAACCAGAATAAACAATAACATAACACTGAAAGTAATGACCAGTCCCCCCCCCAAAAAAAATAAAATTGACAATGCTTTAACTACATAAACTAAGAAAAAACGGAGAGAAGACTCAAAAACCAAAATGAGAAATGGAAGGGAGTGGCATGATATATTCAAAGTGCTGAATGGGAGAAATCTGCAACCAAGAATACTCTACCCAGCAAGGCTATCATTCAGAATAGGAGAGATAAAGACCTTCCCAAACAAACAAAAACTAAAGGAGTTCATGACCATTAAACCACCCCTGCAAGAAATATTGAAGGGGACTCTTTGAGTGTAAAGGAGCAAACCTAAAGTGACAAAGACAAGAAAGGATCAAAGAAAATCTCCAGAAACAATGAGAAAACAAGGAATAAAATGGCAATAAATACACATCTATCAATAATTACTTTCAATGGAAGTGTACTAAACACTCCAATCAAAAGACATAGGGTGTGACTGGATTAAAAAAACAAAACAAGAACTAAAACAAAACAAAACAAAGCAAAAAAAGAGGACCCAACTATATGCTGCCTACAGAGACTCATTTTAGACCTAAAGACACCTGCAGATTAGAAGTGAGGGGATGGAGAAACATTTATCATGCAAATGGATGTCAAAAGAAAGAGTAGCAATACTTGTATCTAACAAACTAGACTTTTTTGTTCTTGTATTGTCTTTATCCTGCTTTTTGGTATCAGGGTAGTACTGGCCTTATGGAATGATTTTGAATGTGTTCCCTCTTTCCATTCTTTGTAAGATTTTGGTAAAGATTGTCATTAATTATTTTCTTTAAATGTTTGGTAGAATTCACCAATAAAACGATGTGGTCTTGGGCTTTTCTATGCTGGGAGATTTTTGATTCCTAATTCAACTTTCATTCTTGTTATTGGTCTAAGAAGATCTCCTATTTCTTGAATTCAAGATTCGTGATTCAATTGTGGTAACTTGTGCATTTTTAGGAATTACTGGGGTTTTTTTCCTAAGTTATCTGATTTGTTAGTATATAATTGTTTATAGTCATCTGTTATCACACTATGTATTTCTGTGGTTCTCTTTGTATGGTTTCCCTTTCCAGGACAAAGTAACTTATAGCGTTTCTCCTCCCAAACATTCAGAAATGACTAACATGTGTGTTGTGTGTGTATGTGTGTGGGGGGGATATTTCTTTCAAATGAAAATGCTATTTTGCCAGGTTGTGATTTACTTATTCATCACTAAATCGAAAGCTCCATAATGGTGGGGATTTTATCTGGTCTGTTCACTGACACAGTCCTAATACCACCAGCCCCTGACATGTGGTAGAAAAATAGCATTTGTCAAATGAATGATTAAGCAAAGGATGTTATTGTCTAAATCACTCCGTGGGTCATTTCCTTTCTCACATGTAAACAATTTAGATTTGAAAGAACTACAAAATCAAAAGATATGATTAAAACCAATATTGGCTAATGTTTATTGTTTCCTGTGTCCCAGGTATATTTTGCAGTACATTCTCTTACTTCTAGTCCACTCATTGTATAGGTTAATGGAATTTAAGAAATGTGTCCTAGGTCACAGATAAACTGAACAGGTGGAACATAATCTAGGTCTTTCTTATCCCAGAGCCACACTCCGAACCTCTGTCCAAAGTGTTCGCCCATATGTACACAGTTCTATCCCACGGTACAGAGTCCCCAGGAAGTGAGAAAGAAGTTGTCAAGACTTAAGTGTCTGCTTAATGTTACTGTTTTCATTTCATTGCCCAGTATGGATCTTATATAAAATTTTGCATAAAAAGAGATGATTTGTTATGAGCCAAATGTATACATTCAGTCAATGAGGAAGGAGCTAACAATGTGAGTCCTAGAATAATTGCTAACAAATTTGTTTTTCTAGACACTCTGTTTCAGTTTAAGACTGGATTTATTCTTACCCTCTCCATACTTCTCCACTCACATGTGTTTTGATAAGGAATGAAGATTAGTTATGTTTGAGAACTCACAATCAAATCTTGCTTAATAACATTTCTTGTTAACATTATGGATACACACACACTTGCGCTACCACAAGATTATATATTCCTAGACTAAATCCAGCAGTGACTATGGCAGCAATTTTAGTTGAGGGATCACTGGATACTTAAGGAAGGCATCATCCTTTGGACACCATTCAAACTGAACACTTACATTCAGTAAATCAAATGAATAATCATGATTACTTTCTTTAAATGACAGAGTAAATGTGCCAAGCTTATTTAACACACACAATTTTCCCCCCGTATTTTTACATTTCACTCCCAACAATGACTCCAATGAAAAAATTCAAATGCAAAGAAAGACGGAGTGTGTGTAGAAGCTGTTAGAATCTCATTAGGCCAGATGGTATCTATAAAAGGAAAAAATTTCCACGGAGACCTAAGAAGAATAACCGGACAAAATCACTCCAATGTGGAAGAATCTGTCAGATAGAAAGAGTGTGATGGTTCTAGGATAAAACCAAAGACTTTTCTCCCAGATTAATTAGTATGAAATTCATTTGCATAGGGAGTGTTGTAGATATCATGAGATTTTCAAAGAATTTTAAAATTCACAAAAAAATAAAATGACTAAGAAAGAGTGTTGCTTCATATACGCTTTATTGACAACTCTTATTCTCATTTACAGCTTTGCTTGTCTGTAAGACTGGGTTTCAGTGACAAAGAACTGATTTTTAGCACTAGGTAGATGGTGTTTGTCACATATATTTTTCTTTGAGATAACATTGGCCTCTTGTCAACCTTGCAAGAAGCATTTTTTTTTTTTTAAAGATTTTATTTATTTGACAGAGAGAGACACAGCAAGAGAGGGAACACAAGCAGGGGGAGTGGGAGAGGGAGAAGCAGGCCTCCTGCTGAGCAGGGAGCCCGATGCGGGGCTCGATCCCAGGACCCCGGGATCATGACCTGAGCCGAAGGCAGACACTTAACGACTGAGCCACCCAGGTGCCCCTTGCAAGAAGCATTTGAGAATAACTTTTACTCATGACTGTTTGAAAAAAATCCCCCCCCCAACAAAAAAAAGAAAGAAAATGAAATTTGGACATGGCCTTCTAATATCTGAGCCAAAAAGTAAAGAAGTAAAGAATCATCTTGGTGTACAGGTAAATAAATTTGATTGATAAAGAAAAGATGAATTATTGGTTAAAGAAAATCTTTCATTGAAGACCATGAATGATACCAGATGCATTGTTAATGTAGGTTATTTTGGTATGTGGGTTTTTTTGTGTTTTATTTGTTTTTTGCAACCTCTATTGCAGTTTTACATTTTCATCCATTCTAATCTACAAATAAGGTCATTATGTGTTCTTTCCATGTGTGGATAATAGATATATTTTTGAAATAACTCCAGTTTCATTCATTATACTTAGCACAATGGTAGGTTGGGCTTCTTCCCAATCGTTCCACCAACCTTGAAAACCTGGTCATGAGACTGGCATTGGGGAAAAGTAAGGATGAAAATGCCAGAACTCTGCTTATTCTAGCCTTAGGAAATGGTGTTGAGTCCTGGATAGATGGGAAGGAAAGTAAAAAAATAAATAAAATAAAAATAAATAAATATTAAAGTTGTTCTGCTCTGAATTTTGTGGGGATAAAAGAAACTAGGGAGAGTGAGATGGTGGTGAACAAAGCTCATTGCCTCCCTTCTTTTCCTTATTCTACCTCCAACAATATACACACACACACCACAATATTCAAAACATTTAACAACTGACATCAAAATTATTCAAAACAGACACAAGCCCACAGTGCTAGAAAAGGATGCTGGAGGCCTCCTGTTGTGACGGCCAAACAGCTTCTCAAACAAGTGGCTGTTGACCAACCAGCACGGGAGTTTTCCAATGTTTGAACACCCAGTAGGACATGCTGGTGCAGAGTGTTAACTATCAGCCTCACACCTGAGGCTTTCAGGAACCCAAACCACAAAGTGTGAGAGAATATAAGAAAATTCAACCAGAGTAGAAAAATTCAAGAATTCCAGGCCAGGAGCACACTTGTCCCTTAATAAGAAGCTCTAGGAGAAAGAGAACTTCTAGAAGGAAGAAGCCTTGCATCCAGCCAGTTTCCATATGACATGGTGGTAGTGACACAGAAGTGGAGGCTACTAGATCGGTCTAAGGAGTTTTCAGATTTTTGTTGTTGATGTTGTGTGCAATTCAAGAATTTGGTAGGAGGAGAATCAAGAGAAAGATCAGATCATTTATATACAAAGTAAAGGCTTAGCAGGTCATCGCACACCCAGTGAGTAACGCGAGCAGATTTGTAACCTTATTGCACTTGGAAAATCTCCTTAATTCTCAGCCTCTCTCCCAAGTCTATAGTAATTAAAGGAAAATAGTGGCAGGATAGGAGAGCACTCCCTACCTCCTCCAAAATCATCCTTTTCATACTGCTGGGTCAGTGTTTCTAAGATTTCTGTGTTTATAAGTGCTAATCTCCTTAAACATGATGATAGAACACAGATTAAAATGAAAACAGGAAATAATTCGCTGCCTCAAAAATGATCATTTAGATAATGTTCTTTAAGTGTTCATGTTTTGTGTGTTGTTGCTATTTGGTTGTTTTTATTTTAGTTAGTTGTCTATTTTTCCCTTTGAAATTGGATATAGCTGGAAACTTAACCCTTACCACCTCATACAATTTTCAGGGAAATACAAAGTAAAACCATATCCAGATACCACCAAATCTCTACCAGATGAACAGAAATCAAAAAACTGACAACACCATTTGTTGTCACATGTTGGCAATGTGAAACTATGGGGAGGGGGAAAGGGGCTGATACCTTGTTAGCTAGAGCATAAATCTGTACAATTACTTCAGAAAACAATTTGGCATTATCTAAGAAAGGCAGATAAGCATTCCCTATGATCCAGTGATTCTATTCTAGTATTCTCATTTGCCTTAGCAAAAAAGGAAAAAATAATAAAAATGGAAACAAGACAAATATACCCTAGTATGTATCAATAAATTATGGCTACAATAATTCATACACTGGAACACTATAAAATAGTGATAATAAAGAAATGCAAATGTTGGCATTGATATGAGTGAATTTCAAAATAAATAATATTGACTTCAAAAGACAAGGTGTCAAAGGAATACACTCCAATTCCACTAATACAAAAGTCAGCAAGTCAAAATCACATACTTATTTCTTATACATACATATATGAGAAAGCTAAACAGATAAGCAACAAAAAAATTCTATCAAAAATTCAGGCTGGAGTCGGTAAGAGAGGGATGCTATGAAGGAGGGGCAAACAAGAACTGCAATGGATTGGGAGGGTCCTTTTGCTTTTATTTTTTTGTTGTTTTTATTTATTTATTTGAGAGAGAGAGAGCACAAGCAGGTAGAGCGGCGGGCAGAGTGAGAGGGAGAAGCAGGCTTCCCGCTGAGCAGGGAGCCTGATGCGGGGTTCGATCCCAGGACCCTGGGATCATGATCAGAGCCGAAGGCAGACACTTAACGGACTGAGCCACCCAGGCACCCCAGGAGGGTCCTTTTAAAGTGGACCTTGGATATTTGCCAACTTTGGTATTCTCCTTGAAACTATACGTATATGGTATATATTCACTTGAATGTTTCACAGATCTCATTATAAGCTCAAATATAAAAAAGAAAGTAAAAAACAATAGTTAACTTCAGGCTAGTATATATATATACCCATATCTACACCTTGCTTTTTTAATTTTTATTTCTTAGAAATGTTATGGGCAAATTATCTGAAATAATTCACTGGAGAATGTAGGCACACTAATCTAAGAGATGGGCTTTTTCTGATCTTAAAAATGAAAGAATTGGGGAGATATTAAAAGGAACAAACCTGCAACTAGAAGTTGAGTAAGTTCTGGAGATCTAATGTACCACATTGTAATTATAGTCAACAATACAGAATTATATACTTCAGAGTTGCTAAGAGATTAGATCTTAAATGTTCTCCCCATAAAAAGAAATAGACAATTATCTGATGTGACAGAGATGTGAATTAAAGCTATGGTGATAATCACACTGCAATATACAAATGTATCAACTCAATGTATTGTACACCTTAAACTTATACAAAGTTATGTATCAGTTATATCTCTATTAAAAACAAGAAAATAAATATAACTCTGTATGTTAACTAACGAGAATTAAAATAAAAACTTAAAAAAAAACGAGAAAATAACAAGAATATAGTTCCTGAAGTCATTCCCTTCTGCAGTTTGAATGTGGCTGCTAGAACTCCTAGTAGTAGCTCAAGTATGAAAAGTTAATCTTTTTTTTTTCCCCCCTTAAACTGGGGGTTGAGTTAGACATGAGAAAACTTTAGGTGTTTGATAGAATCCTGATAGGGTTTATTCGCCACAGTCCTCTCCCCCTTTTTTTATTTACTACGGGGCAGAACAAGGACAGCCAAAGTCATGGGAAGGACTTGTTCTGCCCTTTCTACTACTCTGGTGTTTATTAACAAATCCCCTGGCTCTTTCCTGTTTCTTATTGACTGCTATTTCCTGAACTTTGGAAGAGAAATAAAATAGCCACATTCTGGGTTATTTGGGCTCTACCCCTCCTCATCACATCTCTGTTGGACTAGTTCACCAGCCGCATACCTACTTCAATTGGATCTTCATTTCCCAGAGAGGGCCCAGCGGGGATGAGCAGTGTTAAGTAGAGAGGTTGCTTTTGATAGCATTCCTGTAAGAAGTTACACCTTTCATACAAAGAATATGTAGGCAAGAGTAAGAAAATAGGTCATTGATTTTAGGTAATAAGTTGGGATACATATGAGCCACCGCGGAAAATTGTGCACAAGTTAGGGATACAAAGCATTAGTTTTACTCTCTGGGATTTGTTGTTGCTATTCTTGTTGATTTGCTTATTTTATTTCTTTATAACAGAATGTAGGTTTGACCACTAAATGTTTCCAAATGATTAGATTTCAGAAAATGCTTTACTTTGTATTCAGAACTTAGGTAAATCTTCCTCTGGGCACAAGAGAGCCAAATACCCAATGGCAGCAGAGTCTGAGTTTTGTAACAGCCTAATGGGCAGCAGAGAATGTTAGAATAAAAAAGTCTTCGGAGTAAATGAGAGTCAAGAGATTTCTATCACTCATGGAATAAAAATTTCTTTTCTGTGTGTCCCAGCCCAGTTCTAGGTGTCAGGTAAACTAGCCCTCTTCCTTCAAGGAGCCTCCAATCTTTGCTCTCGCAGCTGAACACACCCTCCACATAGAGCCAGTGCTGGGATGACTAAGGAACAAAACTGTCTCATAGAGTAGGGGAAAGCCCTGGCCCTTAGGAGTTGAAGCCTTATCAAAACATCCTGGATCAACTGGGGACTCAGCCTCTGTGCTAGTTTTTCCCCACTTTCTCTTTATATGTTTTCTCTGTTCTTCTCTGCTCTATTCTGTGCCCAGGAAGCTGACCTTCATGGGATCCATTCCTGGGTTTCCCTGCACTCAGGCTTTTGATTGCATCTGGTAAATGGCAGGCATCACAGAAAGATAGGAGGATGAGAAGATAGGAAGATAAGAGAGAGACAGGACAGCCTGGGACAATTTCATCTTACACCCTCTCTTCTGACGCCCACTCTCAAGGAGACCCTAGAGGATATCACTCTGCCTCTTACCCCTTTCACTATAGTGATTTTATCTTTTGTTGCATTTTTTTTTTTTTTTTTTTTTTTTAAGAGAGAGAGAGAGAGCACAGCGGGAGGGGCAGAGGGAGAGGGAGAATCTCAAGAGGACCCCCTGCTCAGTGCGCAGCCTGACACAGGGCTCATCCCACCACCCTTCATGACCTCAGCCGAAATTAAGAGTCAGATGCTTTACCAACTGAGCCACTCAAGCACCCCTCTTGTTGCCTTTTTAAACTATACCCATATGTGGGTAAATAATTCCCCTTAGAAAGCCTTCGCAAAAGCCCTATTTGAGAATATCATATGTTACCAGCCAAAACCCGGACTGAAACCATTATTGGGAGAAGGAGTGGTGTGAATAGTCTTCTGGCTGTGTGTGTGAGCAGAGATCGTCCATGTTGCACCAATAGGGCCCCTCCCTCACTGTCAGTCCACAGGCACTGGGCTCTCAGCATCACCCTTGTGAGAATGTGGAATTTATAGAACAAATACCAGCTAACTAGCTACGCAATGGAGACAATGATGAAACTAGTCTGCTCTGGATACTCAGTCCAGTGATGGAGGGAGACACCGATATAACTGGAATGCCATTTGATGAGTGCTCTGAGAGGTATGCACAGAGAATGATGGGAGTAAGGGATTGACCTTGCTGAAACAGAAAGGGGGGCAATGGAGTATTGGAAGATTTAACTGAAAATGGTATATATGCGCTGAGCCTTGAACACTGAGTTGGAATTCACCACACAAATGAGGGGCGGCTGGATCCAAGTGCTTGGTGAGCAGGGTAGGGAGGCTACTGCAGGGAGAATAAACCATGTCTGCAAGAAAACAAGGGTCAGGAGGCCTGGAGAAATGGGACCTGTAGGAGGAAAGCAAAAACACAGCAGAGAACTGGCCAGGACAGAGATTAGGGAGTGTGCAAGGATATGACCCGAGGGAGCAGCAAGGGCCTCTGGTTCTCTAGCTCAAGCTGAGGATGTTTGTTCTGTTAGCCCCATAAATACTTGTAATAATTATTCAGCAAGGAATTAAATAATTCAACGTGCATTTTAAAATGTAACTCAGTGGCAGAGGTTGAAGGCCCTGTTAGCCTGGTCACCAGGGTAGCATCTTGGCATCTTTCCTCTCCCCTAGTACCTCTGCGGGGCCTTAGGCCTTACCAACAGCAAGGATGATAATTAGCTGTTATGCACCATAAAAGCTCTCGGATTGTTCATGGCCAGCCTCTACTATAATTTGTTGTGGCATCCATTCTGATTGGCTTGGGCCCATGTCTCACCCTCATAAAATGTTTTTATAAGGCTCCTCTTCTAGGTTGAAATTACGGCCAGCTGGGATTGCTGAAGGGGGACCTTCTTGTAATGTAACTCACAACAGAAAATATGGACCTAGATGTTTTTCCCATCATAATTATTTCAAAATAGTCTAAGAAGCCATCACTCTTCACAGTTGAAAAGGTCTGATTTTCTTGTCATTTATTGCATAGTGGAGGTGTAGTAAGGAGAGGGAAACTGGTTAGAAGGTGATGGTAAGCAGAAGAGTGATAGAGGGGAACTCGTTAGGAGGGAGACAAGGAGCTGGAGGACTTTGGGGAGTAAGAATAATAAGTTTGGGGTTAGGAATGTTGAGCCAGAGCTACTTATGGGAAACACTGTGAGGGGAACTAGAAAACCTATGGGCCTGGAGCTTAAGAGGGAGGAGAAAACAGAGATGTGTCTTTAAATAGAAATGTGCCTTTAGATGTCCTCAGAAACAAGGTAGAGTTAACTTGTGAGTCGATGAGATCACCAGGAAAACTGGGTCACTTCAGAAAACAAAGAGTAATGGAACACATGAAAAACTCCTCATTTGAAAGGTGGCCCAAGGGGAGACTCATGGGGAAGAAGACCAAGAAGGAACGGTCATCAAGAGAGCACCCTGGAATGTGTCAACCTTAGGGTGACCATTGTCCTGGTTTGCCTGGAATAGCTCCGGCTTCTGCTTGCTGTTCCAGCATCCTAACTGGTTCAGCACTTGACCTAGATGAAAGTGTTCAATCTGAACAATGAACTCTATGGTTTGAATTTCAATGAGTAGAAAATTGGAGGAGGGAGTGGTCCAGAGCACTACACGCAGGTCTGTGCGAACCTTCCAGCCTACCCACCTTTGAAGAGCCGGCGCTTCTCATCTCCCTAAGAAGTATTCCTTGCCATGAACCTCAAACACTTCCCTTGGGACTCATTTCCAGTAGTTTTTAATTATCTTGGATACCAGTTGGCTCTTTGTGGTCATCAAGTCTATTTGGATAGTCAGTGTTTCGCGGCTAACGCGTATTTTCAGTTTTAATTTTACCACAACTGTTCTGGGGTGCTGTTGTTTTAGCGTCCATCATTATATTCCCTTATTAGCCTTCACTTTTAAGATCCCTGATAGCTTTGGTGTCAACAAGTTAAAACTAAGTTGACCAGGGGAGAGTTATAAATCTGTCATATCTGATCTACTTTAAGTCCCCATCCCTAACAGCCAGTCTGAGATTTTGATCTTCATGCTATGTATGAAAATAATGCATCCCATCCTGGGTTGGCAGTTTGTACCATGTTAACATTTTAATCGACTGTCTGAATGAACAGTACATTCCCACAGGTTTTAGGGAAATATTGATTTCTTGTGGGAAAATACTCAAACTACTAAATGCACATGAAACCCCACAGGAACCCAATTTAAACCTTAGAACATTTAATTACAAAGTCTTCTGTTTAATTGGTTTGCAAAATAACCTCATTGAGGAGCTATTCCATTAGAGGAATGCTACTGGATAGGCAAAGTACTACAATTTGACAATGTTTTCTCTTGTAAACTCCTTTATCACTATCTGAGTTGCCCTTATCAGGCCTTCTATTTATTTTTTTTTTCCATCAGCAGGTGGGCAGAGAAATACTTTCAGAAGAACCACCACTGCTATATGTGTCTTTCTTCCTTTCATCAGAGGGTTACTTTCTGCACAGAGAAAAACACATAAGGAACATGCCAGAAGCCTAATCCCAAATATTGCGCCTGAGGCCACTACATGCACTGGCCTCACCCAGTGGTATCTGGAGGCACAGAACTTCCCAGGGAAACATCCTAGCTAGAAAAGCCAGTGACGTCCCCATTCTCTGGGTTAGCAATGTATCTGATGGTTTAGCAGCGTAAGATGCAGCATCCACAGACCCATGCCAGCTAGGGTTTTGTAACCTGGGCTTCAGTGTAGCGTTCTTCTAGCCTATGAAGCATGGGCACGCCACACGTGTTCCCTCCAGAATTGGAGGCTGCACCTGCACCCATCTTGTTTGACTAGGGACCTGACACTCCTTTCCTCCTTCTCAGAATGAGGTTTTGATTTCCAAAACTGCTGCTCAAGGCCAAGTCTGGCCATATCCTTCTTTCCCCACAACCCTTTCCTCCTTTTATTGTACTACTTTAAATCAACCCATGCCCAGATTGTACCAACTCCCTCAGGCCTGGCACTTTGTCCTATTTAACCCCATCACAGGAGAAGCCATCTTCCTATTACTGAATTAGCTGTACAAGTCTAGGAAGGGTGGGGCCAACTTAATCCCTGGTCCCCCATCAGCTGTCAGGGCCCAGCGTGGCTTGAAATCATTATACAAGGTTTTATGACAGCACATTGTTCCCTTTTATTCTCTTTTCTCCTTAATAGGCTTGGGACAGCATTGTTCTGAACACAATTTCCACCTCACGATTATATTTTGACACGAACAGCAGTCCTAACGGCATATCTTGCCTGTACTGCTGGGTGTAACTTTACTGATAATCCCACAAAGGCAGTAAAATTGGTCAAGAGACGGCACCACCTGAGATGCTGGGTGAGAGCCCTGGGACAGGATCACAGCTTGAATCAAGAAAATCACTTTACTGGGAGCAGACGTTATTCAGTCAGGTAAATTATCACGTAAAATGTGAGCTTTACCTAAGAGTTCATTTATGTGAATAACTTGTTCATTCTGGATACATTTCCTGGTTTACAGAGTAACATGATACAAAATCATTACAGATCACTTCCTCAAATCTGTCCCAGAAACATGTAAATTCCATGAAACTGTGTGTATGTGCGTGTGGGGGGGGGCAGTACGCCAGAGTTGATGTGTTTAGAAGACACAGAATTGATTGATATCATGGTTCAAAATAGAAAGACAAGACCCAAGAGAAGGAAGGGAAGGAGGCAGGGAGAGAGGGAGGGCAAGAGGGAGGCAAAGAAAGAGAATAAATTCTAATCAGAGAGGAGAAAAAACCCATGCAGCAGCATTTGTATTTCTCTGAAAACCAAGGGGTCACTTCCTTGCAAAAACAGCAATCAATTACTGTGTCAGTTAAGGTTCTGTGACTGCAGGCAACAAAATCTGCTCTGGCAAAAACGGAACTTAGTGGAAAGAACTGCCTGGAAAGAATGAAAGAAAAAGTTGGACTCTCTTGTCTCTGAAACGAGAAATCGAGGCAGCACTGGGATGTTGGTTGTAAAATTTCTCACACAGTCTCTCAATGATACTCCCATCCGGATACATAAACTTCAACCACTAAATATCCTTGTGGCATTTTTAAGAATAAAATAGAATAAAATTGAAAGGAGTGTTGGTTTGTCCCAGCTTGGGTTTCCTACCCACACCTTAGTCACAGAATGTAGAGCATTCAGTGCCCCCAGGGATGCCCCAAAGTGAGAGGGAGGAAAGAATCCTAGAGACAACAAAATCAGGCAGTGCCCCTCATAGCTGCCATGCTATGTACGAGCACTGCACCATGCTTCAGACATCACATTGTGATCTTATCCTTCCACCAGTCTTACCAGTTAGGTAGTAATATCCTAATGCCATTGCTAAGGAAATAGAGGACCAGGGAGATTAATGGATTTGCACAAAGTTAACATCTAGTCAGTGGCAGAGCCCACACCAGATCTTGGCATGGTTTCTGTTAAGCCATCTAATAGGATCGCTTGCCTGAAACTTCCTGTTTTCCAATTTGAGAGGAAAATGAAGCTCAATGGGTTTTCTATTCAGGGCTGATGTTCAGGTGATATGCACATTACAGTAATACCAGTTGTTGAAATATTGAAATACTTCCCAACCAGTTGGTAAAGAGCCACAGGCTCTCTAGATGCCATACGACCACCACGCTGGTCATCTGGCCTGTTCCTTGAGTCCTCAGACCTCCCCAACAACTAAAGATGTAATGCCTGGCATTCCAGGGGACTGCTAGGATTCTGCCACTGAGTTATGGCTGGCATTCTGTTTGAGTAGTTGCAGGCAGTTTCATACCAAAATATTTTGAATTTCACCACTGTTTCTACTTAAGTCTCAGGAAAGAAGATAGCAAGTCTTTAATTAACGGGGTCCACTTTAGATTCCAAAATTATCTGTGCAATATTTGAAGTAAAAATAGCTAGGTCATCATCTTCAAGATGGTCTTTAAAAAAAAACTAACTAATAAGAGCAATTTACCTCTTGGCCCACAAAGTCTGTGCCTCACTGAATTTTCCATTTTGGTGCCCATTTTTACTTAGCATTCTCCCTAATTTATTAGAAACATTAATCTAGTGGGAATGTGTGTCTCTGCTACAGGTACAAAGAAAAAAAGAAAAGAAGAAATGTGATGTATGGTGGGGTAGAATTATCCTTTACTCCTTAGCCAGGCTCCAGGAGAGTCTCTAAGAGCCACTCACCAAGAAGACCATAAATCACAGGCAAGAGTTTTCCCAGAGGACTCTGAGATACTGTACTTTGTTATCTCCCCAAACATGATGGTGCTTACTTTGTATTCTAGCTCCACTTTTCCACGTTATAATACATTCATTTAAATGCAGATTTTGTTATTCTGCTTAACATCATCAGTCTATCAGACAAACACCTGTGGGGAAATAGAAATTAACCTATCTCGTACATTAGTGGGAAGCACTAAGCTTGCCACAATTATCAATTTGCCCTCAGGGTCACCTTTTTTATCTTTCATACATTAAGAATCCTGACAGAACTGCACTATCATGCCTTCTCATCCAAAGTGCTGTCCCTCTCATTAATGGGACAACTTTGGCTACACCACAGCATGGGGAACTCATCCATAAACCCAGGAAAAAATGTCATGCTGGGGGGAAAGTGCCACTGACAGATGGGCTGTTATCAGCGTGATACATCATAATGCATCCATTGCTCTATCTGGAAGGCTATGGGATGTCTCTGCACAAGAACATTCAGGCTGAGAACCCAAGGCAGAACAATAAGAGACTCATCAGAAGTCATCTGACTGGTCATTCATGGAGGTCACAGAGGGGTGGAAATTAGCCTTCCAGGAAAAGTGAACCCAGGAAATCCACCACAAGAGCTTATAATAGTGTCACAGAAAAGGGCTCAGGACATCAGAACTAACATTAATAAGGGGCAGCCCTGTGTACTAGAAATAATATTTCAGTCCATACTTAACAGCAAACTGGGAAGTAGAGATGACACTGTCACCATTTAGTAGAGGAGGTTCAGAGATTACAGTACACACAGCTGTTGGCCATGCTATCTAGCTCCTCTAAACTATGTCCCACCACATTAGTTCAAAAGCAAGAAGTGTCTGACAACACACCAAAGCCTGGCCACATGCAAATAAGCAGTACTGCTGTATCTGAAGTGAGCACTCAGAGTGAGGTTGCATAAGGCCTGGAAACTGAGATCTCAAGTTTTTAGTACTGGGTTTGGTACAATATCTTTCCTGAGCCCTCAAACCAGGGTCAGGTACCCTTCATGGCCAATCCTAGAGTATCCCATAGTCTTCTGCCATACACTCAACACTATTAAAATCATTTGCCTGGAAATTGCCTTTCTGAGTAGACTGAGATCCTCATGAAAGCTACTGCTGTGATGTTTTGCTTACCAAAGTCCCCATGCTTATTCTAGTGCATGACACTCAATACATATAGATTGAATGAGCAGTCAATCCCCAACTCAGTCCATGGCTAAGGGGAACTGACATCCTGATATGAATATCTTGTCAAATGAATGTATCTCCAACAGTACAGGTGGAGGCATCAGATACCTTAGCTCCCTAGAATTGGCTTCTCCTCCTTACTCGTTTGGCTCTGAGTCCAAGTTGCCCAAAGAAGGCCTTGATTATTTTTGGATGTCCAACCCAGGTTTTCTGCAGAGGCAAAGTGTGTAGATCAGCTGCCATAAATGCCTTCTCTCCTTGGCAGTTTCATTTCTCAACCAAAGATCAGCACTGGCATCTTAGTCATTCATTTGCCTTTTATGCATTTAAAGATTGTGGAGCTAGTTCCCTAGAATTTGAGTGCAGTCACATGGACATATGCTGGACCTCTAAGGCAAAGACCCAGACCCGGAAACGTAGTGACCTACTATGGTATCATACATTGAGAGATCAGCAGTGTTCTTATAATGGCTTTGCTGTCATGTGATGTATAAACACACTTTGGTTCATTCTAAGAAGAAATGGAATATATCTAGAAAGTCAGAGGCAAAACTTACTAGAAATTTTATAGCACTTCCACGGAAAGAGGGGTACTTGATGGTTTTGTGAGAAAATACAGACGATCATAGTGGTTGGAGAGCTTGGTCACATCTGTAGGCTTCTTTATTAAAATACTCATAGGTCTTCTTAAGATCAGTGGATTTATCAACCCTCCCTCAAAAGCATACTCCTTTACACTACAAACTCCCTTCTCTCCAAAGAGTCTACTGACTAGATTTTCCTAAATGCTCCAAGCTAAAGACTGAGCTCCTGTGAGTCTGCAGGACTTACTCCTTCATTATCCATATTGATTGTGACCCTGCAATGCATCTCTCCTCATCCTCTGTTAAAGTTCACAACCCTCTTTTTAGGAGGAACCATTTATGCAGTTTACACATTTAAATCATGCCTTCTCTTCTGTCTCACTCAGATATCACTAGTAATATCATTTTCAAAATCACTCAGTAGGTACAGAATACAGATGTACCCGGATTCATTCCTAGGCTTTCTTCTAGGAGAAATGGGTAAGTTTCAAAATGAAATAGTTATCTCCACTGAGATAAGTAGCACCTTTTAATAACTCCAGATATACCCTTATAATTATTTAGTCACATATTCTTCACAACATATCAGGCAAATCAAATTGGAAGACAAAAGAATACAAATCCCGGAACAGAATTACATTTTAGATAGTTTGGATATTTACGATATGTCTATTTCACAGACTAAGACAAGAATTGTCAGACTTAGAGGATCCAAAAAGAAATCCCAGAGGAAAGCAGTGTCTCTGCAGACAGTTATATAATAAATGCAATTCATGAAGTTTTACACATTACAAAGTCATTTCAAAATTATCTCATTAAATGTTACACTATTTGTGTGAAGTAAGGTAGGACTGATATTACTGCCACACTGAATACTTGAGGAAACTGAGGCACAAAGAAGTGTGTCCGCACTCTCACAAAGTAACTGACTGGGGATTCAAAGTCTGGTTTCCAACTTTGATTCTAGTGTTCTTGACAAAACACAGAAATCGAATTTTTATTAGGGAGTTTTCATTGAAATATCACAAGAAACACATATTTATTATAAAAATCAATGCACGGGTGCACTTGGGTGGCTCAGTAGTTAAGCATCTGCCTTCAGCTCAGATCATGGTCCCAGGGTCCTGGGATCGAGCCCCGCTTCGGGCTCCCTGCTCATCAGGAAGCCTGCTTCTCCCTCTCCCACTCCCCCTGCTTGTGCTCCCTCTTTTGCTATGTGTCTGTCAAATAAATATAATCTTTATAAATAAATAAGTAAATAAATAAATTAATTAATTAAATAAAATAAAATAAAATAAAAATCAATGCACGTTAGCCAACCAGTCTTTATTAGAGGGTCTAAGAAGAAGGAAAGTACTTTGTGCTTGCCATAAAGCCTTTTACAATTTAGCTGAGGGACAACACAAACACCAAGAGAACCTGGAAAGTTGTGCCACTCAACTGATTTGTTCCTAAATCTGGAATTGTCAGAGCAAATGAAGGACACTGCTGACCTGAACAGGGTCATGCAAGCCTGCCTGCCAGTCACCAAAACTTCGTACATGAGAAACAGAATTCCAGAACATAGTAAGCTCACAACCAAGTCTTTCAGATTACCAATAAAATGGGAAAAATAAAATTGAGAAAAGCAATCAAATCTATGTCAACTCCTGCCCAGGTATTTTTTGACATATACTGCTTCCCCATATCACTCAAACAGAATATCTCTCCTCTGCCTATCATTTAAGAGAGTGGATCTCCTGAGATTTCATTCATTCATTTCTTCATCCGGTCCTTCGGCAACCACTTATTGATTGCCTATCATGTACAGGGTGCTCTTTGGGATGCCATGAAAACAGCAGTGAAGGAAAGAACACAATCCCTGACCTCATCAAGCTTACAGTTTGATGGGGAAACATAGACAATACACAAATAAACAATTGGATGAGCAGGATAAAAGGAATAGTAGCTATAGAGTAAAATAAAGCAGGAAATAGAACTAGGGAGTCCCATTTTGGTGGCTGGGAAACAGATATTTCTTAAAATGTGGTCAAGAAAGTTTTGGTAAAAAGTCATCATTTGAGCAAAGATCTGAAAGAGGAAATAGAGCAAGAGGTGCTGCTTTCTAGGAAAATAATACTCCAAGTAGAGGAAACAGCCTCTGCAAAGACTCTACGGCAAGACTGTCCCTGGCATGCTAAACAGATGACAAAGCTCTGGGGTGGAGTGAAAGAGGGCGATTATAAGAAGAGAGGAGAGAAAGCACTAGGGCGTGGGAGGTGGGGGACATTGCAGGTCACAAAGGGCCCGGGTGTGCCTTGAAAGGACATTAGCCTTTAACTTCAGTAAAATGTGGAGTCCCTGGAGGTATCTGAGCAGGGGAGTCAGGTGATCTAATAAGTTATACAAGGTCTACTCTTGTTGCTGTGTTGAGAATATGTTAAAGAAAACAAAGGGAGAAGCAGCAAGGCCACAGCTGGAGATGTATGTGCATGGCTTGATCCCAGCTCTGCTTCTTTCTCCCCATGGCTTGAATGGTCCCACCCATTCCAACTTGTTCCTTTGCACTTCATCAACATCCTGATCACTTCCAAGTCTTTCTCTAACTTGGACCCCTCTCGTTAGCTCCACATATTTTACAATAGATGAGAACCAAGCCCCTCTTTCTGGATGCCCTATAGCTACCCCCAAACCACAGTATGTTGATATTAAACTCACTAATTTCTCACCTTAATAAATTGGGAACGCTTTATTTCTCATCTTAGCTAATGACATTACACACTCAATGTCTACCTATAAGTCTAAATCATACTCCATTCTTATGCCTCAACAAATAACCATTTGCCTATACCTTCAAACCTGTTACAACCCTACTATTCCTATTGCTGTCGCCCCAGTTCAGAACAACCTCTTATTTTCCTAGAGGTACATACATAAGGTCATTAACAATTATTCGTAGGTAGGATGGATCCACCTAAATACACAGATACAAAAGTTCAGCCTAGGCCCAGCAAAGACCCAACTATTCCTACCCAAGGTAGCAGAGTCATCATTTGTAACAGACACGTGCTTGTTCCACTCTTTCCTCCTTATTGCCAAGAGACACACATTCTAAAGACCCACTGAAAGGATTTTGGCAGATTAGATGCAAATTAGAGTGTTATCTTCTGTTTGTATGAATAATGCACTATACGGGATCAAGGGCAACAATTTAAAAATGCTGAAATAATTCAGGCTAAAAAAAGTAAGCACTAAATACAAGCTGGGAAAGGTAACATGGAGAGAAATGCATAGATTCAATGAGAATTAAAGAAATAGGTTCAGGTGGACTGGCCAAGAGTAGGCTGATAAAGAAAGATGTTGAGGAAGAAAGAGATGTAAAGGTGATTTCTGGTTTTTAGGTTTATATGCTTAGTATGGCTCACTGATTTCCCAGATTTTTGCAACTCTTCCCAGGGCCAGTGACCACGAAATGTGCCCTAGGAGAACAGTGGGAGATTATCTATTATCTGCAAGACTTCAGAGTGGTGGCCATTCTAAAGCACTTAGTAGAGACTTCAGGTCTTGAATTGGGGGATAAGAGATAACATAGCACATCCCTCCCTACTCTCTTCCAAGTTCCAGTTTATCCCCCTCCTTCTCTAATATGCCCCACTGCTCTGCAAGTTGCCCTTCTCTTAGAGAATACCAGCACTTAGGTCCTGTACTGACATTTTGGTCTGTCCTTACACATAGTTTTCAAGGCCATTTGTTTCAGCCTTATACACATAATGTATACTTCTTGAGATCAAAGAGCTTCCTGCAAGATATTTTCTATCCTTTATTCTATTTAGTCTTCACAAGCACCCTGGGAATCACAAATTCCCAGCTAGGAAAGCCGAGGCTCTACCTGTACATCACAGAGTGAGACTTGACTTGCAGGTCCGTGGGACAGCCAAAACCTGCGTTTCTGCCCCATACATAATCTTAAAGGTAAAACAAATTTAATTAAACTCTCATGGATGGATTTATTACTTGTAAGTGTCCAATAAATATTTCAAATATATGTCATTCGATTACAAACTCATATAACTTCCTGGAATCTAAGGAAACAGAAGGAACAGGGATCTTCTGGATTCTCCTATTTTGTGTTTAGAGAACACTGAAGAAACTATTTATATTTAAGAAAATTATGCTACTACAAAGAAATCAAATCATATTCTTTCTAAAGATCATCTGTAAAATGATAAGCCTTAAATAGCAAAGCAAGGTCAAGAACATGTGAAGAAATGAAGGAGCAGATTGCTAATTACCATTTTTATTATCTTCTAGGAAAAAAAGGAAGGTTTGTCTGTAATTGCTTTAGTAGGCAGTCATAGCAAATGAACCTGAAAAACGCAATATTCCTTCTCCAGAATTGTTCATTGTCTCAATTTCCCCTTTGAAAGTATCAGCCAAGCCACTTTTTAACTGTTTGTAAAAACAAAATCAAACTGAGTTACCGCTTAGCATGGGAGGGAGTTCATAATGTTGGCTCTTTGCCTCAAGCAGTATGGGATTTGCCCAAGAAGAGCATGATATTCCAGTTGAATTCAACACTCTTGCTGCATGACTACTGTGTGAGGAACATATTCATGTACTATTTCACTTAATCATCATTAGGTCAGGCCCTTCTCCTTCTTGGTACATCTTTGTTCTCCCCCCACCATCCCCGGAGAATCACTATTATCTACTGGCTCTTCCATTTCAGGTTGGCTTTTGTTTCTGCTGATCGCCATATTCCCATCTCTGCTGGGCAAGGGGCTGTCTCTTCTACATACAAACTGAGCTGTGGTCCATGAAATGGACTACCTCCATGTTATGGTATAATATTCTATGAACTTCTTGCACCTTAATGTCTTAAAGGGTTTTACTGAACATTGTTCTTTAAGTTTTTGCTCATGTCCTTTTTTTTCTGAAGAACCCACACAGTGTCTTATGGATACCTGGGCTGAAGAAACTCTGAGTGACAGGCCACAAGCAATTCTCTAAATGATTCCTCTTCATTGAGAATAAAAGCTTGATCCTGAGCCAAACCTATGTGAGTGACTCTGCTCCCCTAGTAATCCCACATCCTTTTTGTCTCAGCTATTTGTCAATCCAGGTAAGTCTGTCTTCCAGCTATGAGAGAATCACTGAATTGCAAAGGAGAAGGGCATCTTTAAAGACAAAGAAGCCATCCACCCAGCAGGGGTAAATCCCCACTACAATATCCCTCCCTAAGTGGCCGTTTGACTTCTGATGAAGACACATAGTGATGGTTACAAGACAGTGTTTCTTTATTTTGAGGGGAAACATGCCTCTTTAACGTTCACATACTGCTCCTGCCCATGAGTTCATACCAAAGGTGCAGTGAATGATGTTTTCTTTTTTTCTCAAGTCTCAGTAGTGCTGCACAATGAAGATTATGTCACCAGAAGAAAAATCAACACAAAGTGAGAAAAAGAATCACTCTTATTCATTTTACCTTAATAAGGGGATTTTAAAAATATATTCTGTTCTAGTGCGTGCACCACATCAAAATGGTAATCATAGTGAAATACTAAGCTCCAATAAAATATTAGTATTTGACTTTTGTTTTTATTTATGTATTTATTTTGCCTTTTAAGAATGAGGAAGAAAAACAAGTTAACCTCAAAATGATATGCAAAATCTGAGAGCAGGAAGGGGACATATAGCATGCATTTTATGTTAATTAACTGCCCTAGGCATTACTCACTACAATAGATGTGAGAGTCATTCAAGAGAATTAGAAAAAACCCAGTGGTTTGGGGGAGAGTGACTGGTAATCATTCCCAATCTGCTAGCGGGTCCTATAACAGAGATCCAGCAATCTTTAGCTAGAGTCTGAGAAAAAAATTACAAAGTTAACTCAGCAGCATCTTTCATAAGTTTAGATTTTAAATGTGAAAATCAATGCATCCCATTTGGTGTGCTATTTTGCACCATGTACTAAAAAGCCTTAAAAACAAAAAGCAACAACAAAAAAGATTCAAACTGTAGGAGTCCTTAATTCTGCTTTTGGGAATTTATCCTAAGAACATAATCTGAAATAGAGAAACAGCTTATGCACAAAATACTCATTACAGTGTATGTTTCATGGGAAAAATTTGGAATTAATCTAAATATCCAATAATTGGAGGGAAGGCTAAGCAAACTTTGTTATTTGGTGTTTTGCAGAATGTAAACATCTGCAAAAAAGGTTATTTACAATGAGGTGATGGTAGCATGGGGATATGTAAAGAGAATAAAACAGGATAAAAATATATGGACAGCACACTCTCAAATACATTAAATAAATAGCTATAAAGACTGGGGGAAATAAGCCATCATGCCAATGGAGAGTGCTGGGAAATGGGCAATCATTTTGTAATTCTTTTTTCTTTCTTTTTTTTTTCAAAATGAATACAAATAACTTAAATAAGAAGGGAAGGATACCTTACATTAAAAAAAAAAAAAAAAAAACTGACTCCTTCAGAAATAGAGTATCATCTCATATCCAAAGCAGCTGTGTAGATTACAGTGCTGTTATTACCAGGTTTATGAAATATGAATACTGACCTTGTCTCCTTGCCTGTGCTGACATTGAGTGGTGTTTACTGGAGGCCAATTACTTTTTCTCTCACCTTTAATTCTTCTCCAAGTTTTATCACTTACTATCACTCTGTAAGCCTAAAATTATTTGACCAACTCCGTCTCCTTCTTAACATTTTCTTCTTTTGTCTCAGAATAGTTCTGAATATATTAACAAGAATTGTTCGCATAATGCTAATGCCAATGTTTTGCCCATGAGGGCATCTTATCAGAAAGACCACATCTGAGTCTGTATCCTAGGCAGCTCTCAACTCCTTTATGAAATTAAATAAATGCCAATTCTAATGAACAAGGAACCTAAAATCCATCAATTATCTTCTGAAGCCTTCAAAACAGCCTTGCTTTCTTTAGGCAAGAACTCACTGAGAATGTTTTTATCCTCATATCTCTCCAAGGAGAAATGGCAGAACCCCAGCACTTTGCATCTTCTCCTCTGGGCTGACACACCAAAATAGACAAGAGTAGACACAGCTGGCCAGAGGTGGCCACAGGTAAATTCACCAGGAAGTTGATGAAACGTAATTACACCCCCCCCCCACTTGCTTGGGCTTCCCCTGAAGACCCTTTTTGTGTTTTGAATTTGTAATTTTGTAGAGACCCCTTAAGTTGCATAAGACACATATCCCAAAAAATTTAGATTAACCACTGGATATGGCCTACTTTCCCAGATTACTCTCAATAGCACTTGGAGGGCAACACCGATTCCTGATTCTTTTGACATTGACTTTTTTTTTTTTTTAAAGATTTTATTTATTTGACAGAGACACATCGTGAGAGGGAACACAAGCAGGGGGAATGAGAGAGAGAGAAGCAGGCTTCCCGCCTTGCAGGGAGCCCGATGCGGGGCTCAATCCCAGAACCCTGGGATCATGACCTGAGCAGAAGGCAGACACCCATGACTGAGCCACCCAGGCGCCCCAACATTGTCTTTTGAGACATGAGACCTAGCTGGGCAAATGAAGTGGAGAATACAGGGGAGCGAAGAGCAGAAGTGAAATGGAGATAAAGGGACGTGAGACAGAGATCAAGTATGACAAAATGCTCTTTGTTGACCCTAAAGAACTGAGATTAAAATCAGGTCTTTTCCCAACAGAAAAAACCTAACCCTTGTGATTTATTATGATGCCAAGAGGGTGAATTCAGAGACCACAGGAGGAATGGCTTTGGGATTATCATCTTTCAAAGCTCAGAAAAAGAAAGAAAAGGATATTAGCCCTTCTCTGTGTCTGCTATGCTTACAATAGCCAATTCTTAGTGGCCAAGATCTCAGATGAGTATGTTATTTTGGATTGCACAAAACACAACTCATAAAATTTCCACTTCAGAAAATGGTGGAGAGGACTTGCAGTTTTACTTTAATAGCAATCACCGCAGAGACACTGATTATTAACAAAGGGCCTTAATGAGTTAGTTCAATTCCTTCATTTACAGATGGAAAATGGAGTTTAGGAAGAAGTGCCATGCTTGGAGTGATGGACTTAGTGGCAAAGCAGGGGTATCAGTGTTTTTCCCAGATATGCATTTCCAGACATGCACATCTTTGCATATTGAATGATACATTTTTTGAAGAAAAATCAATTTTCTGATATGCTAAGGAAAAAATAAAAGTATGTTAATGTTATATGACTTTGTCACACACAAGTGCCAATACACACACATCATAGTGGAAGAAAACTATATTTTATCACATGTCCTAATATTTCAAAACTCCATAATAAAAGTTTTGAAAAGAAAGACTATATTTGGATTTGCTTACTTATCTTTGTTCTCATTTGATTACCTGCAAATTGTGCAGAGGAGGTAGAAGTTGGCAGAAGACATAAAACTAATTCTCTTCTCTATTTAGAAATACAAAATTCAGATGCTTTCTTCGATCCCCACACATCACCTGAAAAGTCATTTAGCATTTTATTTTGAGGACTGCGCTTGAGTTCAGAGAATGCTGAAATCACAGTAAACCAATGCCCTGGGTGACATCTAACTAATCCACAACTGTTTTTTGGTGGGGACAGAGTTACAATTGTCTGAAACTGAACACAAAACTCAATATAGTTTTAACCTGGTCCTGGGATCAAATGTACAAAGAGGATCAATTACATATGTGAAATAGCAAGGTGGAACTTGATACTTAACTTTTGGGAGATTACTGACTTTTCTAAACTGCAATGGATGTTGTCCTCAAACAAACGTCCTTCTGCAAATGCTCAGCAATATTTGCATACACTTTCAGAGCTTTACTGGACTAAATCAAAAGACCAAGGTTCATAGTTCATCTGTCCAATGTGACAGATGTGAACTGATATATTCATCTTCTCTTTCTAAGCCTCAATTCCTCTATTTACAAACTCTGTCATGATGAGGCTTGATAATGTCTAAGCCAATTTCTAGCTCCAAGATGTTCTCAGTTTCTAGGAGCTTACTATCCAGTCTGTACTGGGCAGAAATGAATTTATATCCGGGCGCCTGGGTGGCTCAGTCGTTAAGCAGCTGCCTTCGGCTCAGGTCATGATCCCAGGGTCCTGGGATAGAGCCCCGCCTCGGGCTCCCTGCTCGGCGGGAAGCCTGCTTCTCCCTCTCCCACTTCCCCTGCTTGTGTTCCCTCTCTCGCTGTCTCTCTCTCTCTGTCAAATAAATAAATAAATAAAATCTTTAAAAAAAAGAAAAGAAATGAATTTATATCAGCACCCTGAGCCCAGTAGGAAATTCGAATTTAAGGTTTCTCAGAGGTTCACAATGACATTAGTAATTATGTTGATGATTTTTTTTTAATCACCACTGAATGTTACTTCATTTTCACTTAAATGGAAGAAAGAATTATCCTGACAGGACAGAGAATATTCCTAAGATAGTTACTTAGTTCACTTTGGTTCTGCATGAGATTGGAACCAGTTAGCAGAAAATTAAATTAACGTTTGCCAAGAAATTAAGATAAAACGTGAGGATCACCACGTAAAGCTATTTGTCATTCTGGAAAGAATGGATGATCCATGTCAACCTTCAAATTCAGCTCCATGGGCAACTGGAAATTATCAAGAGTTTTAGAAGTGATGGACAAATGGGAGTTTGATACGGGTAAATGCAAGTTGATTCAAAGAGTAAAGGACAACTGACTGTGACAGATAGATTCACTGTCCATGAAGATCAAATTTTTGAAATACGGTGTTCCAAGAATCCTAGAAGGGCTAGGTTTTGCTGTCAAAAGAAGATTAATCTCAGGGCAATTAGACTAAACTTGAAGAAAATACTTAAGAATGACTCTGATTCTTCCTGATAGCTCATGATTTTAAATTCCCTTTATTTCCTTAACCAAAGCAGAGAGAGCCATAGATAGTCATCTGATAACATTCAAGAGAAAGAAGAAGGCTCCAGAGCTTGCAGAAGCAAAGCCAAAGGACATTCTTCCATTTATTTACAAGCCAGAGGGCCCACAAGCAAAAGCTGATTCAGGGCCTTGCCTGGAGTTGATCCCTGACCAGCCCCATGAAATAGCAACAAAGATTGATACACTGGTGATTTATAAGCAGGCTGAAATATATTTGCATAAACCTATGAGTAATAAGGAGGAAATGAGACTCTAGTTAGATAGCTAAGATTATGTGTATCTGCAAACAGTAGGGAAAAATGATTGCACCCTTAGATACTTCAGAGAACAACCCTAAGTTTCTGCAAAGGTAAGGCAGTTTAAAAAATTCTACTACATATTTTCCTTTCATTCACTCATTCAGCAAGTATTTTCTGAGGACCTACTATGCCTCAGACACCATTCTAGGTGCTTGGAGTACACCAGTGGGAAAGGACCAAACGTCTGTCCTTGTGGAACTTACATGCTAGAGAAAAAAGTCAGACAATAAACAATGACCGTGCTAAATAAATAAATAATCTAGTATGTTAGAAGGTAATATATCCTATGACAAATTTGTTTTAAAGAATTTAAAATAGGACAGCAGGATCAGGAGCAATGAGTGAGGTGGCAGGTAGCTTGCAGTGTTAAATACACGACTCAGGGTAGGGATCACTGAGAGTGTAAAACAGGAGCAAAGACTTAAAAGGGATGCGGTAGTTAGTAAAGCTGCTATCTGGAGAAAGAGCAATGGGTCAGAGGGAACATCTAGAGCCTATAATTGTAATGTGGTGGTGTGACTAGAGTAGGAAAAGCATAGGAAGAGAAAGAGAGAGGGGTCAGAGGCAGACCACTGTAAATGCTTTAACTTTTTCTCTGAGTGAAATGATGAGCTGGATTTCCTGCACGGTAATGACAAGATCTGATTTATGTTTTGATCACTTTGGCTGCCATATTGAAAACAGATTATAGATGAGCAAAGTCTGGAGTAGGGAAACTTGTTCAAATCTTCATTTTATTATTTATTACAAATAATCCAGGCAGGAAACACTACTGATTTAGATCAGTGTAATAGCAACAGCAATAATGAGAAGTAGGCAGATTTTGAGACAGGAAAGGTAGTTGGTGAATTAGGTTTTGAGGAGAATAGGAACTAAGATTGGAAATGTTGAGTTTGATATACCTGTTTGACATCCAAGTAGAGATTTAAAGTAGACATTTGGAAATACAAGTTTTGAGTTTGGAAAGGAAGTCTGGGCTGAAGCTGTAATTTTGGAAGCTGTCAAAATTTAAGTGGTACATAAAGCCATGAACCTGCATTAGATTCACCAAGTCACGAGAAGAGAAAGATAGAGAAGGGCATCAAGGATTGAGATGCTCTCATGTTAAAAGCTTAGAGAGAAGTGAGAATGAGTAAAAAGTGAGGTAGGAGAAAAATCAAGAGAAAGTGTATGATGGTGAAGCTAAATGAAGAAAGTTCACTCAACAGGAGTACATGACAGTCTTAATTTTATGACCTCCTCAGACAAGTTACTCAACTTCTCTGTGTCTCAGTTTCTCTATCTTACTAGATAAAAGGTTGCACTTGCCTCTAGGTAGCAACTTCTAGAGAGACAGCACTTGATTGTAGGAAGATTCAGAGAGATTAAGACTTATATTTTAGGTTTCTTAGAAGGTGTTTGACCTTGGGCAAGAAACTTCTTCTTGGATCCTTAGCATCTTCATCTTGAAATGAGATAATAAAGTCTGTTCCACTGGAATTTGGTAAGAATTGAATGAAATTGCACAAAATGAATTGGCCAGAATAGTATCTGGCACATATCGGGTACAATAAGTGTGATTTTCTTTTGTTGTTTACTCTATCATGTCTCTATCATGTCTCAGACCAAGATTCATATTCTTTTAATGGACATCTTCTGCATGATCGACTTCAACTTTACTCTTTGTTTGATGAAGCAAGGCTACTGTCCATTCGTTAACAGTACCTTAGCTTGAGGCTCTCCTGGGACTATCTGGCTTAGATTATTGTTTCACTCCTAACAGTAACTTCAATGCCTCAGCCTCTGCCCACCTACCCTTGGCCCATGCTCTGACTCCTCTGACCTCCAAACTATGCTCTGTTGAGTCTGCCACCAAAGCAATGCCAGGTGTAGGGACGATTATTTCAGAAAACTACCAACAGAAATATCAAGTAGACCTAAATCAGGGAGACAGTAAATGTTTTCTGGTATAAATTTTTAGACCATTTTCTTAAATAGATTTTCCAGTCTCTAAGAACATAAAAATACATCATGTGAAAAAGTATAACGAGAGGCGCCTGGGTGGCTCAGTCATTAAGCGTCTGTCTTCAGCTCAGGTCGTGATCCCGGGGTCCTGGGATCGAGTCCTGAGTCCGGCTCCCTGATTAGCGGGGAGCCTGCTTCTCCCTCTGCCTCTGCCTCTGCCTCTGTCTCTCTCTGTCTCTCATGAATAAATAAATAAAATCTTTAAAAAAACAAAAAAAACCGGGACGCCTGGGTGGCTCAGTCAGTAAGCGTCTGCCTTCAGCTCAGGTCATGATCCCAGAATCCTGGGATGGAGTCCCGCATCCCTCTGCCACTCCCCCTGCTTGTACTCAACTCACCCTCCCTCTCTCTCTCTGTCAAATAAATAAAAAATAAAAAAAATCTTAAACAAAACAAAACAAAACACCAGTTTCTAAGTCATCTAGATCTGACTTCAAATCCAGTTGGAATCACACTAGTTGGATAAACTTAGGCAAGCTAATAAGCTTTTCTAAATCTCAGTTATCTCATCTGTAAGTGGGGTTTACAAGACTTATCTCATGTGATCTCTGTGAGTGTAAAATGAGATGATTTAAGCAAAAGTTCTTAGCAAAGCACCTGATATGAGTAAATAATAGCAATGTTTATTATTGGTTAGCCCTACCTACGTATTAGATACCTGGACACAGAAAAGTGTCACACTAAAATCTTGTTTAAAAATTAATAATTTAAGACAAGAGTAAAGGCACAAGAGGCAATAATCCAAAAATGTTTTAAAAAAATCCAAAAATGTTTCTAAATGTTTGAGGCCTTGCAGTATGAAGCTCTTCATGAAAAAAAACAACAACAACAACAACAATAAATGAATACGGCAAAAAGTCATCAATGCTTGAGGTTTTATGTAATTCTCCACCCAAGACATAGCTGGTCATGCTGTCCCTGATGGTTTTACAGCCCCCGGAGTTACAGTGAAAATCCTACCGTAGGAGATAGGCTTCCCTTTGAAGGTCAATTCTGCTTACAACCATGCAATTCATCCCTGCTTTCATGAGACACTGTTCCTGGAAAGAAATCCCTGAATAGATACTGTATCTATTCAAACTAAAGTTAGAACTACCATTTTATACATGCTATAATTTAAGGCAAAAGAATAAAAAAGATTAATTTTATGTGAGCTCTATGATAAAAAGAATAAGGATTTTCCCAGTGTTTTTCTTATTTAATCAAAGTAATTTATGCTGTGCTTATTTAATTTTTATTTGGAGTTTGGGAGGCTTCATTCTAAGATCAGTCCTACTACTATTTGTATAGCCTTTAGCAAGTTACATGTCCTCAATAGGTCTCAGTTTGGAAATTTGGAAATAATATTTGGAAATAATAACATTTCTGTTGGAGATGGTTGTAAAGGTGAAATGAAATTGTATGTATAACACAGGCACAGATGTTCATGAATTGGAAGTTCTCCTTCTCCAGTATCATTTATGCTTCCCTCACACTTTGATAACTTCTAAATAACCTTTATCTACTTTGGGTTTGAAATTATCAAATGGCTAGCCTCATCCTGTAAAAAAGACAAGAATAGGCTCATAATTATGTCCCTGATTCTCCTCACATAAATTTAAATAAATTCACACCATCTTAATTAAATTTCATTATTTTCACTAGACTCAAAATAGATTTGATGCACATGCAATAGTTAGGGCTTTATTATCATACACGAAAGTCTTGAGAATTATCTGCTAAACAAATACTGTATCCATGTGATAGTCCTTAATTACTCTGAGCCTAAGGAGGCTGCAATCAGTATATTGATCCTAACCCATAATATATTGAAATGTCATTTTGGGCTCCACAAATTAAACTCTGAGATTCAGTGTGCAAAATTTTCATGAGACACCTAGAGGAATGTGAAAGGAAATGTCATTGCTTTGCTATATTTTTTACCTGTTTCTCTTTTCTTACAACTAACATAAGTAGATAAATCACTAAGATAAAGGTGAAAATCTTTTCTTTTTGTAATAAACTGTGTATAATAATTGCAGTCTTGGCCATTGTCAAATAATCACACCTGGCTATTCTAAGTAAGGATTTACATGAACAGTCAAATTAGCAATGGCCTCTTGACGTGTTTAACCTGGACTCTGGAATCTGGAATGTATTCACCATATAACTATTTTTTAACCTGTATGAATCTTTCTCCTCAGGGTTGCAAGGCTGATCCAGCTGCTAGTACATAGAACATGGACTTTGTGTAAGAGGCCTGTCTTTACCCGTCAGCTCCACTCACTATGTGACTTTGGGAAAGTTACTTAATTCTCTGATCCTCCATTTGTTTACCCATAAGAAGGGAATAATGATAGCATCATCCATGTTAACTTTGAAAATTTAAATAAACAAACAAATGATGAATGACACTCTATCCAATACGGTCATAAATTAGTCACTGAAAACTTTGAATTAACAATTCCATGTTCTGAGGAAAGATGAGGTTCACCTTAAATGCATTTGCATATTTACAGGGAGATGAAACTCTTGGCTTTATTACTGACTTACAAAATTATTAAGAAAAAAAGACTATATGATTAAGTGGGAGGAAAATACAAAACAAAACAAAGTAGACTCGTACTTATTCTTTCCAAAATTATTCCCAATAAATCACTTCATGTTCATTTACATTTTACTTGGGGTATCTTGCTCTTCAACAGTTGCAGAATATTCCTTATGAGACTTTAGGATAGTTGTTACATTTTAAAGAAGTGCTAGATGCTCCTGTTTCTGATTAGATTACCCTTCAAGAATCCTACTACTCTGTTTATGTGCTTACCATACTAAATACCCTAATATCCCAAACTGGTCAAATTAATATTCAAAAGCAGAAGCTCTCTTGGTACCTGATGCTAAAAGCTATTGACATCCTGTTTCTTGAATTATTCAAACATACATCATTATCAATTTGTATAAGGGTGTTTTATAAATTATAAACAGGCAATTCATTTAAAGATACATTCTTTTTCAGGTTTATCTAAAAAATAGCCCATCAGGGGATTCATTTAAAGTATTGGAAGCTTGTAAGGCCATTTGGACGGAGCAGGGTTAGGGATGCAACTGTGGATTGAGTTCTTCCAGGCCCTGTACTGGGGTCATGAGGCACCAGCACAATAGCATTCAAGAGACAATCTAACCTGCTTGTTAGATGCAAGACGAACTGTCAAAGATGCTATAACCACATTATCTGGTTTGTACTGTACCACAAATTTTCAGAGGTATCATTCCCATTTTTTAAATACATAAACAGATTATTTCTACTTTTTAGATGATTAAAGCTAAAAGAAATTGAGGTCACTAGTAGAAAGTGTTTTGGGAAAAGCTGGCAGAGTCCCATATATCACACCTGGATGCAAAATCCAGGACAAGACATTGCCACTCTCTTTAGGGAGCGTATAGACTCTGGGAATCCCAAATCTGGAAGTACCTGGAAAGTCCTCTAACCCAACCCTATCCCTGGCCAACACATGGTTCTACTAGGAATGCAGCTCTAATGACAAGATCTTCATATTAAACTGCGGCTTAGCATAAGGAAATTTCACAAGAAAACCATTGGCATATAAGACCCTGGTTGTTGCAGAGCAGGGGTTGCTGTGACTGGAAGCAAGGAAAATCAGGTCAAATGAAAGCTGGGAAGCAGGAGAATGGTAGTAACACCAAAGGTGATTTATTTAAGGAATAAAAATGCATGAATTTTAAAATAATAATGATAACAACAACAATAATAAATTAATGTATCTACATTATTATAATATTAATTATAATGTATTAAAATAAAAAAATAATTACAACACAAAATAGTTATTACGGTTGATGTGCGCCAGATGCTGGGCTAAATTCTTAATATACATTACCTCCTTCGAGCTTCAAAACAACCCTGGGATAGAGCTATTATAATTCTCATTTCCACACAACAAAACTAAGGCTCAATGACATTAAGCAACCTGTCCAAGGGCATAAAGCCAAAGGGTGGTGCCTGGACTCAGAAACATCTTAGATTGACTCTGAAACTCTACTTCTTACCCACTTTGCTACATGCCTTGCTCTTGAAACTTAGGAAGGAAAGACAGGCATGCAAACCATTCACTAAATGCTGGAATTGTACTGAAGATCAGAGGTGTCAATCCAGGTGAAAATGGGCAAGCATGTGACCTTGTTTCAAATCTCTATATTGTTTTCTGCAAACCATAAAGTCATTATAAGAAACTAACATGCATACTCACAGATTCAAATACAGTAAAAATCAGTAGATGTTGGAATTAAAAGTTTAAGGTATAATTACATTTCCAGATGGTCTTTACATATGAGAAGCAAATTAAAGTCTAACCCATACAGTATTTTCTTAGCAGTGCTCATGGCAATTAAAAGGCAGGATTTGCTCCTGTCTCTAAATTCTGAAACACTGTACCTAAATACTAATAGGCACATCAATGCAATGCACACAATAATCAAATCCACCACGCTGTCCAGGTGCTGGGGGTGGCCAGAGATTATCTGCCATAAACGGACTTTGAAAGATTGGTTCTGTCCATACTTGTCAACCCAAGATACTATTGTAAAAAATCTCCATTAGTTAGAGGGAAGAAAACCTCTTCAAAAAGGAGAATGGGGTCTGATTTTTTCATTAAATGCTGCATTTTCATTGTAATTTTCTGAGAAGTCATCTACAGGCAGAAACAGGGATACTGCAAGTTCAGTTCCAGATGATCACAATAAAAACAAATATTGCAATAAAGCAAGTCAAATGAATTTTATGGATTCCTAGTTCATATAGAAGTTATGTTTACACTATACTGTAGTCTATCTCGTGTGTAATAGCCTTATGTCTAAAAACATGTCCATACCTTAATTAAAAAGTATCTTATTGCTAAAAAATGCTAACCATCATCTGAGCTTTCAGAGTGCCGTACTTTTTGCTGGTGGAGGGTCTTGCCTCCATGTTGATGGCTGCTGACTGACTAGGGAGGTGGCTACTGAAGGCTGGGGTGGCTGTGGCAATTTCTTAAAATTAGACGACAGTGAAGTTTGCCACATCGATTGGCTCTTCCTTTCATGAACAACTTCTCTGCATCATGGATATGTTTGATAGCATTTTACTCACAGAACTTCTTTCAAAATTAGAGTCAATCTTCTCAAAACCTTCTACTACTTTGCAACTAAGTTTACACAATATTCTAAATCTTTTGCTGTCATTTGAACATTCTTCCCAGTATCTCCCCCAGGGGAGTAGATTCCATCTCAAGAAACCACGTGCTGGGCTCATCCATGAGAAGCAACTTCACATCCGTTCAAGTTTGATCATGAGATTGCAGCAATTCAGGCACATCTTTGGGCTCCACTTCTGATTCTAGTTCTCATGCTATTTCCACAATTTCTGCAGTTACTACCTCCACGTAAGTCTCGAACCCCTCAAAGTCATCCAAAAGGGTTAGAATCAATTTCTTCTACACTCCTATTAATGTTGGTATTTTGATCTCTTTCTATGAATCACAAATGTTCCTAATGGCATCTAGAGTGGGGAATCCATTCCAGGAGGTTTTCAATTGACTTTGCCTAGATCCATCAGAAGAATTATGACTTACAGCAGCTCTGGCCTTATAAAATGTATTTCTTTAATAAGACTTGAAAGTCAAAATAACTCCTTGATCCATGGGCTGCAGAATGGATGTTGTGGTAGCGACATGAAAACAACATTAATCTTGTATAACTCCACCAGAGCTCTTGGGTGACCAGGTGCATTGTTGATGAGCGGTAATATTTTGAAAGGAATTTTCTTCCGAGCAGTAGGGTCTCAACAGTAGGCTTAGGATATTCAGAAAGCTATGTTGTAAATAGATGTGCTGTCATCCAGGCTTTGTTGTTCAATTTATATAGCACAGGCAGAGTAGATTTAGCATAATTCTTAAGGACCCTAGGACCTTCTGAAAAATCAATGAGCAACTGGCTTTAACTTAAAGTCACCAGCTGCATTAGTACCTACTAAGAGAGTCAGTCTGTCCTCTAAAGATTTGAAGCCAGGCACTAACTTCTCCTCTCTAGCTATGAAATTCCTAGATGGCCTCTCCTTCCAATATCAAGACATCTCATCTACAGTGAAAATTTGTTGTTTAATATGGCCACCTTCATTAATTGTCTTAGCTAGATCCTCTGGATAACTTGTAGCAGCTCCTACACCAGCACTTTTAGTTTTGAAGATGACTTATTCTCTTAAACATCATGAATCAACCTCTGGTAGCTGTAAACATCTCTTCTGCCACCTCCTCTCCTCTTGAGCCCTGATGGAATTGAAGAGAGTTAGTGCCTTGCTCTGGATTAGGTTTTGGATTAAAGGAATGTTGTGCCTGGTCTGATCTTCTATCCAGATGACTCAGTCCTTCTCCACATCAACAATAGGCTGTTTCACTTTTTTATCATTCATGTGTTCTCTGGAGTAGCACTTTTTATTTCCTTCAAGAACTTTTCCTTTGCCTTCACAACTTGCCTAACTGGTGCAAGAGGCCTCACTTTCAGCCTATCTCAGCTGTCGACATGCTTTCCTCACTAAGCTGAATCACTTCTAGCTTTTGATTTAAAGTGAGACACGTGCAACTCTTTCTTTCATTTGAACACTGCAGAGGCCATTGTAGGGTTATTAATTGGCCTAATTTCAATATTGTTGTGTCTCAGAGAACACGGCGCCCAAAGAGAGGGAGAAAAATTGAGGAATCACCAGTGGGTAGCGCTGTCAGAACATACACAACATTTATCAATTAAATTTGCCCTCTGGTGTGGGCGTGATTGGTGGTGCCTCAAAGCAATTACAATAGTACCATCAAAGATCACTGATCACAGATCACCGTAACAAATATAATAATAGTGAAAATATTTGAAATATTATAATTACCAAAATGTGACACACAGACACGAATGAGCAAATGCTGTTGGAAAGATGGTGCCAATAGATCTACTGACACAGCGCTGCCACAAGACTTCAATATGTAAAAAACACAGTATTTTCAAAGCAAAATAAAGCAAAGCATAATAAAACGAGGTCCGCTTGTACATTAAAAAGCAGAGAATCACCTACTCCCAGTGATGTCTGCTTTACATCATCAGCATCATTATGTCACCCTTGCTATTATCTTTATGAATACTTACAAAGGGTCTCATTTGAGCAATTTCAAAGATTATTTGCTCCTTTTCAGAAAGGCTTATGGAGTTTAAGATAACCAACTCATAAAGCTTGAGAGCTTCAAGGCAGAATCTGCTGAATCTTTTAAAGAGCAGAACAAGCTGCTGCCCTTTGTCTGGGAGACCCAGTCATCTCTGTACTGCCTGCTATGACCCAACTCTGTGAGCTCATCATGTGTGTTTCACAGAAAGCACATCTTCCTGTTAGTTTCTTCCAACTTGGAAGCCCAGACCTCTAGCAAAGGACATGCTGGTCTCTGACCTAGGTTCTGCACACGCAGGTAGAAGGACATGCATTCCTAGAAATCCCCCACTACAACCTGCTTTCTTTTTATGGGTCAGAGCCCTTCTTCTCTGCTCTTCCTGGATAGAAACTTTGAATTTTGGAATTTATCTGAACTGAGGTTACTTGTTAATTCATTTAAGAAAAAAAAAAAAAATTAGTCCTTGCACATCTGCAGCTGTTAGGACCTGGGCTGGCAGAAGAAGCCGCCTCTCCTTTACGGTAATGTCAGCTCCCTCCAGGGCTCATTCTGGCTAACCGAGACCTAGGAGTTTTGACTCCCTCATACTTGCCCTCCCCCATCCTAATACTCTGGGTGCCTCATTATATACCAGCATCTCTCCCTCACTATCCACACCCCCTCCCCCATGATTGCATCTCCAGGAAAATAAACCTCATTGCCTACAGACATGGGACTAGCCTTGTGCTCCCCAAACTTTAGTGAGCACATCAATCACCAAGAGGGTTAATTAAAACACAAATGGCTGGACCCCACCCTCAGAAACTCTGATTCAGTAGATCTGGGAAGGGCCCAGGAATGTGCATTTCCACCACGTTCCCTGGTGCCATTGATGTTGCCTGAGAACCTTACTTTGTATGACTGACTGAGCCTCTCAGTTCTCCCAAGTCCCTCTGCTTGAAAGTCAGCACCAGGACTAGAAACTCAGGCCTCCAAATTCTTGCCTGGCATCAGACTATTCAGAAATCAGAACCTTGGCTCAGGATGGTAAGTTTGGGCATAGTGTAGCTGCCTTCCTTTAAGCACACTTAATGCTTGTAAAAGCTTCAATGACAAAATAATAATTTAAGAAATACATGTGTTATGGAGTGCCTGAGTGGCTTAGTGGGTTAAGCATCCGACTCTTGATTTCAGCTCAGGTCATGATCTCAGAGTCCTGAGATCGAGCCCCACATGGGGGCTCTGTGCTGAGTAAGGAGTCTGCTTAAGATTCTCCCTCCCTCTCCCCCTGCCCCTCCCCCCCACACCTGCACTCTACATAAATAAATAAATGAATAAATAAAATCTTTAAAAAAGAGAAATACATGTGTTATATATTTATATGTGTCCAATCTTTTTGCATAATTCTACATGTGGATTGTTAACAGAGTACTTCTGATTCTTTGCATACAACCTCTAACCATTTCCTATTTTTATGTTTTTGACGTTAAAAATGGAGAGGAAACCACTGCATTGAAGAGAAGCCCAAATTTTATTTATTCATCTTTTGTTGTGTTTTTGAGCTCTTCTCCTGGGAGTCATCACATCAAAGATTTCGGGGATAAAAGGATAGAAACACAACAGTAAATTTACTGCCAAGAGTGGAAATCATGATGCCCATCTTAGTAAACAACAGAACTCAACAACCAGTTAGGGGTCGCAGCAATATTAATTAGCTCCTGATAGAGGAATAATCAATACTGAATAACTAATCTTTCCAGAGTGCTTGCATTCATCTACAGTGACTGTTTGTTTGTTTGTTTTTTCATTCTATGGAGAAAGAAATAATTTTGGCAATATAGGCCTAAAGGAAAATGAAGATTAGCGCACAGTATTTCTGGAAGTGAGTGTTTTCAATCATTTAAGTCTATATTATCTTGTAAAATAAAGTTATTGTTCATTTAATCAAATAGCACTTAGGAGTTCACAAAGTGCATTTTAAATCTGTGATGTGTTTTGTTCTTCCCAGCATCCCATGGAGGCCACAGTATGTCCTGGTTAAAAGCACAGTTAAATTACTCGCCAAAAGATACTGTGACAGTGAGGAGGAGAAGAAGCATTCAGAAGTGAAATATTTAAGAGTAAAAGTGATAGAATTGGATGTGAGAGGTGAAAAGAGGGGAAAATCTACTTTAAAGCCAAGTTCAGGAGATTGCCTTAAGCAAAAATGTAATTGATGGAAGTAAACACAGGAAGAGTAGCTTTCTTTGGGGGGAAAAATAGTACACAGACTTGCACGGTATCCTAATAATAATAAATATAATGGTAGTTAATATTTGTTGACAACTCATTTTGTGTTAAATACTGTGATCATTCTTTATATCAGTATTTCCAGAAGGCATTGAGTGTTGACAACAACCTAATGAGGTAAAGAATATTATATACCAGTACAAGAGGTAAGTTCATCGTGGTGAAACAGAGGATCAATCCCAGTCTGTCTGACAACAAACTCCAAGTTCATTACTACCAAAACCCTTCAATTCCCAATATATAGTGTAGTATAATTAAGCAATGAATTGCATTGATTAAAAAGACATAAATGGGAGGGGGGCCACAGGTTCAAGGAAGTCATGAAAGAGTCTTAGAGAAAGAGAGGAGTGAAGAGGATCCTCTGCTTCCACTCACTGGGATCTTGGGTTCAAGAGGCAGACAGAAAGACAGAAAGAGACTGTAAAAAGAGAAGACCAGACACCAAGACACGGCTCCATCATGTTAACTGACAAGCACAAAGTTTATCTTATATAGTGTAGCCTTCTCCAGAAGCAGCCAGGGTACTCTGCTGAAACTGGCAGCAGACACTGAAGGGACAGGAGGACAGACCTCTCAAGCCTTGCTCATCTGAAATTGGGATCATCATTGCAGATCACACAGAACACTGTGTTATGGTCCAGTTTGCCTTAAGCCTTAACCAGTCACTGCACTCTTGGTTTGGTCACATAAATGCGAGCATCTTGTCAGCTTTGGCATGGTAGCTGGGGGGGTTATTAACAGAGAGCATGCAGAATATATTTAAGGAGCCCCATCTCAGCTCTATAAGCTCCTAAGGCAGAGTGCTCCTCTCAAGCAACTGGCACAGTTTGTTGCCCAACTCCTGTTTCAACTAAAAGATGTTTCCTACTTGTTCGTATTGGCTATTATTTTGCAACTTTCCATATATACTGGATTTTTCTTACATGTGAAGTCTACTTGCTAATGAGACAACTAAAGCACCAGAGATGCACCCCCATGCCCACCACACAGTGGCAAGTTGCATAGCCCTAGTAAGATACAAAGCTTTGCCAATTACATTGATTTAACTTTATATCTATTACTTAAGTTCTCAAATTCTTTATTTCCTAATAGAAAATGGAGGTCACATGAGTTACTTCATAGTGTTTTTAAAACGAATAAATAAAAATGTTTTATAAAGTACCAGGCAGAGAAATAAAGAATGCCCAGCAATACTGCCCTATTTTCTTCCCTTCTTCCCTTGATTAATATGTGAACATCATAAAATATGTCCACAAACATTGATTCTTTATAAACTTAATACTGGACTCCTGAATGTTTGCCCAAAACACAGTCATAAAGCAAAGCCATACTTCTAAATAAAAAGTTATATTTCTACCCTAGAGTGCTAACTTTGCGATTTGCAAACTACTTGCAGCTACATGGAGTAATACTTATGAGTAGAATCATTAAACCTAAGATTGATTGTTTTTAAATTTCTCATAAAAGAACACTTTGAATTTCCATCTTCTTTAAGAAAAGATTAGTAGGAATAATATGCAAAATGAATGTGATTAATTAAAATAGCACTCATTTTTGACCCTTAGTTTTCTTATTCAAGAATCACGTTCTCAGAAGTAAAAACTAAAGATCTGGGATTATCTGAGATCACACAGAAAGGGAAGGTAAGGAAAGAAGAATGTGAAATTTGGTAGGCAAGGGGTGGTCAGAAGTTTTGCATCTTAGGAGTTTACAGTACAAATGCCACCATCATCAAAATAAATAATGGCTGAAGAAAATGTCATTAGATTTGTCAACCAAGACCACCAAAAGCTTAAGAAAGAGGAATTTCAATGGGTTGAGAGGAATCAAGCCAGAATGTAAACAGTTAAATTTGATAGAGAAACAGTAGTGACACTTAACTGGTAGTAATTTTGAATTACTGGCAATTCAAAGAATGGAAGGCATGGATTGGTAACTAGAAATATCAACAGACTCTTTCATGGTAGGGGAAAAGTAGATTTACAAATTTATAGATTTACCCTTGATTTAAATCAAGGGAAAGATCCCTTTGGGGAAAGGGGACAAGCAATACTAGCATGGTAAGAGAGTAGGAGGGTTCAAAGACACTGATGGAAGGTTAAGCTCTAGTAAGGATGCTAGATAGGTCTTCCCCCAGCACTGGTAGATTACCTTATTGTAGTATTATTTGTAAATATTCATAATCACCTCATTCCATGGAAGGAGCCCATGATACTTCCATTGGCACGAGGTTGGACCATGTGGGTTCCTTTGGCCAATGACATGTGAATAGCTGTGAAATATCTGAGAAGAAGCTTTAAAAGCTAATAGGTATGACTCAGTCTTCTCTTTCCCCAGGGCATGAGAACCAGCATGTGCCATTATAGCAGTTGCTTCAAGAATGAGAAGACACACGCACCACAGCTAAGCACAGTTGACTACCACAGACAAGAAGCAAATAGATCTGAATAGATGCCAACATGCAATATAAGTAAGAAAAACATTAAAAGCCACTGTGATTTGGGGAGTTACTTATTACCAAATGAAACTGACTAAGACACAAATACAAAGACAGATATTTAGAGAGAAAGAAATACAAGAGATCCCTCCCCTGGTTAAAAAAAAAAAATGTTTCCCATTTTCCGTAGGCACAGATTATTTTATTTAAGATCTTCAGGTCAGCATACAGAAATGACTTTTAGTTTTAAATGGCTTTATTGAGATATATTTAACATATAAAATATACCTGTTAAAAGTTCATAGTGCAATGTATTTTAGTACAATTCCTGAGTAGTGAAAAAAAAATCACCATTATCTATTTTTAGAATTTTCTTATTAGCCCCAAAGAAACCATGTACACATAAAGAGCCACTTGGCATCCTACTTCCTAGTCCTACACAACCACTCATCTACTTTTGATCTCTGTATATTTGCCTATTCTTGACCCTTCATATAAATAGAGTCATTCAATATGTGGTCTTTTGTGTCTGGTGTCTTTCATTAATCATAATAGATGAACCTCAGAAACATTAGGCATTCCTTTTTAGGGCAGGACAGAAACACATTTTTTTGAATGGCAGACTATTTTTTACTATCTGCCGAACATATATCTATTATATACCCTGAGCCAGACATATTATTATTCCTATATTTCTGACAAAGAAACTGAGGTTCAATGATTTAATCCAACTCCCAAAGGGGCATAGCTCTTAAGTGCCAGTGCCAGTAGAGAAAATCAGGTCAGTTTGACTCCAGCTTCCATGCTTTTTCCAGTCGATCACATTACCTCGTATTAATTTCAAAGGAGTATTTCTCTAAAAATGTCAATTATCTAAGGATATGAAATTGGATAGTGGATCTCCCTCAACTTTATGCCATCAGCCTTTCTACATTGTCTTGCACCAAAAAAGAAACACAAGAGAACTGCACTGTGCTTTCGAAATAGGCAAGGTAATTTAAAAAGCAGATAAAAAGTTGAAAGTAATAACAAAAGGAGCCTGTCTGAATATTGAAATTTAATCCACTTCACCCAATCAATTATTCCCCACATAAAGGAATACTAAAAAAGATAAGAAGGTTCTTGTCTATTGTTTTTAATTATTTCCAAGTTTACACTAGTATGACATATAAAAGGACATAATAGGATAAGTCTAAAGGACATCAAACTAATTTTCAGGACAGATACAAGTCAGCACTCAGTCTGATCTCAAATGGCTAGAGCGGCCATGTGATTGCTGAAGGACTAAAATCTCACCCAGTCAAGAGAAAGTAAGTGCCCTATTAAAGAGCTTAGTGTCCATGGTAGTACCGAGCTTCCTAAGTATTTAGGATTCATGCTATTACTTTCACATTAATTATGCTTCTTCAAAATGTATTCTTTAAATCCCAAAGAAGATCTGAATGTGGATTTCTGCAATTAATTCTAACCAATTCAGAATAGTTCCCTTCCTTACACCTCCTTATGTCAGGAGTTATTGGCCTCAAAATAGCTTGAGATGCCCCAGGGTCACTGTAAAGTCTACCAGTGTCTTTGTCCCCCTTCAGCTAATTGCAGTGAAATTCAATTGATTCAACTTTCTCAAAGCTTTTCAAATCATTCTACACTCCACTCCTGTCTCCCATCTTAGTTTAGACCTTGCTCCTTTCTGCTCCCTAATGGAGCTCTCTCTTTTCAGCCTTGCCTTTCATCAACTTATTTCATATTTGTGTTGCAAACAGCCTTCCCAGAGCAATTTCTATTCTCATCCTGCTAAAAATGTTCAAGGTTCCACCATGGCCTATAAACACTGCCATCTGAAGGTCAGCCCTTTAAGATGTGACCTATATAACTCCATGCTCAGTATTATACTGAGCTAATTCTATTTATATAGCATTAGTGGTGAAGGACATGGACTCAAGTTGTTGGAGTCACTTACTTGCTCTGACAGGTAGCAGCAAATTACCCATGGAAAAAGAGAAAGTAATACAATTCAGCTAATGGGGCCCTACAACAATAATATATGTTAAATTTGTTAAATCCATGGTGCCGTATACTGACATTATTACTATTATAATGCAGGTCAATTAGACTGTTTCTTATCTTAATGCCTTGATCATGTTTTTGTTTTGTTTTGTTTTCCTGGAACTCACTGTGTCCCATCTCTGTACTTGAGACCCTACTTGACATTTCCACCCTTAATTCCTTATAAGGATCTGGAGTTCCCATGCCAGATGGGATGGGAACTCCAATAGTTTGTGGTCTCCCTCCTATACTGCAGGTGCACTCTGGGGATCCTTGCCATCAGTTCCCATGGGTATCCACATAAAAGCCCCATACAGGGCCCCCTAATTTTAATTCTGTGGACCTTGCTGAACATCAACTTCTCCAGCACTGCCCCCCCACCCCCCACCCATGCCCTCCTAAGTAGTTTTACACTCAGACTCTACTGTCTACACCGGCCCAGGGATACCCCTAGTTTTGTCCTCCATCCTCTCCATCAGAGGAAGACTGTCTAGTTCCTTAAGGTGTAAAGTTAGCTTGTTAATTTGAAATCTTGATTGGCAGTTCTTTGTTTTGTTTTTGGTTTTTTTCAGTGCTTCAAACATATCATCCCACTGCCTTTTGGTCTGCAATGTTTCTCCTGGAAAATTAGCCTATAATATTACAGAGGCTGTCTTGTATATAATGCATTGCTTATTTCTTGTTGCTTTCAAGATTCTCTTTGTCTTTGACTTCTCATTTTCATTGTAATGCATCCCAGATACATTTTGGTCTCTTTGTCTTCCACTTGAAGTTTTTTGAGCTTCTTGTATTCGTATATCCATTTCTTTACATAAATTTGGGAAGTTTCCAGCTATTATTTCTTATCAAAGCTTTTTGTCCCGTTCTCTTCTCCTCTGGAGCTCTCATAATGAATGAATATATTGATCTTCTAGATGGTGTCATCTAAGTCTCTTGGATTCTGTTCACTTTTCTTCATTCTTTTCTCTTTCTGCTCCTCAGACTTGATCACTTAAAATGACTTTTCTTCAAGGCTGCTGATGCTTGCTTCTGCCTATCTGGGTCTGCTGTTGAACTCCAATAGTGAATTTTTCAATTCAGTGACTGTGTTTTTATCTCCATAATTTCTGTTTGGTTCTTTTTTTTTTTTTTTTAAGATTTTATTTATTTATTTATTTATTTATTTATTTGAGAGAGAGAAAGAGAGCATGAGTCAGGGAGAGGGGCAGAGGGAGAAGCAAACTCCCCGCTGAGCAGGGAGCTGATGCAAGACTCGATCCCAGGACCCTGAGACCGCGATCTGAACTGAAGGCAGATGTTTAACCGATGGAGCCACCCAGGTGCCTCTGTTTGGTTCTTTTTAAAAAAATTTCTATCTCTTTGTTGATATTCTCATTCTATTCATATATTATTTCCCTGATTTCTTCTTGTTTTTGTCCATGGTTTCCTTTAGCTCCTCCAGCATATTTAAGACAGCTGTTTTAAAGCCTTCATATAAGAGTGCCTGGGTGGCTCAATTGGTCAAGCATCCAACTCTTGATGTCAGCTCAGATCTGATCTCAGGGTTATGAGTTCAAGCCCTGCACTGGGCTCTACATTGGGCATGGAGCCTACTTAAAAATAATAATAATAATAATAAAGTCCTTGTCTAGTAAGTCCAATGCTAGTCTTTCTTCAGGGACTATTTCTAGGGATTAATTTGTTCCTTTTAATATGTCATGCATTCTTGCTTCTTTTTATACCTTGTAATATTTTATTAAAAATTGGGCACTTGTAAAAACAGCTACCTTTCCCAAACTTTGCAGGCTGGCTCCAGGCAGGGGAAGACATTCACTCATCAGTCTGGTATGAAGGACTTTTCTGGTTATATATATCCCCTGGGTGTGCGCAGGTGCTTCTTTACAATTCCCCCATGTACACAACTATATTTAAATGTCATACTTGCTCCAAGAGTCTCAGTTTTGCTTCTTCTTGGGGCCTTCACTGTCTATTGTATACTTTCATCAGTAATCTTGTCTCAAGTGTCTGCAGGTCGGTAGCCTCCTTGCCATTTTCATGAGCTATGCGTGCTGCTTCCCATGGCTTCCCGAGCCTGAGATCCAAGCTCCTTCTGGCTGTCTGAACTCCAAAGTAGGTGACCCAGAGACCAAAATCTCAGGCAGTCCACGGGTTAGAACGTTGCAAATTCAGCCTTTCTGGTTTATGAAGGGAAGTGGGGACGAAGCCATCATTTCCTCCAAATGGTGCCATACCACACTGGGACGGGGGAGGGGCAAGGGTGAGTGAAAAATGCCGCAGCAATTGCAACCTTTGAATGTGGCTTTCTCTTGACTGCATGTTCATTTGGCTGCTCTAGATCTTTGACTGATTTCCAGAGCTCCCATAGAGTTATTTTAGTCTGTTTCCAGTTGTTGTTGTTGTTTAATTCCATGGGGGAATCTTCCCGATGTCATTCTATCTCTTGCCTCTCGTATACTGAAAAGTAAATTTTTTCACCTCTAATACATTTGACGCATCTCTCCATGATACTGGCTACATGTTATCCTTTTTTCTTTTTTACGTGTTGTCTCATTCATTCATTTATCTTCTACTTTTCTTATTACTCCCATCACCCTTTAAACTCCACAAGAACACAGAAAAGTTCCTTTCTTCACACAACACATAGTTCAGTGCCTGGCTCAGAACAGGCACTTGTTTTAGCCTCATAGATTGAACACTATAGAAGAGTGAGCCTATGTGTGTAGACACCACATCATCTAGTGCTGTGAATATCATCACCATTTTCCCTGGCTGTACAATCACAGCATTGCTTTAGAATGTGTGTCAACAGTGGGTGTGTTCACAGAAAGCCTACACTGATTTTGTTGAAATCCCGTAGCTGGTACATTGTTAGGCTAGTAGATTGTTTTTGGAAATTGCAGCAGGCACTGTGAATCAGCTCAGAGGGAAAATGAGCACCACTTCTCCCCAATGCCTGCACCACACCCCTTTCTCTCAGTGAATAGAGGGTATTTACTCAGAAAAGAGAAGGAAGCATTGTTCCTATTGATTATTTGGCTTATTCAAGAGATTCGAGAAGCAGCTCTGGCATTTTCAAGAATAAGGGAAAAAAAAGCAAAAACCAAACAAAAAACAATAATAAATCACTAAGTATATGAGTCTCTCAAAGTAGAGTTTAAAGTGAAAGACTGCAGGATGCTAATTAATATCTGTATCTGAGATAATGGGAGGAGAAGGAGAAGAAGAGGAAAACACGCTTGGCTTTCATTACCACACACAGGAGTCCTTCTGAAGAAAGACGTTAAATGCCTCCCCTGAGGTGTCTGTTGTCCTCCAAATGAATTAGTCGAGAAGAACTGCACATTATTTGGACAGGGATACCCAATGGGGATTTGCCATTAAATGGAGATGTTTGATAACCCATTAGAAAATATTATATTAAGTAGCCTCTATGATAAGGCAATATTTTTAAGGGAGAATAAGGGACTTATTGAAAGTCAGCACAAATTCCCTCTCTCTCTCTTTCAATGTAATAAATAGTTGGAATGCTCATTGTCATTTACATACTTTGGATCTCTTTTTGGTGGAAAGTGAATCTCCAACCATTGAACTAATGTATTTTAAGAGCATCCTGGTGCCCTGGTTCTTATATCCACCTTGTTACATACGCATCTATATGTGCAGACACATATCCATAATAAACGTATTTTGAATAAAATGTTTTCAAAGTCCCAGGTTTTGGCTCCCAATTATCTGTTTGGTTTTTCAAATATCTAGCAATTCTTTTTTATAAGTGGCAAAAACACATTAAGAATTTGACCAGGGGTAATTTGAAGATATAAAGGATTATGTTTAGATGGAAGTGAGAGATGGTATTTGCTCTAGTAAATACAGTTTTTAATTTCAAATATGATATTTGTCTCCAACATCCATTCATACTTAGTGACTTACCCTTCTTGGCACATACATAACCCCTCCCACAGCACATGCGGAGTAGTTATTTGCTGAATAAATCAATTATAATTTGGGTCCAAACTTTAAGGAACATGAAAGCTCAATTATTAATAAAATCCTCTCGGTTTTAATTTCCCCTAAAGTTATGTTAGCAAATTTGCTTTGGAAAAGATAAGACCTCTCGGTAACAAAAACATATATATGTATATAACATAGCTTGTACGGAAGATGTCATTTAATTGTGCCAGAGGAATAACATTAAGAACTGTCTCCAGGGGCACCTGGGTGGCTCAGTGGGTTAAGCGTCCGACTCTTGATTTTGGGTCAGGTCATGATCTCCGGGTCCTGGGATCCAGCCCCTTATCTGGCTCTGCGCTCAGCAGGGAGTCTGCTTGAGGATTTCTCTCCCTCTTCTTCTGCCGCCCCCCTGCTCGTGCTAGCTCTCCTTCTCCCTCTCTAAATTTTTTTTTTTTTTAAGTACTGTCTTCAGAATCTACCATGCTCTCTCAACAGTTCAGGTGGCATGGTAGCCAACAGGCAATCAGGACCAGAGAGGGCTTTCAGTGGGGCTGAACAGAAAGGGGCAGAAAGGAGAAATTCAGAGTTCTGGCCCATGAAGGAGCCTGACGTCCCTGCCACCTCTTGCACAGAGCAGTTTGGGGACCGTGACAGAAGAGCTATGGCTGCAGAACCAGGGCACCAGGAGACTGGGATTGTGTGGGCAGCAGCCGTGGGAATGGGGTAGGACCCAGCTCTCCAAACAGAAGTCCCTAAGGGCTGAGTTGGGGAGGAAGACCCTGGGAGGGAGCCCGAAATCTCTCACCTCAGCTAAGGACTATTCCTAGGAACTAAAGCTGAGATTTAATCTCAGGAAACATAACTGTGGGAAAGAGGAGGGTTGCAGAATCTGAGGCTAAGCGGTGGTGGCCAATGGGGTTGGGAGCTAAGGATAGAATGTCACCATGGTTAGAGGCCACTTAGCCCTGTGACTGTAACCCAGGGCTGCAGCCCCATCTGGCTGGATCCTACCCACGGTCTGCACCTGCCGTGAGGTTATGCACTTTCTTTGTAAAGTACATATCGAGTGCTCATCGGCTTCTGCTAAGCTCTATCCTGTGGATGCGAAATCCTTCCAGTCTTATCACAGTGCTGCTGAGCTCTCCATTATTTCTGTATCTGTGGTTACCATCGTAAAATGATTGTTCTCTTTTATTGACTATATATTATACGTTTTACACCTTCTAGCTCATATTATCCTTTTAACACATCCTCACGAGAGAAGAAAATTGAAGACTAGAGTGGTTCAGCCACTTGCCCACCATTACTCAGGCCTGAGTAGTGAAATTAGGAATTTGGCTCCAAGTCTTCAGCGATTTTCACCAAGCTACCTGGCTCTCATTGGAAAATATCTTTACTGAAAATATTAATAATCTGTTCACCCTGACAAATATTTCAAGAGACATTTTCTTAAAGGGAACTCAGAAACCAGTGGGCCTTCTCTTACGCCGGGCCTTGTCGTAGCATGGAATTTAAGGCCTGCATCTCAGAAGCAGGTTATGAAGAAGCCAGAAGGAAGGCTGTCTCCTGATGTCAGAATACACACAGGCCCCCGGGCACCTCCTGATCTTCAACAGTCTGAAAGGGCAGAACCAGCACCCAGTTTTAGATGATTGATAAGGTGGGATGGAATGAAGGCACTTAGTGTGTCATTACACTGAATTTCTTGGTATGGACCCTCAAAGAGACAAGTTACAATGATCACTCCTGGCTCTGTTTTGACCGAAATCAAGAAAGTAATTAGGTGGGATTAATAATGATGATGACACATGGCCTTGTTCACCTAATTTGAGCTTCAGTATCCGGTAAGTAAACGTCTTGAACTAATGTGCATTCAGACGCTCAAGAGCACAGCTGGCCGTGCATGTCACCCATTCAGGAAGCTTCAAAAGACCTGGTGCCCAGAGGAGGCAGCCATACTCCTAAGCATTCGGAGACCACATCCTCTACCCTCACAAGGGCCCAGGACGGTCTCGCACGCTCACATCTATTCTAACCACCATGGTCTAGAAATGTTCACACCCTCAAGTTTCAATCTCTATCAGGGCAGTCCTCAAGGTTCCTCACAGCATGTGTCCTGCCTTTCCCCCAAAAGAGGCAGTCTTTGCCTACTGAAATGCTATTCATCTTTAAAGGTCTGTTTAATGCTTCTGACTCTGTGGATCCTTCTTTGACATATTCTATGGATGTGGGTTTCTTTTTTTTTAAAGATTTTATTTATTTGACAGAGAAAGACACAGTGAGAGGGAACACAAGCAGGGGGAGTGGGAGAGAGAGAAGCAGGCTTCCTGCCTAGGAGGGAGCCCAGTGCGGGGCTCTATCCCAGGACCCTGGGATCATGACCTGAGTTGAAGGCAGACGCTTAATGACTGAGCCACCCAGGCGCCCCTGGATGTGGGTTTCTTTATAGCATAGATCACGAGCTCTTTTCATGTCTGATAATCACTGTCTCCTTCGTACTTATCTCAGTACCTGGTACACAGAGGTGCTCAATAAATGTGTGCAGCAGGAAGAGAAGGAGAAAATAGAAGGAAAAAAACACGGAAGGAAGGAAAGAAAGAAGGGAGGGAAGAAGGAAGGAAACATGTCTCCTTCCCCCTAAGTACCAGTTTTGAAAATCAAATAAACAATAACTCCACAGGGCAAGTAAATATCTATAGTTATTTATTTATTAACTACAAACTTAGTTAAGAATAGATGTGATACGTTGCAGGTATGCTCACTCATTTCACAAAGAAACTGAGGACTGATTGACCTGGAGCTTGTCTTCTTGAGCTATAAGAAACCTTGCTCTGTTGCAGCAAGAAGTCAGGGAACTTGCTTGTTTTTCTCCCACCATCCCATTGTCATAGATTTGAATGCATATTCTCTCCCCCCCTCCCCCATCTACCTCTCCCTCACCCTCCCCTCATGTCCTTGCAGTTCCATCAGAATGGTGATGGGAACAGCTACTTCTGCTAGCCATGCTGAAGATTCAGTTATATGCAATAGATCTAACGTACCAGCAGATAGGCAGCAAGGCATTTCCTAGCGCCTGAGGCCCCTGCGGTCCGTTCTGTTCCTGGCTGTAATTCAGCACCCTCCTCACATAATTCTTTGCCTAGGAGAAATCTAGCAGGTGTTTTTGTAACCGTTGTCTCCTGGACAATGCCAACTTATGCATAGAAATTCCCTCCTCAATGCTGGGGGGTGGGGGGATGATAACTGTTTTTCCAAAATGAAACTGGTCTAGGTGATACTGAAGGTCTCTAAAATGTGCCTTCACCCTCCTCGATGATCCAGCCCCTCAGCTGTGCTCTTTCTGAAGATCCAACACTCATATAAATTCAAGAGAACTGTTATATCACAGTCAGGAGTTGGAAGGGACCTTATGGTTCCCTGACTCCAACCCACGCTTCTGTTAAGTAGCTTTCCGGCTTCTTTGTTGTTCAGGGACTCACTCCCTGACTCCCTTGCTGACCGCGGTCTGTTGTCCTATAGCTTTTCTACCCGTTGGCCCTTCTGTATCACAGTTATATCACAGTTCACAGTTGGGAAACCTGCTGCCACAGCCACCAGGCCTTCCCTCACAAAGGATGAGCACTGCCACCTCTAATCTCCTCCTTCTTGGGTGACCAGTGTGTGTAGTGGAGGGAGGCTGGGCCTTGGAATCACACAACCTGGGTTCAAAGCCCAGTTCCGATACAAACCACAGATCCTGGTACAAGGTCACTTCACCATTATTAATTCAGTTTTTTTTTACTACACAAATGGGGTGCTAATACTTCATAGGTTATTGTGAGGATGAAAGATCCTGGCCTTAGCAATGTGCTGGAAACAGGAGCAGCATACAGTAGGTGCTGGAGAAATGTTCTTCTCCATCTCCCATAGGAGCTATGTGGCTACAGAACAATTATACAAAATGTATGACCTTTATATGTGTGCAGAAAGGTCATAATGTTTGCTTCTTTGAAATCAACTTAAAATCAACTTAAATTTAACCCCAAATATCCTTCTCTGCCAAGGAGAAAAGAAGATCAGATAGACAGATCAGGAAGGAATTCCTTCCTCTAGCATGTCCCCAAACCCCATGGTGATGAAAGGTCTAGAACTCCCCGGTAGCAGGATGCACTGGCTCATCAATCACAGGGCACCAATCCCCATGGGTTACCAATTAGGGTTCTGCTGTCCTTGACCTCCTGTTCCTTTTAGGACCAGCAGTCATCACCCTAGAACCCTTTATTTGTTCTAGATGCACAGATGTCCCTCTCTAAAGGCAGGCCACCTTCCTGGTATACTTCCAGTAAATAGGACACTAGTTCTGTCTTCTATGGGACCCACAACACTTGCTCCTCCTTCTAGGACTCCTTGCTTTTGGATCAAGGGAAACATCTCCTATTTTTTCTTTGTTGTGCCCAGAGGCACATGAAGATGCAGCTTGGAGAAGATAAAATTAGGAACAAAAGTATCTTGTAGGTCAGGAAGCCTAGAGCCTACGACCTTCTTGAATGGGGAAAAGAGGTGATGCATAAACATAAATTATAATCTCAGAATTTCTCTTGCTACAATAATAATTGTAAATATTTGAATAGCTAACATTTAGTGAACATTATGATGAGCTAAAAAAAAAAAATTCCAGCAGTTCTATAATCAAAGAATAGACTTGTAAATAAAGTGCAGAGGTTTCCTTTGTGTAGGGCTCCTTCACAGGTTATGACAGGTGACCCTATGTCCTGCAGAGCAGAAAAACATGTGATAATGGCCCCTTTTTTGATAAGCTTATAGAGGCTCTACAGTCAGGTTGTGGATTGCCAGCTTGCATTTTCCTGCAGCTCTTTGCAGAGGCCTGCCCATCTGGGCTTCCTCTGCCTCAGGGTCTGTGACCAACTGCCCCCAATCAGGGAGCTTGAGCCCAGAGTCCTGGAGCCCAGCATCACACCCCCTGCCCCTTCTCTGCCTCTATCTCCTCACTGTGCTGGTCTGATAAATGGCTCCTGTGTCTTATGCTTCAACCAGCGCATCAATGCCCTGCTCATGGCAACTCCTTCCAGGATGGAGGCCACACTGTGTTCCTCCCTGGGCCTGCTTAAGGAGCTAGAGTCTCCTAGACCCTGACTCTCTTTCTAGAAACACACTGCTAGTTGACTTTGAGGGAAGATGCCATCTTCTTAATGCTGTCTCCTTGTTTCCCGAGCCCAGTATTGAACCCCCGGGCCTCTGGTCTCAGATCCACTGACCTTGCCTGCCTGCTGGTTTATCATTTATCACCTTTCTACAGGCAGAATCCTGCTTACTCACCTGTCTTCTTCTGGCTTCTCGGCCCCCACTGTCTATCAGTTTCCTCTTAGAAGAAGTCTAGATCGAGGCCCTGGCTTGCCCAGTCCAGAAAGTCTCTTCTTCATTCGGCCCTTGTCTAGCTGGTCATAATCTCATAAGATGAGTCTACTTCCAATAAAAAGGTAGATATTGAGGTTAATTCCTTCCTAAGAGAATCTATCAAGGAGCCAAAGAAAGGGGCCAGGACACTGCCTTAGGGATCCTATCTCCCCACCCAAGTGCCTCTTATAACATGTATTCTCTTTAGGGAAGAAGAGCTAGTAGTCTCTCTCTCTCTCTCTCTCTGGAGTCCATGATCCCAAAGGGTGGTGGTTGAGTGGGGAGGGTATTATTCCAAAAACAGTGAGAGTTGCTGTACCAAGTAAGAGAGATGGAGGCTGGAGGAATAGTCCAAGAATGAGAGAGCCTTGATCATGCAACAAACAGAAAGGCCCAGAGTCAGTGCCTGGAAGTAAAGGCAAAAAGAGAGGAAGCAGGTCAAGGGAATAGCATGGTGAGCAAAGGAAAAGAAGTCTGGCAGGTTGGGGCCTCAGTCTAAGCAGGGACACAGGGACCTGGGCAATCATTTTATGCAGATGAGATACATCTTGATAGACAGAATCAATCCTTACAGAAGCTTCCCAGGCTGGATAGATTCAGAAGCAATTCAAGTTCCCTGAGCACTTACTGTGTGCTCAGCGATGTCTGTCACATACTTTCTCATGTAATCTGCATGACTCCTCTCAGACATAGAAATGATTATGTACATTTTAAAGGTACTGAAAAGGGATCAGCAATATTAATATGACAGCCCTAAATCTACAAGCAATGGAAAGCAGAAGTTACATTTAATATAAGGTCCATGGGATTTCAGCGCTGTCCCCACTACTCCAGACTGGTCTTCTAGCTCCTCAGCTCCCAGATCCTGGGCCAGGGCCTCAGGTTCATCCATGATCCTAATTTCTTTCTCAGCACCATTTAACTTCTGTTGCAGAAATACCCATTAGGGACTGCTAACTGCTTTTCAGCCCTGGACACCCAGGTTCACAGCCGGCCTTTAGCACTTGGCAGTGGGACAGAAACATTGGACTACAGTTGAAAAGTCTCTGAAGTTAAACTGTTGGTCAGGGAAGATAAAGGAATCCCGAGCTAATCTACTCAATGGAGCTAGTCCTTGGGGAAGCAAGCCCTCTCTTCTCCTGAGAAATTGGCATTCTTGGAACCCCAGGCTTGTATGATTTTTTGAACCACATGGCGACTGACTTGAGACATCCCAGAGGGAAAACTCTTAACGTGATACCAATTTAGTCAACCAGAGTCTCCCACAGATGTGCTCCTTCTCTGCTTCAACCAGAACCTAATGAAGACCCTAGCATGGCTGTTACTTTGTGCCAGTGCTGTTATTCAGTTAATGACCCCAGTATTGTTAGCCCTGCAGCCACCCTATGTACCACTATATAGACACTCTTCAGGAAAACAGATTTTTTTTTTTTTAAACAAGGTTTCCAGGAGAATCAACCACACACCAAACCTTAGGACACTCCCCACCCGTGTCCCCAGCTCCCATCAGGGTGGGCAGCCATGGGGCTACACACAGGAGTCAGGAACCTAGATTCAGATCCTGGATCCTCTAGTACTAGGCCATGTTGACAAGAGACCCAGGCACTTCCCCTCTGTAAGTTGGGGATAATACTCCTGCTTCCTAAATGGTTGCTGTTGTGAGGGTCATAAACTCTGTAAACTCCAATGCACTGTATAAAAGCTAGTATTCTTAGTCTACTCGGAGCCTCATTTTCTGACAATTAGTTGATTGATGCCCCTCCTGTTTGCCTGATTTCCTCTCACTGTACACTGAATCTAATCTCTTCATTTGCCAAGATTTCCCATTTTAGCCTTTGGAAGTGAAGCCTCGGAAACACTCATTAAAAGTCTGGGAGGCTGCTGAAAGGGTGGGCTTCCCAGGCCTCACTGTGGTCTTGGTTGCAAGCTGACCAACCCTAGGGCCAGGTCCTTTGACTTATAGGCTATCTCCACAGTGGCAGCGAAGGCTGGCTCTTTTACTTCTCTCTGTGATATAAATATCCTGGATATCATGTGCATGTGGATTCCTTCCCTTTTAATTGGTAGTTTGGATTCCACTGCACAATCAGCCTTCCCTCCTTCAAGTCAATTAGCTCTTGCAAATGCACTGGGTGCTTCTCAGGCTCTATAATTACCACTTACTGTCAAAAATTGAAAAGTGGTAAGAAGCAAACCCTAACCATATGACTTAGAGGTGAATGTCAGACTCTTAAGAAAAATTTTCCTGAGCCTCATTCTTCATATATGTTTGCTTCTCCTTGGATCTTATTTTGGAGAGAGCATATAAATCTATGTTTCTAGAATCTGATGATTTAAAAGCTACCTGACCCTCAAGGGTAATGGTACCTCTAAGCCTCAATTTCCTCATCTTCTGTTATTTATTTATTTAAATTTATTTTTTTTAGATAGAAAGTGCACATGAGTGGGGGGGCGGAGGAGACAGGGAGAGGGAGTTGGATTCGGGGCCCAATCTCATGACCCTGAGATCATGACCTGAGCCAAAATCAAGAGTCGGATGGTCAACCAACTGAGCCACTCAGGCACCCCTCAATTTCCTCATCTTTAAAATGGTAGTAACACCCCTTCCCTCACCTAATCCATAAGACTCAGGTGAATGAGGATAAAGATTGACACCTAAGACATATAATTACTTTTTAACTATTAAAATCTAAACCACACTACAGACATAAGATGGCATTATCCCTTTGCTTGATATAATAGTTTTCAAGAACAGAACAGGGAATTAATTCTCAACAACACATCACCCAGCAACTGCCCTTCTCACTGTCATCCCTTTGAAGCAACCTTTTCAAGATTCAGACAGTGATAGGATGGTGTCTATAATTTCACTATCTAACTTGGTTTGCCAAAAAATCCACTCCGAGGGGGTACAGCTGAACTAATCTATACACACGCATGAGCTCTGCTTCTGGTAGCTGAGGGGTTTCACCTCCTGGTTCTGCCATGTGGTAGCTGTATGATTTTGCCCAGCCATTCAGCCTTGGAATGTTCTGAAGATCAACTGAGATCATGTCAATAAATTATCAAGCACATAGTAGGCCCCCACTTAATGTTAGTTCCTTTTCTTTCTAAATCCTCGCAGTATGGCTAAATTCACAGTATCAACTGACATGATCAAGGAATTGCCCGTACGCAGGTCTGTGTTTCTAAATCTAGTCCTTTTACTCTTGCGAGCTATTTCCAAAAGGATTTGGGAATGTGGCTTCTCCCCATCAGTAGTGTCCTTGTGCATTTATGGAGAGAGAGAGAGCAGTTTGGATGCTATTCTTGACAAATACTTCAGCCACAATTAAATGTTGCTACTGTACTTAGGACAAAGGACAAGTGATCAAAGAAGACTAATTATAATGAATGATGATCCTTCTGCCAGTCTGTGCTTGATATTTCAGCTGCCATGTGAAGAGATGACAAGGCTGAGGAAATAAGTGCCTGCCATCTGTCTAAAAATTCAAAGCAGGAGCAAAAAGTGCTCGGAGGGCAAACCAGTTAATGATTAATTAAAATCCTAAAAGTAGTGCTCACTAGTCAATTTCTGAGTACATCAGATCCTAAGGAGGCCAAGAGAGCTGGGGAGCTGACAGCCATTAATTCCAGCAGGACTTTCTAGTAGGTGGGGACAGATAATGAAGAGATGACAGAATGCTGTAGTCCTGAGTTCAGGACCAGCCCTATCTCTGGGCTTTTTTTTCTATTCTGGCCACTTAAGCCACCTCCCTGAGATGTTGTCTCCACATCAATCAAATAGGAAAGCAGAATCAAGCCAAAACAAAAGACAATGCTAGTCTATTCACCTTGCAAGGTCAATTCCAGACCTGGACAGTGATACCTCCCACTCAATATGCTTAAAATCAAAATCATCACCTTTCTCCCCCAAGCTGTCCTTCCTAAAGCATCAGAGAATAGCCATGCTATCTATCTACACAGTCCCCAATCACCCCCATTCTGAGGATCAGTGCAGACTGCCCATTTCACTTCCCCTTCCCCTCCACTGAGATGAAATAGCCATTCTGCCTTTCCTGTCCATCTCCCCTTCTCAGCTCCCACCTTTGTGGCCTAAGTTCAGGACTCAGCATCTCTGGGTGTCTTCTCCTCTTTCCTCTCCCAGCTTCCAGCCTCAACCTGTCCATCCTATCGGACATGCTTGCTGCTAGAGGGCTGCCCACAAACTACAGGTCTCAATCAACATTCCCCTGTCTGAAAACTTTCAATGACTCTATGGCATCTATTGCAGGAATTTGCAAATTCCTTATAAGCAGAAGAAACAAATATATATGTTTGATATATATACATTATACATGTTACATATTGATATATATGTATGCATGATATATATATATATGATTTTTATGGAAAAGGTACTCTCTAAAGTTTAATTTGTTCATCCGCCATGGCTGCCCCTGAATTACTACCTCTGAGGGCTCAGGAAAATATTTTAACTTACGTGGTGCAAAGTCTCATATTCACTTCTTTCTTCATCTCCAACTCAGCCTCTAAAGACAGGTTCTATTTTCATGCTATATACTGTGATATGCTCAACTCTTTTACAGCAGCAGTCTCTTACATTTGAATAGGGCTTCAGAATCTATAAAGCACTTTTGTGTACTTAATTCAGTTATTCAATATATACTATTCAGGTATCAACTGTGCACCAAGCTCTGTGCCCAGTGTGGCCAAAGTAGAGAAAAGAAGTTCTTGTTCTTTCTCATGTAACTAATATTTTAATAGGTGGGTAGATTAATATTAGTTCGAATCATGTGAAATAATCAAATGGTCAAATGTCAGCAATTTCACATCATTTAATCTATATGACCCACATTCCATTGGGTTCCATCCAGAATCACTGTTAGTGGGTGTGACAGGTGCCATGCTGAAAATACAGGACCTAAGGGAGAACAGAATTGGGAATGTGAGCAGGGGACTGGGAAAATATCCCAGGGCAGAGAACCCTTGACACACAGTAGTGGTAATGGTGAATGATGTAAGCCAGCAATCCAAGAGCATGCACAGAAGCCTGACTTAGGAACACTTAGAGTCATGTGAAAAACAGCACAGATACAGAGTAGCAATTCATATGACAAATGAAGAAGGGAAGAACTCAGATATTCAGCATGGGTGAGGACTGCTCCAAGGATGGGCATATGGGAAAATGGTGGACCTCTCTTATGGGGGATGGGTGTTGGTGTCCCACATACTGCAGTTCCCATTGCTGGGCTCCACCAGGGTTACAGAGACACCACTGAGTGTTACCAGGCCCACAGTAGTATAGGGATTTGTGCTCTTCTGGAACTGACTGCTCAGCTCCCGAGCCTGCCTGCCCCACAGCATATCCCCTACTCTGCCATGATCCTTCAACCTATGGATCCAAGAAACATGTACTACCTCCAAATTTTGTGTCATACTCAGAGCTCAGCTTTACCCTGAACAGAAAAAAAAAAAACCCAAAACAGAGAATTGTTTGAAAGAAAAAGAAGATCAAACAGAGCGAATAAAGTATCACTACTGAGGCAAAGGGAAGAAAAGGAAGAGGTAGTTAACATTCACCATATGACCAGGAGCTAGCGTGTATTCACTATTTATTATGTGAAAGATTCTGTGCTACATATTTTACAGACATGATTTGTTAAGTCAGTACTACAACTTCCAAAGTAGCTATTATATTCCCTTTTTTTTTTTTTTTTTACAGAAAACAAGCCACAGAGAGATTAAGTGATTTGCCCAAGGTCACTAAGAGAAAATGGTGAGGCCAGGATCCTGACCTCCAAAGATGGCATCTTTAGCCACTTGACTATGTTCTATGGCTGTGTTCTACAGGTTTCCATGATCCCTACTCTGAACTTATTCTTTCAAATGCAGTCTTTAAAGTCTACTGTGAGGTCAGTGTACTTTACATAGGGGCCAGGGAAAAGGAAAATATTGGGAGAGGGCCTATAAGCAAGGTTAGAACATGTGTGCATCACAAAGAAGAGGAAGATGCCCCAAACTTACTTGGGAGAAAGAAGCAGCAAATCCTCACTAACATGAAGGAAATAATAACCTTGCCATTTTTCAACTCTTCCAGCACATTCTAAAGCCATCCCTTGCCTCTTCTGTCCAGTATCACACATCTTGACAACCATGAAAGTGAGCCAATGGAAAATAAGATTATACCCCTTTGAAAATATGATCTGGTTGGGACCAAGGAGTTCTGAGAATTAGGAGTAACTTTTACTACTGTTTGTCAAGGACCCAAAAAAATGGCACTCCCAGGAAGTCATGACTGGCAAGGAGCTGGGGTTGATACATTTGTTCGTTTGAAGCGAATGTTACTCCTTCCCCCTAGAATCAAGTGGATGCTGTTGGAGGTGCCAATGGCCAGGGCAGAGGCTAAATTTCAGGGGTGCTGCAGACATCTGGAGAAAGAACTCACTATGGGACAGAGGGAGGTTGTGTTGTTCTTTCCTCCAAGCATGAAAGTGGAAGTGAAGAGAGATTTCTAGATGGTAAATGTGTGGATGAGGACAGGCTTGGGTCAGCTTTGCTTACTATTGTATCCCTACTGTCTGAAATAATGCTCAATGCACAGTAAGTGTTTGTAGATTTTTTGAATGAATGAATGCATACACTTGTTGTTCACAATCCAATCCTATCAGTCCATAGGGTCTGAAAGCACTGGCAATAATGGTGGTGGTGGTAGTAATAGTAGTAGTAGTACTAGTAGCAACAACTAAAGACCAGTGCAACCCTGCAGAGCAAACTGGGACCTGGAGCTGGGGCAGCAGGGCCCACAGCACATACCAATGCATGACAAAGCTCACAGTCATGCCCCAGTGACTGAATAGGGCAGAGGCAGATGTAGCTCAAGACAGTATGCAAATGACAAAGTCATGGGAGGAAAGAAGCAGAAGACTGGGGTTCCTCAGTGGCCCCAGCAATCTCTGGGTAAGGTAGGGGAATCCGGACCAGAGGGCATTTTGGTGGCAGCCCTGGCAATGGCTGTGGGTGGAGCAATGAAGCTGCAGCTACAGTGAGACAAGCAGACTGTATCAACCCAGGAGATACTTAGGTAAACAGGCAGACAGTACGGGAGGCTCAAGGCCTTCCATTGTCTTGAGTGGTAGCAATGGGATTGAAAATGCTGGGCAGACAGAGGAGTTAAGTCCTCATTTCTACCCACAGGCTGCTTAGGCCTGGAAAACATTTATGTGAGTATGCTAACTCTTACCCCAGACTAGTGATAAATATTATTTCCTCATTTTTTAGATGAGAAAACGGATGCTGCAAGATGTTGGGTCTATGGTTTGGGAATCAAGAAGTGGCAGAGCAGGCATTCAAATCCAGGTCTATTTTACCCCAAAGTGTTTCTGTTTTATTTATTTTTTATTTTTTACAGATTTTATTTATTTATTTATTCATTTATTTGTTTATTTATTTGAGAGAGACAGCACAAGCCGGGGGAGGAGCAGAGGTAGAGGGAGAAGCAGACTCACTGCTGAGCAGGGAGCCCAACTCAGGTCTCAATATCAGGACCCTGGGATCATGGCCTGAGCTGAAGGCAGACGCTTCAACTGAGCCACCCAGGTACTCCTAGTGTTTCTGTTTTAAGAGGGACACAACTAGGACTTGGTCCCTGATGCCCCTGGTTCCAGTTTTCCACCCTTCTCCTACTTCATTCGCCAGAGCCTCCTTCGTGCCACTCATTCGGAAGCCATTCTCTTAATGATTGTGTGTGTGTCTGTATATATGTGTGTGTATGCACTTCTGGTGCCATAGACCGTCAATTCCCTATAGATGGGTGTGACAAATTCTCTGTAGATGATGTTCATCTTTGTACCCTGACACCTTGGAAACTATCTGGAACAGAGTAGGGGCTCAAAAGTTTGTCATTGATAATAAAGATAACACAATGAGATTATATAGGAAAGATATAAGGAAGGCCGTGGGGATGTGAGGGGGCCCTTTCCTAGAAGAGTCCCACTTCTTGCTCCTCAAAAGAGCTTAGATACTCTGATTCACCCACTTCTTCTGTCCAGGTGGGAGAGGAGGACAAGCATGGATAGCTGCCCCTCGTTGAGCTGGGAGGTATGTGAGGGACCAAGGTGTCCCTGCAGAGAGCATGCTTGGCAGTGACTCGGGATGGGCCCTGGGGGCAGGCAGTGGACTATTCATGCCCCTAAGGCCTGAAGCTCATCAGCATGCTGCTCCTTCTTCCAAGGCCCTCACCATGCCATGGGTGCCCCTTCATTGTGTCCTTTGCCTCCAGACCCACGCTGCATGTTCTTTTTTACCCTGTGTTTAACTATATAAAAACTAGAACCCAAACAATGGGTCCTGAGCCCTCCGTAGGATGTCCTTACTGGGAAAATCAGCCCAGGGAGAGGAGAAGGCTTGAGTTCCTCACTCCAAGGTTTTCCTGAACTTTTCATTTCAACGATCAATGCCTCTTCACAGGAAAATGGTGGCCTAAAGTTGTTCTGCTGGCATTGGTTCCCTGGGGCCTGCAGGCTGGTGTTTGTCAGAGTTCCCCCTTCTAGTCTTCTGGCAGGTGATGGACTATGGAGTATGGAACCCAAATGAATGTATTTTAGAATAAACAGAGAGCGCTGTTGTTTTACCACACAGTTGGTTTGGTTCACCAGACCATTATGCAGCTCCTACAACATTCCAGACTGGGTGCTAGATTCAGGAGACAGAGAGAAAAAAGACATCTAGCAGAGGAATGAGAGGCTTAATAGAGCAGCTTATGAGAGGAATCAGAGAGGTGAACAGATAACTGCACTCTGGTGTGATTTGCTTTAACAGATGGACAGAAGGCATTTAGAAGGACTCATTACTTCACTCTGGGGGAGATTTCAAAGAGATCCTAATACTGTCTCATGTCTTGAAAAATAGTTTTCTAGGTACCCATAATGACCAAAGCTATTCCAGAGAGAAGAAAATGATACATCCCATGGCACAGACTCCTGAGACTGCTAGTTTGGGGTGGGGGGTGAGGGTGGGAAGCATGGGGAGACTGCAAAGAGAGCAATGTGGGGGGGGGCCAAACCTCCAGAGGATGGCCTTGTCAGCTCGTGGGGCATCAGGCCATAGAAGGACCAAGTGCCAGGCCAGGAGGAGCTGCTAGCCCTCCGCAGGCAATGAGGCTTCCCAAAGCATTTCCTAGGGCATGTTGTTACTTTCCTTTCCTTCCTTCCTTCCTTCCTTCCTTCCTTCCTTCCTTCCTGCCTTCCTGCCTTCCTGCCTTCCTGCCTTCCTGCCTTCCTTCCTGCTTGCTTTCTTTCTGGTATCGCAATTCTGTTTTATCATACTATAAAACAATTCTGTTTTATCATACATCAAATATTAAGGTTCCTTTTATTCTGAGGAATACTGAGGAGAGGCACCAAAATTATATCATCTGAAAGTAAATGGCTGCCTACTATGGGGAAACAAAACAAAGCAAAACAAAACATGATAGCAATTTTCTAGGACTATTTTCTTACTTGGGGAGGTCTGGTGTGAGGTGAAGAGCCCTCAGAGTTCAGTTTTCAAGGGTTCAAATTTCAGACCTCTGCTCATTAGCAGAGTGACTTTGGGCAAGTTACAAAATTACTTGAAGTGTCGGGGTCTCAACTTCCCCAAATATAAATGGAGGTAATATCGACCTCCCAGGAATATTGTAAAAAGTAAATGAAAGGTATGTTGCAAATGTTTTCCCCAGTTCAGTGTTTGCCTTTCAATTGTGCTTTATATGTTTCTTGACATACAGATTTCTTTTAGTATTTAAGTACCCAAATATACAATTTGCCTCTATAGGTCCCTTCAAGCTTTTTTGTTTAGAATACCATTTTCCCTCCCTGAGGTCACAGAAATAGTCATCTGTGTTTTCTGCTTCTTTTGTAGTTTTACTTTATTCATTTAAATGTTGAATCCATCTGAAATTATACTTGCCAAATGCTGTGAGATGGGAAAAAGAGGTAACATGTTTTTCACTTGAATGTGTAGTGTTTATCAAGTGATTGAACCTTTCCTCATTGATTAGAAACACCAGCTCAATCATACTTTATATTTTATACTTGGGGCATTGTATTTTGTCTCCCTGATCCATTTTTTTTTTCAAATTATTTTGCCAATGTTTTCATCTTTTAGCTTTTTGAGTATCTGTATAGCATATAGTATCCTCCATTCTTTGTTTCCAAAATATTCTTGTCTGTTCTGTTTTATTCTTCCTCATAACCAATTTTATAAGGGAAGGAAAGTCATAATTCAAACTTCATAACCAGAAAAACAAAACTATCACAAATAGATGAAAATAAGTAATGCAGATGAAGGACATCACACATAACTTTTTATGCATAGCTATGAAATGAGATTTCCTTGACCTTCTCCCATTAAGAGTTTGTGACTTGAAGAGAAGGTTCCAGAAAAGCCAAGATCTCAGAGGGTGTGGAGCTGTCAAAGCTCCATTAGCACTGTGAGAACTGCTCGTACATAATAACTGGATCACTGGGGAATGGAGTACACAGTGCGATCTAGGCAAATCTGACCTGGGCATGGACGTGAAAGGTAACAGTAATTACTGTGATTTATTGAGCAATGACCATGGGACAGGCACAGTGCCAAGCCCAGAAAGGCAATAAAATGTAGTGATTATGAGAGAGGGCTTTGGGTTCAGATTCCCGGGTTCCAGTCCTGGTTTTATTCCTCACTGTATGATTCTATAGCTCTACAGCATTTCTGTGCTGAATAGGGATATGACACATGAACAGCCCTAGCTAAATCCCTATAGAACATCTCCTTTGCAGCCAGCACTCAGAAGCATGATCACATTCAACTCTCACAAAAAACTATTTGAGTTTATAACCTTCTCTTTGTTAGATAAATGAGAAAACAGAGGACCAGACAGTGAACTTACTTGAGTTTCAGGCAACTGATTAATGTAAAGCCAAGTTGAAGCTAGGTTTTTCTGATCTCAAAGCCTCATGCTTTTAACCTGTGCCTTACCTTTCCTACATCCATTCCTATAGTAGAGAATACAGGTACCATTTATACATGTACATTGGTTTCATTCCACATGGAGCTATCATTATTGCAGACAGTTTTGTGGGAGGCTTAATTTGCGCATTTTCTTTAGCTGGTAATTTTTACCTTTGAATTAATGCAATGATTACCAGAAGACTATTTTAGGAAGTGATCAGAATTGGTTTGTAGATACGGTGGACAACCATCCTGGTTTGCCCAGACTCCTTGTTACCTGGAATATTTGACTCCATGAGCCATGTTGGCATATCAGATAGACATGATAGAAGCTCTCAAGAAAAAGGACAACTCTGAAAATAAAAACACCTTGTTCATCATATGGCCTAGCTCCTCTGCACTCTTTTCATTTTCTAGGCTATAGTAAGATAAATTAAATCATTTTTACTCTAATATCAGAAATTATTACGATAACGGAGCATCTGGGTGGCTCAATTGGCTAAGCATCCGACTCTTGCTTTTGGCTCAGGTCATGATCTCAGAGTTGTGAGATCGAGCCTCGCGTTGGGCTCTGCATTCAGCATGAAGTCTGCTTGAGATTCTCTCCCTCCCTCTCCCTCCATCCCTACCCCACTCGTGTGCATGCACGTGCTCTCTTTCTCTCTAAAACAAATAAATAAAAATCTTTAAAAATAATTATTATAACATTAAAATACTTTAAATCCATGTGGTACTTTATAGTTCACATGTTTTTTAATGTACATAATTCCATCTAATGATAATAATTGTGAGGTAGTTCAATTTCCTTCATTTTTAATATGAGAAACTGAGGCTCAGAGAGGCTCTCTAATATCACACAGTGCAGTAGAGAGGGCTATCTACCAAAGATTCATACTCCTCTTTCGCAGTACAGAATTGCTTGAACATCCCCAAAACCCAGGGGTACATTTCTCAGAAGCCCTTGCATCTTATTGGGGTCACATGACTGACTTCTGGCTAATGGAATGTGGTTAGAAGAGATAGATATCCTCTCCAAACCTAGCCCAAAATCCTCCTCATTTTCTCCTCTTCACTTGACAATGGATATTGTTACTGAGGGAGACTTGAAAGCCATTGATGATTGTGCGAGAGCCAAAGATAGAAGGAATCCTGTTCTTGAATCAAGACATTACCAAAACTAATACATGAGCTCATCATAAGGGGTTTAGAATTCCAACTGTGGCAGAAAACAAAACAAAACATAAGAGGACAGCTGACCATGAGTACATTTTGATCCAACATTATGAAAAATATGATACTTCAGTCTCTAAGTGGATGGATAAGATGGTTGTTTGGGTTTCCTGATCCAAGGTGAAAAAAGAGGATTCTCACACAGATATTGCACCATGGCAAAAACAAGCTGGAATTTCAACTTGTAAAGCAAAATACAAGTTACAGATAACAAAACCATAAGGGATAAGCTTAACTGAGCAAAATGAAATAAATTGTGTTCTAAACATTTTAAGTCAAAGCCTATAGATGTTCTTTCAGAAGCCCAGTGAGTTCTGCAAATGACTATGTGGTATTCATGGCACAAACCCAGCTGATTCAGCAGATGTAGTGAATATATAATCCGTCATGTTCTGGATGGACAGCCTGACTTCACAGCCATAAACAGAATTATGTCTAACAGCCCAAGGCTAACACCACACACAATGAAACACACCATTATGAGTTTATAGAACATGGCTATGAATACTAATAATTACTTCTATCGTGGCTGGGCCATAAGTAGGATTATTAGACATCAGTAAGGATAATAATTCTGGTTTTGCAAAACATCTTAAATCTGGGGATGCTCATAGGTCGAGTGGGCAAAACACTGGGAGAGACCATGCTGGATACTGAATAAAAAAACCATGGTCCCTACTTACACACTATGACATTTCATAGGGCTAACATTTTTTGTTCTGAATCATCAAACATAGAAGTCTCTTTAAATTACCTTTTTTTTTTTTTTTTTTTGTCCTGGATGAAATTCTTCAAAGACAATCATGCAGGTAGGTTTAAGCTGTCGCCACTTTGCATGACAATGTATAATTCAAATGGTCCTTGCCTCTTGGGGAAGACTTTCAAAATGTTTGATGCGTATATTGCTGAAGCACTATATATATAGCTCAGAAACCCAAATGAGAAATCATGTATGCAGTCTCTTGAAATAAAATAGACAAGCTGAGGCACACAGAGGAAAGCTGATATATATCACCTGTTAAGATTATTCAGTCGTTGTTATTGATTTTATTTACATTTGCTGCTATTCCTCTGAGAAGCTAAACAAACTACTTGTTGAGACAAATGCAAGCTTGGCTGCTTTATTTTGTGAAATGGGAAACAAACACCCCAGTTTCCCATGCCATCACTCCTGGGTTTTGTTAAATTGTTTGCATTTATCAGGTAAAATTTCTAATGTTAATATTTGTCTGCAGGAATTCACCCTACTTTTCATATTCACAGGTGAGTCTTCATTTCTTTAAATATTTGACAGCCAAATAAATTGTGCTGGGGCGTTTCTAGGATCAGGTCTCTACTAATTCAACCAAGAAAAGGGGTATCATGTAATCGTTAGGATTGTGGACTTTGGAGCAAGACTGCATGGGTTCAAATACAGGTTCCAATCCTTGCCATTTGAGTCATCTGGACAAGGTATTTAAACTCTCTTAATCTCAGTTCCTCTCTATGAAATAGGGATAATAATTTCACCTTCTAATAGAGTGCCCTGAGAATTGTATGAGTTAAATTGTTTACAGCACTTAGAACACTGTTTGGTACATACCAAATAGCACAGAACTGTTTGCTGTTATATTGCTATTCTTTTTTGTTCCAGGAGGAAAGAGCTCCTCAGTAACATGGCTGATAAGGGTTGTAATAGGAAAAAAATACCTTTCATAGCAACTTACGGAAAATGTTGAGTGGAACACTGGTGAGAACACACAGATAAACACAATGTCACATTAACTAAGAGAGTGACTGTGGAAAACAAAGTCCACAGCTATGCCAGGGCACCTGGTAAGTGCTTGATTAGGCTGTCATTACATTGTGATCTCTGTTGGGTTGAATAAGATTTACCAAAAGAAAAATGTCAATACAGAGCTTGATAAATAATTTGGTGTTGACCAAATTAAATCCATGCTAATTATTCAATCAATAAATGTGTTTAAAGTGCATTAAAAAAAAATCTACCTAAGCAGAGGACAAGAAAAATTGGACTCCACAGCTTTATTGGGTCTAATAGGTCTAGGTTCTGAGAAGACTCAAAGAAGAGATTTGATGAATGCTTTCAAATTTCCTCCAGAGGAGGGGGTGGGCAGATTTCTTCAGAAAGCAACATCCGGGAGAGAAGACAGAGGTTATAAATCTTAGTTCAATATATAGTGGATTGAGGTTCCCACCAAGGAGAACTGGCTAGCCAGCTGCCAAGGCCACTCTGTAGAGTCTTTAACTGGTTGGTTGGCTAGAAGGCTGGCCAAAAGGACATCTGAGGTTGGTTCCATCTTGGAGAGGCTCCGAATTTACAAACTGTATTGAAAGTCTTTTCTGTTGCATGCAGAATGCCTGTGACATACCCATAGAAACTAAAGAAAGCCCTCTGGAAGTTAGAGACCAGCATTCCCCAATGAGACATCAATGAGGGTAGTTAAATAAATAGGTTTCTTTACTGCAGGATTTCTGAGAACTTGCAGTATGCTAATACATTTTTTAAAAATTTACCAGAGAAGGATGTAATAGTATTTCTCAAACTTATTTGCCTACAGACCATTCTATCCTTTTTCCTGAAGTCTTCTACAGAGTTGTTGCTCTGAAACCAACAAAAACAAAAATAACAAAAACCACATACACAGAACCCACTTCCGTGAAGCTTCTTTCCAAACTCATCTTTAGCACGCTATCCTGGAGTTTGGTATGGAGAATCACCACAGTGTGTATCACATCCCCAGGCAATCCTCTACTGTCACTCTTCCCACCAGATCGTAAGTTCTTATAACCTTGTCTACTATTTTTATCTTTACCCTTTACAGTCTTTGATACAGAGTGGGTATTCAAAAAAAAAATGTATGTGAATTAAAAAATGAATTGAGTGAGTAGGGCATATTTTACCCTGAATTGGGTTGGGAATGACAGCCTGGGACCAGATCCACACCTGATGTGGACCCATGTGAGGAGGTCTTGATGTGCTGAAGGTGTGGCTCCTTGGGATTACATCTCTTGGGCCACTAAGTCGATCTTAGCTGAGATGGATGCAAGAATGCATTTGCATATTGACTCATTATGAACTTCAAGTTATTCACTCTTTGCTATTGAATGCATTTACTATTCTCCCTCATTATCCACAGCAATCTGTGAAGCCAGACCAGCCCCAAGCTGGGGCAAATGCAAAAATGAACTCATCTTGGAAAATTAAGTTTCTCTTTCATTCAGGCCTTGTTTCACTCATTCACATGGCCAGTAGAAAGGGAAGACTAACTGTGTGCTGGGCCCCATGCCAGTGCAGGAGTGCAAGAATAACAAAAAACTGGCCTGGCTCCTCTCAATCTCACAGGCTCTTCTTGATATTTGTCAGCTCACTTCCGGTCCTCACACTCCTCAGGTCTTGGGCCCCGGTTCCACTCACACCTCCTCTAAGAAAGCCTCCTCTACTCTCGGGGCAGTAGTTGCTGCCTGGCCTCAGCTCACAACACCATCCAGGAGCACTGCTCCAAACAGTTCCTCAGGATCCAGACAGCTCCAGGTCCTACGCTGCCCCAGTCTCACCAAATCTGTGCTTGGGAGCAGGACAAAAAGCCTGCTGGCTGCAGTATCCCAGTGCTTCTCACACTCTTGCTACTTTCCCCATTGATTCAGGGTCAGAGGTCATTACACACTGAATGACCAAGCACGGGTTGTATTACTCTTGAGAAATTACAAGCTAAGGCTTTGCCATTGGCTTTTGGGGCAGACACCAGAGTTCAACAGAGTTTTTGGTTCCTTTGATGGTACCATTATGAGATACATATATAAATGCGTGTGTGTGTGTATATATATCAAATCAGTAAAAATGTGTAATGCAAGTTAAAGACAACTTATTTTTTAAAAAGTCATCATTCAATTGGGGCGCCTGGGTGACTCAGTTGGTTGAGCGTCCAATTCTTGATTTCGACTCAGGTCATGATCTTGGAGTCCTGGAATCGAGCCCTGTGTTGGGCTCCTTGCTCAGCAGGCAGTCTGCTTGGAGATTGTCTCTCTCTCTCCTCTGCTCCTTCCCCTGCATACACTCTTTCTCTCTCTCAAATAAATCTTAAAAAAAAAATTATAAAATAGGGGCACCTGGGTAGCTCATTCGGTTAAGCATCTGCCTTCGGCTCAGGTCATGATCCCAGGGTCCTGGGATCGAGCCCTGCTTCAGGCTCCCTGCTCAGCGGGAAGCCTGCTTCTCCCTCTCCCTCTGCCTGCCACTCGCCCTGCTTGTGCTCTCTTTCTTGCTATCTCTCTCTGTTAAATAAATAAAATCTTTAAAAAAATAAAAAGTCATCATTAAAATATTGCATGATATCACTTACATGGGAAATCTAAAGTAGTCAAACTTGTAAAAACAAAGAGTAGAATAGTAGCCACCAGGAGCTGGGGGTGGAGGCAGGTAGAGGAACAGAAGAGATGTAGTTTAAGGATACAAACTTGCACCTGGTAGATATATAAGTCCCGGAAATCTAATGCACAGTATATTGAGCATAAACAACAATACTGTATTATGGACATCAAACTTGCTATGAGATCTTAATTATTCCCACCACAAAAAATGATAATTATGTGACACGATAGATGTGTTAGCTAAAGCTACAGTGGCAATCATATTGCAATATATAAGTGTATCAAATCAACATGTTGTACACCTTAAACTTATACAATATTACATATCAACTAAATAAAGATGTCATTAGCAGGACTCAGAAGGAAACCGCTTTCCTGATGGAGGTGAAATCATTCTAATCCAGGGTAAACTGGGAAAAAGAGTAGCATCTATAAGACATAAGCAGGATTTGGGTGTCTTGAACATAAATATTAAATTCCTTTATGTTTATTTTCTTTAAAAATTAAATTTATTCCAACCACAACAGTATGTTAACATCTAAAGATGTGAGCCACTCAAAGGCAAAGATCATGTTTAACTACTCACCACATACTCATTTCCTGGTTCACAGAAAATACTCTGTAAGTGTACGTGAAGAACGGAGTATGTAGAATTTCACAAAATATTTTTGAAATGCCCATATCTTATAACCCAGTCCAAACAGAGTTTTCTTCTGGGTTAAACTGCAGCTTTTCTAGAGGCTGCACAAAGGAAGGGAGCAACTATGGGTAAATATTGAATACTACACTCTTTTCTAGGAGAATCACAACATATATTTCACTTCTCAAATTTCAAAAATGTTTGCAAGGGGAGATGATAAGGTCTGTGGATTCCCTCAAGCACTGACTGCAATCCCTCTGAAGCTCTACGTTTGTCAGGGATGCAAATTTCTTGGGGACACTTCTCGGGTAAAGTACACCATCCTTGAATGCTTCCTCTATTTTGGGCTAAAAGAGATGCTGTTATCAATACCAGTCACCATGTACCTCTCCAATAAACCCTATCTTGTCATCAGTCAACACTTAAAAGATATGACAGAACTGTGTTTATTAAAAGGAAATCTATATAAGGTAAGTTTTCCACAGAGTGGGAGTGGGGGTAGATGGGACTGAGTGTGACAAGAAGACCAGCCATTCATATTTGCCTAGCAGAAGGCCTTAGGACTTTCTAATATTCACTGGACAATTCTCTGTCCACCATGTGTAGAGGGATCTGAAGCTCTCCTGACACAGAGTTCCTGGATATCTTGAAAGTTCTAGCACATTTTTGTTATTTTCAACCCAACAACTATTTGGAGAGCAATACAACTATGTTTGTTGTCACACAGAATACAAAGATAAGGCAAATTTCTTTTTTTCTTATCAAAGGGGTGTGTGTGTGTGTGTGTGTGTGTGTGTGTTTAATGAGTAGGAAAAACAAATGCATATAAAATTTTGAGCCCTAACTGACTTAGGAAAGTGACATTTAAAAACGCTAGTGCAACTTCTGGAATCCAGCTGTACATCGATCAATTCATTCACTCACTCATTCTTTAGATAATTATTAAACATCCACTTTGTGCCCACCCTGTACTAATTTAAAATCCATGGTTGCTGCCCTCAGGGAAGGTAGTTCATAGTCTTGTCAATGAGAAAGATGCCCAGGCAGATAATGGGAGTGCAGTTGGGCAAATGTTAAGGTAGAATTATTACTAAAGAGCATCTGGAGCACAAAGAGGGAGTGACTTTATCCATCTGGAATGTGGAGAAAGTTTTCTCAGAGGTGCTGACATTAAGCTGGGTTATGAACAAACAAGTAGGAGGTAGCCATGGGAAAAAGAGCGGTGCCCCAGGTAAACGGACCATGACTGAAAACGCTTGGTATCAAAAATGAGTGTGGTCTCAGGAATGTTGATAATATGAGCAAGGATTTTACCCCCAATTTAAGTATATGAGTGTTAATGGCTGAAAAGGCATAGCAGAGTTGGGCAAGTTGAGGTCACATAGTAGGCAGTTTGAAAATAGAGCTAAGGATGAGCTTGCTCTAGACTCAATAGAAAGCTTTACCCATTGTAGTGACATGAGATTTTTTAGTAAGTCCATGCTCATGGCCATATGGAGAATGAACTGGAAAGATTCAAAACAGTGAACCAGATGTTACAGAGTTTAGACATGATTTGCCAGGACTGAAACAGAGAGGATGGAGAGAAGAACCTAGCCCTCAGGTGCATACTGTAGGGATAAAGTCAACAAGTCTTGGTGTCTGAGTGATACTGTAGGTAGAGAGGAGAGAGGAGCCTAAAATATTTCCCACATTTTTGGCTGGATAAACTACTTGGATAGCCACACCAACCACCAAGCCGGGGTATGTAACAGGAGGAAGGTTTTAAACGAGAAAAACACTTTTACTTCAGACACAGTAAGATCCCTAAGAGGGTATGCCCATTATACCCTTCTCTAGACAGATCTAGAATAGAAGTGACAGACTAACATCCTGCCTTCAAGTAAAGCTCAGAGGTAGGTCTTATTTGTCCAGTGCGTGTGTGCACACGAGCACGCACACACACACATATAAGGAGGTAAGTAAATTAGATTATTGTGAATGCATTTTAGGGAGATATATACGATATTGTGATTTCCTATTATCTTTTTCAAATATCTGGGTTCTTAAGGGCCAGCTCTGGTTGATAGCTATGTATGTATCTAGAAGGCATACATATAGTTCGATGTCACCTGCCAAGGTAGTTCAAATAATGGGAGTTGATTATGTAATGTTAGGAGAATTTGTAGGATGGCAAAGAAAATTGCGCTGGGGACATCCAGCAAGAAGAACGTGCTAAAGAAAAAAGGGAACTATAGGCCTTCCGAGTGTATTGTATGTTGGAATTAAATAGAAGATATTAATTACCTTCTTAACTGCCTCCATAACATGGCTTTTGAAACTAAATTAAAGCCTTTATTCTCCTTAAATATTTGATCAGACTGCATAGCATTTATTATTTCAAATGTTACATGCATTCAGATCACTGCTTATGCAAATCCATCCTTGTTGGTTCTGCACTAAGTAATTTTACAAAGATCCCGATAATAACATCAGTCAAGAATTTGACCGGTGGCAGTCTTCATTCTAAACTTTTGGAAGGAAAAATAGATTAAGATTTGTGAAAACAGAGGTGATGTTCCAATTACCTTTTATTTTCTTTTGACAATATATTTTCCATAAAGTCTTTTCTGCTTCCATGTTCTGAACATGCCCTGGGGCTTTCACACCTGTCTTTCCTTTCCTTCTACCTTGAAAACTTTTTTAGTAGGTCTTTTTACTCCTGCTGCCACCCCATTGATTCATCTTCATCAGGCAGGCTTGCCCAGCACACCTGACCCAAGAAGGCTCTCCCTTCACCTCTGCCACCATCCCACACCTTATTATTCTCTATCAGTGCATCTTCTCTGCAATACTAGTCACGAGTTAAAATTATATATTAGTTGTCAGTTGACTTTCTCATCCCCCAGACTATAGCTCATGAATTCCTCTGAACTTCTTGTTTCTTTAGCCATATTAGAATAGTTTTTGAGAGAGTGAACACGTTAATTTATTGAGGGGTGGCAAAATGATGATATTCTACTATTTCTTCTTTCATTTATTAGCTGGAATGCTTTTATATAGAAAAAGAGAGACAAATGCTTGATTTTTTTGTTTGTTTTATTTACTAGTATTCAAGATAATGAAGGTATTCCCTATTATCTTCCGAAGATGACCAATTCGCTGGTTTTCCCATAATGAAACCACCATGGATAGAGTCTATATTTGTAAAATCTCAGTGATCTGACAGGGGATGAAGACAACTGTCCCCAATCAAGAGCAGTGATGCAGAGCCAAATACTGCCTCTTCCTTGAAGCCTTTTCAGTTTCTAATCATTCTCAGATGCTCCCTGAGTTTAATGCTCATACACCTATTTTTCCATCTTTTGGAATAAAATAGAGGTGTGGTTAAGAGCATGAGTTGTAGTAGAAGAGAAAACTGAGTTTAATAATCCTAGGTTTATCACTTACAAACTCTGGGTTCTTGGCCAAGTTACTAAAGTTCTTGGAATCTTGGTTACCCTATCCAAAAAAAAAAAAATTGTTGTCAAAAGGACTGATGAGATAATTGGTATAAATCACTTATCAGGTGCGTGACATAGTGTGTTCTCAAAAAATGTTAACAAAACAATTGTAATTGTTCATGAGTCTAGCATTCCAATGGAAATGAACTTAAAGTTAAGAGCCATAATTATTCATTTTCTTAACCACCTAGAACAATGTAAGTGTCCAATAAATATTTATTACATGACTGACATACCAATTTCCCCAGGCTGGTGGTTTTGTTCTAGACTATTCATCACCTGTAATAGTGCTATGTCAAGTGGGATGTCATGGTGGAGGGAAAACCCAAGAGCACCCACTGGATCCTAAAACATCACACAAGTTTCCTAGGGTAGTGCTCGCTCTCTCTCCTTTCTCTCTCTCTCATCTTTCTTTCTTACTCCTCTCAGGTCTACAAATATGCTGTTTGAAGTTCAGGCTGTGATCTATAACCCTTGCATTTCTGAGTATCATACTCAAATGTAAATGTCAGGGAGATATGTAAAAGTCAAAGGGATTCCACACTATCTATTGAAAGCTCCTTAGGTGATTTATTATTCTGGTGACTTGTCTCCCTCTAAGGAAAGGCACACAACTGAGCCAAATTATATCAACTTCTGGTTTAGCCTACAGCACCAAAACCCAGCTGGCAGAAACAGGCCTGTAAGATACCACTTTGAAGCAACTTCTTTGTACATCCCTCCTAGATGGGCCTTATGTCCTAGGAAATTCACATAGAAATATAATCTTTGATCCGCGATGGTCCCCACCTGATGCCTTTACTTTCAGTTTCTGATAAAATGATTTCCAGCTACTGAAGCTCATAGTCTGAAGACCGATATTTCACCATGGATAACACCAACCTTTGAAACTGAAGCAAAACCCAAGAGCATGAAGAAGACTGTGCTACACTCTCTCCTGATTCCTGTCTGTGAACGGCAGCCACCTTAGTGTCTCCTCAGCAGCTTCAACTTAAACCATGATCTGTCCTGAATCTCATCCTTTGTTCATGCTATTACCCATATTTGGAACCTTCTCTCTACTCCATACCCATCCTTTGTATCACGAACACTTACTGACACTCGAGATCATGGTTAAAAGCCATTTCTCTGTGAAGGCATGCTTAGCTCCTCAGACCAGGCCATAGCACCTTCATATCCTATATTACGGTTTGTGATTACGTTTGTTCCCACGACTGTTTGATTCATGTCTACTTGCCTCCCTTCATCTGCATCTCCATTATGTTGGGACAAAGACTCGCTTCCTATTGTAGAACTTAGCATTGTCACTACCACAGAGTCAGCATCAGTAAATATTTGTTGAATGAATGGCGAATGAAAATGTATTGAGTAGTCAAGGAAAGGTAATTCACATGCCTCGATCATTTAAGGATGCTGGCAGCAGTTAGTGAATGGAAACACATCATCTCACTTTGACTAACCAGGAGGTACCACCACATCGTCACAGATGTAGAAATGGGAACTCAGAGAAGTCACTTGTCTGCAACACAACAGCAATCCCCTCAAAATAGGTATTAGAGCTAAATTCTCCAACCAGGAAAAAGAATATTGTTAGGACAAGAGCCTTACCTTTATGACTAAAATGTGCATGTATCCTCAAAGTGTAGTAAGGAACCTCTTGGGTGTGTGTGGTCAGTGCTATTGACTATGTGTGATCCTGACAAAAGAGTGAAGGATTTCCTTTTTCTGAGAACCACTGAAATAATTTAATTGCTTTCCTCATTTCCCACCTGTCATGAATATACCACATTTGGGTTTCCCTATCTAAGATCCAATTTCATCTCTTTTCTTTTACTTTTTATTTTTTTACTATCACTATTACTGATTTTTATTTTTAAAAAGAAATAAACTAATTTTACATTTTAAATATCCTTTGAGTTGCAAAATGAGGACTTTTTTTTTTTAAAGATTTTTTATTTATTCATTTGACAGAGAGAGAGATGGCAAGAGAGGGAACACAAGCAGGGGGAGTGGGAAAGGGAGAAGCGGGCTTCCTGCTGAGCGGGGAGCCTGATGCGGGGCTCAATCCCAGGACCCTGGGATCATGACCTGAGCTGAAGGCAGACGCCTAACGACTGAGCCAGCCAGGCGCCCCCAAAATGAGGACTTTTTATGCTGCTTTCCTTCCGGTTTTACTGAGATATAAATGTCAATAAAATTATATATATTTAGGGGCACCTGAGTGGCTCCATTGGTTAAGTGTCTGACTCTTGATTTCACCTCAGGTCATGATCTCAGGGTCGTGGGATCGAGCCCCACTTCAGGCTCCATGCTCGGTGCAGAGTCTGCTTGAGGTGCTTCTATTCCCTCTCCCTTTGCCCCTCCCCCTGCTCACCCACTCTTGCTCTCTGTCTCTCTAAATAGATAAATGAAATCTTTTAAAAAATTATATACATTTAAGGTGTACAATTTATATTTTGATATACATGTACCTGGTGAAATAATCACCAGAATGAAGCTAATTTAACATATTAGTCACCTCACCCAGTTGTTGTTATTATTATTATTATTGTTGTTGGTGATGAGAAAGCTTAAGATTTACCCTCTGAGCAAATCTAAAGTATACAATACAGTACCATCGTAACTGTAGTCCCACTGCTGTATGCTCGATCTCCAGAACGTATTCATCTTGCATAACTCGAAAGTTTGTACCCCTGATCATCATCTCCCCATTTTCCCAACTCCCCAGCCCCTGGCAACCACAATTCTATTCTCGCTTCTATGAGTCTGAATTTAGATTCCACATACAAGTGAGATCACATAGTATTTGTCTTCCTATCTCTGGTTTATTTCACTTACCATAACGCCCTCTAGGTGTATCCATGTTGTCACAAATGTCAGAATTTTCCACTTTTTAAAGGCTGAATAATATTACATTATGTATCTTTACCTATTCATCCACTGACCAATATTTAGGTTGTTTTCATATCCTGGCTATTGGCAAATAATGCCTCGATGAACATAAGAATGCAGAAAACTATTGAACATGCTGTTTTCAATTCCTTTGGATCTATACCCAGAAGTGGGATTGCTGGATCCTATGAGAGTTCTATTTTTCATTTTTTGAGGAAAATCCATGCTATACCTGTTTACATGCCTACCAATAGTGCACAAGTGTTCCCTTTTCTCCACATGCTCACCAACACATCTTTTGTCTTTTTGATAATAGCTATTCTGTGTGGCGTGATAACTCATATAGTCTTGATTTACATTTGCCTGACGATGATTGATGCTGAAAACTTTTTATTATATAACCATTGGATATCTGTAAGTTCTCTTTTGGAAATGCCTGCTCAGGTCCTTTGCCATCTTTAAACGTGTTTTCTTTTCTTACAACTGAGTTGTATGAATTCCTTATATATGTTGGATATTAACCCCTTTTAGATATATGGTTTTCAAATATTTCCTCCCATTCCATAGGCTCCCTTTTTACTCTGATAACTCTTTCCTGTGCTGTGCAGAAGCTTTTTAGTTTGATGCAATCTTATGTGTCTATTTTTTCCTTTTGTTGCCTGTGCTTTTTGTGTTTTATGCAAGAGAAACTACTGCCAAGAGCATTGTCAAGATTTTTCCCTATTTTTTTGGAGCTTTACAGTCTCAGGGCTTATATTTAAGTCTTTAATCCATTTTGAGTTCATTTTTGTGTTTGATGTCATATAAAGGACCAATTTTCATTCCTTTGCATGCGGATATCCAGTTTTCCTGCACCATTTATTGAAGTGACTATCCTTTCCCCATGGTGTATTTTTGGCACCTTTGTCAAAGATCTATTGACTGTAAATGTGTGGATTTATCTCTGGGCTCTCTGTTTTGACCTGTTGGTCTATATATTTGCTTACATGCCAGAACCATTATGTTTTGATTCCTGTAGTTTTGTGATATACTTTGAAATCAGGAATTGTGATGGCTCCAGCTTGTTCTTCTTGCCCAAGACTGCTTTGGCTATTGAGGATCTTTGTGGTTCCATAAGAATTTTTGGATTGTTTTTATTTTTTGTTTTTTGTTTTTTTTTTCTATTTCTATAAAGAATGCCACTGGTATTTTCATAGGAATTGCACTGACTATGTAGATCATTTGGGGCAATATGGACATTTTAACTACATTAATCCTTCCAATCATCTCTTCTTGATGAAGACTTGGATCTTCCTCCAACTCCTACGGTATTACAGCACCTGCTTCATCATGGTGCAGGCCTGCTCATCTTCCCTACAGAACCATGAGAGTCAATGAACTGTCCCCTTACACAGAGTACTGACATTTATAAAACTTTCTATACCTGTAAAAATGGAAGTTCAGAGAGGTTACATGACTATCAAGTTCACAGAAATAGTAAATAGCAGAACCTAGATTTGACACCAAATCCAATGTTGTTTTTACTGCAATCCAGTTGACTAACAAATCATCTTCCCTCAACTAACAGTTACCAGGACAGGAATCAGCTACCAACACCATTTTCTCGGAAATCATTCCCATGTATACATTAAAACTTCATTGCTTCCATCTGAATACCAGATATGCAAATAGAATTCATATTTTAATGTGATAAATTTTGTATAATCTATTCTTTTGGTTTTTAAAAGCATCATCTATTTCTCTCTTGGATTTCCATAAATATTCTTCTTGGGGTTCTTATTTCTTGATATCCAGCAAAATAAGCAGTGTTTAGGTAAAAATCTTACTTCTGAGAGTCCACAAAATTGTTCCAGGATTTAAACCTAGGTAAGGAAGAAAGATTAACTGCTAATCTGCTGTGCCTAAGGAAATTCACAAATTTCTAAATCCAAAGGGATTTGTTCTGCATTTATATGACCAGAAGTCACATTTCTTTCTGGGAAAAAATCCAGAATATTTGCACATTTTCTGTATTTAAGCTGATTCAGCAAGCAATTTACCATAGTCAGCAATGACCACAGTAAACAACAAAAATGCCATTTTAATCACTCTTGAAATTTAAAATACATTTGAAACAGAGGCTTAATAATTACAGTGAGACAATATGGAAAGGCGAAGTGCTTATTGTAAGCTAATATACGATCTCTTGTGCTAAGCGCTTAGCACATTAATTTTATAATTGCAGATGCAATAATTGCTATCATTTACCAAGGGATCTATCCTCTTGCGGCCACTTGAACTACAGGTAAATCGATTCTATTGGTTCAAAGCTGATTCAAGCATTTAGGAAAAGGTACCTTCTCAACAAAGGTTGCACAGTTGTTTTTAAGCAAGATTACAGATAAAGATATTGGTCACAAATAATTGTCTCTGAATCCCAATTATTTTAACGAATATGTTTCACTCTGAAACTTCCAAGACAAAGCAAGCATTAATATAAACTACAAGAAAACAGGAAGGAGAATTAGGGAAGAAAAAAAACTAACATTAATGAAACAAAAAGCTAAAACAAAAGCCAAAAATATAAAATTAAATAAAACTGAAAGAAGGCTCTTTGAGAAAATAACCAAATAGGTAAACTCTAGAATGGCCAATTATTTAAAAAATAAAAGAAGCAAACATGCACATCATATATGATAAGTGACATGTAACAAGATATACAAAAGATATATTCAAGAAAATTGCACTGGGTGTTATATGCAAACAATGAATCATGGAACACTACATCAAAAACTAATGATGTAATGTATGGTGATTAACATAATATAATAAAAATAAATAAATAAAATTAAAAAAAGAAAATTACAAAAATATTATGGATACATTTGGTAGTGTAAAAATCTAAAAATCTACAGGAAAAAAGATGATTTCAAACAGAATATAAAGTCCTAAAATTGACTGCCAAAATGGTAGAAAACCTGAAAGTCCAATAATCACAGAAAACATGGGAAAGACAATCAGCTGTCTGTCATTATAAAGTGGCCCAAGACCCAAATGGTTTCCCAGATGCATTCTACTAACCTTAATATAAGAGATGATATCTATATAAATAATATTAAACAACTGAATAATATGCAAGATTGTAAAACTTATTTTATGAAACAACAACAAAAAAACCCCCTCAATATCCAAATCTAATAAACATACGCAAAAAGAACAGCAGGCCAATTACTTGTATACATGGATATAAAATTCAAAATGAAATACTGGATCTGACATCGGCCATAGCAACATATTTCTAAAGATTTTTTTTTTTTTAAGATTTTATTTATTTGACAGAGAGAGAGACAGCGAGAGAGGGAACACAAGCAGGGGGAGTGGGAGAGAGAGAAGCAGGTTTCCCGCCGAGCAGGGAGCCCGATGTGGGGCTCGATCCCAGGACCCTGGGACCATGACCTGAGCCGAAGGCAGATGCTTAATGACTGAGCCACCCAGGCACCCCAGCAACATGTTTCTAGATATGTCTCCTGAGGCAAGAGAAATAAAGGCAAAAATAAACTATAGGGACTACATTGAAATGAAGTTTCTGCATAGCAAAGGAAACAATCAACAAAACTAAAAGGCAACCTACTGAAAGGTAGAAGATATGTGCAAATTATATATCCAATTAAGGGTTAATATCCAAAATAAATGTTACAACTCAATACCCCCAAAACAATAATCCAATTAAAAAATGGGCAGAAGACATGAACAGACATTTCTCCAAAGACATCCAGTTGGCCAACAGACACATGAAAAGATGCTAAGCATCCCTCATCATCAGGGATGCAAATCAAAACTACTATGAGATATCACCCCATACCTGTCAGAATGGCTATAACCAACAACAAAAGAAACAAGTGTTAGGATATGGAGCAAAAGGAACCCTTGTGCACAATTAGTGGGAATGCAAATTGGGGCAGCCACTCTGGAAAACAGTATGGAGGTTCCTCAAACAAGTAAAATAGGCTACTTTCCCAACTAGGAATCACACTACTGGTTATTTACCCAAAAAATTAAAAACATTAATTCAAAAGGACACATGCACCCCTATATTTATAGCAGCATTATCTACAATAGTCAAATTATGGAAGTATCCCAAGTGCCCATCGATAGATGAATGGATAAAGGTGATGTGGCAAATACATACCATGGAATATTATTCAGCCATAAAAAAGAATGAAATCTTGCCATTTGCAATGACACAGATGGAGCTAGAAAGTCTTATGCTAAGCAAAATAAGTCAGTCAGAAAAAGATAAATACCATATGATCTCACTCATATGTGGAATTTAAGAAACAAATGAGAACAGGAAAAAGAGAGAGAGAAAGCATGAAACAGACTCTTAACTATAGAGAATAAATTGATGGTTACCAGAGAGGAGGTGAAAGAGCAGATGGTGGAAATAGGGGATGCAATTAAAGAGTATACTTATCATAAAATAATAATAAAAAGAAAAAGAAAAAAAAGTGAATCCATAGTGTATTAAAAGAATAAAACATGATGACCAACCTTACAAACTCTAAAGCCATAATTAGTTTAGCAAGTATTAAGTATATTAAATGAGACCAACAGACAATTAATAAAATTAGCAGTTATTCATAATTAAAACTAATAAAAAAAGAATTTTAATTCTAAAATGACAAACAGGAAAGGGATGCCCACTCTCAACAGTTAACATTGTTTTAAGAATTTTAACTAATGCAATAGGACAAGTAAATTAAATTAGTATAAATATCCCATAAGAAGAGTAAAAGTAAACTTTATTTAGAGATATTATGATGATTTATCTGGAAAATCCCAGGAATTACTAAACAGTTTAAAAATTCTTAAGAGGACTTGGTAAAATGTGCAAATTATAAATACTGGAGGAAAATTTTATTTAAAATAGTTTTCCACCTGAGGCGCCTGGGTGGCTCAGTTGTTAAGTGTCTGCCTTCGGCTCAGGTCATGATCCCAGGGTCCTGGGATCGAGCCCGCATCCGGCTCCCTGCTCCGCAGGAAGCCTGCTTCTCCCTCTCCCACTCCCCCTGTTTGTGTTTCCTCTCTTGCTGTGTCTCTCTCTGTCAAATAAATAAATAAACTCTTTTAAAAAATAAATAGTGATCCTCCTCTTATAAATAAAGATAAATTTAATAAGAAAGTTTAAGGATATAATTTTTTAAAAAAACTATAAAATATATTAAAAACAATAAAAAATGAGCAAATAGAGAACATTTCAGGCTCCTGAAGGAGATGCCATGCCATAAATCATTTTCCCATATTAACGTATACGTATGATGCAATTTCAAACAAAATCTCAATTTAAAAAGAAATCAACAAATGACTTTGTCATATATATAGAAAAAGAAATACCTGAGATCAGGTAAGAACATTTTCAGAATGAAGAAAAATGAGGGACACATTTCTTTCTGGATTTTAATTTGTGTGTGTGTGTGTGTGTGTGTGAGAGAGAGAGAGAGAGAGAGAGAGAGAGATCTTTACACCCATCATGGGGCTTGAACTCATGATCCCAACCAAGATCAAGAGTTTGCATGCTCTGAGTGAGCCAGTCAGGTGCCCCTTCTTCCTGGATTTTAAAACACTATACAGTTACTGTAGTCAAAATAGGATATTCACACAGGAATGCACAAGTGGGCCTAAAGAAAGAAATAGAAATTTCAGAATTAAATGCAAATGGATATTAGAACATAACATATAAAAAAGTAATGATTCAGTTTGGTGGAAAAACATTTCATAAATGGTGTTGGTATAATTGGCTAGGTGTCTAAAAGAAATAAAGCTAGAACCCCACCACAAACCACATACAAAAATAAATTCTCAATATGTTATATAATTGTATATAATTGTATTTAAAAATAAAATGTCAAATATATGAGAAGCAAATGCATGAGATTTTAGTGTAAACCTGGAATAGGTGACCGATTCTAAATCAGGAATGAAATTTGAAAAGCCATAAAGGAATGGAGGTAGCAACACTGACTATGTAATAATTTTAACATGCCTATAAATTGATAAGAAAAAAGAAGTCAGTTAATTGTGAGTATAAAATATGAACAAGTAAAGAAAATGAAGGTTGAAGCAGAAACGTAAATTAATACAGAGATGAACAAGGAAATTCTCAATCTTAATTTCAGGCAGAAAAAAGTGTTATTTAAAAATAGATATAGGGGCACCTAGTGGCTCAGCTGGTTAAGCGCTGACTCTTGATTTCGGCTCAGGTTATGATGTCGGGGTTGTGGCATTGGGCACCACACTGAGCATGGAGCCTGTTTGGGTTTCTCTCTCCCTCTCCCTCTGCCCCTCCCCCACTGCTTGTCCACTCTCTCTCTCTAAAAAAGAAAGAAATACATATAAATTTTTTCAGAATCAGACGTGTAGAGTTGCATAAAACACTTGATTCGGGAACTCTTGGAGTATGAATTGTCCCATACATTTGATTCACCAATCCCACCCTAAAGAATCTCTCCCATAGGAATAAAACAATAATATGTAAACTACTTGCTATTTTAGCATTTAAAAAAAAATTAATAGCCTAGGTATCTGTTCACAAGGGAAATGACAGATCTATCCCATGGAATTATGGGAGTGATTAGAAGAATATGTTTGATGAGCACATACATATATGTAAGTGTATTTATATCTCTGGAGGGATGTCCATAATTTGTTATGTAAAAAATCCAAGTTGCAGAATAATATGTATTGTCAATCATTTCTTTTAAAAATACACACTACAGGGGCGTGTGGGTGGCTCAGTCTGTTAAGTGTCTGCCTTTGGCTCAGGTCATGATCCCAGGGTCCTGGGATCAAGCCCACATCAGGCTCCCTGCTCAGCTTGGGGGGCTGGGGGTTCTTTTCCCTCCATTCTGCCATTCCCTCCGCTTGTGCTCTCTCACTCTCTCTCTGTCAAATAAATAAATAAAATCTTTAAAAAATAAAAAAATAAAAATACCCACTACAAAAAATAAAAAATAAAAATAAAAATACCTACTACATTTGTACACATTTTGAGCAGGAAGATAACTACCAGTATATTAAAATAGTCACCTCAGAGAGGAAGAGATGTTATTAGTATCTTTTAAATGTTTTGATTTAACTAAAATGTTGCAAGTAGGCCAAAAATTAGTCCTCTTTTATAAACCTAACTTGATTGCTGGTATCAATGTAGCAAAGTCTTAGAAGTGCTTCCAAAATGGTGGAGTAAGGACATCTGAAAATGCATTCCTCCCTAAAAGCTATGAGCTGAAAAAAACTTCAAGTCTCAGTTCCTATTTAAGAAGGAGTCTCTAGACCAAAACAAAAACACTAAAGGAAATTTTAGCCTCCAACACCACAGATGGAGCAAATAGTAAACACAGCCTAATTCCTAGCCAGGTGAACATAAAACCTCATATGAAAGACCAGTTTCCTCTGTTCTTCTTATTCAATACATCACGCCTGGCTTTCAACAAACAAAACACTGTAAGAGGAAAAAACAGTCTGAAGAGACAAAGCAAGAATCAGAACCAGATTTAGATATGGCAGAGATTTTGGAATTATCAGAACAGGAATTTAAAATAACTATGGTTAATTTGCAAAGAGTTCTAATGGGGAAAAATGGAAAACATGAGAGAACAGTTGTGTAAGGTAAGCAGTGATGGGAACTCTAATAATTCCACTTAAAATAGCATTAAAAATAAAATACTTAGAAATAAATTTAAGAAAAGAAGTATAAGACTTCAACTTTGTAACAAAACATTGTTAAAAAAAATTTCAAGAAGACCTAAAGAAATGGAATGATATTTCATTTTATGAAACAAAAGTGTTAATAATGTTATGATGGCAGTAATTCCCAAATTGATGTACAGATTCAATGTGATCCCTATCAAAATCCCAACTGCACATTTTACAGATATTGACAAGTTAATCCTAAAATACGTATGAAAATGTGAGGAAGGAACCCAGAATAGCCAAAACAATCTTTGGGAAAAAAAAGAAAAAAGAACAAATTTGGAGGATTCACAATTCCTAATTTAAAATTTTGTTGCAAAGTTGAAATAACAAAGACAATAATCAAAACGGATGATACTGATATATTTAAAGATATGTTGATCAATGGAACAGAATTCAGAGTCTGGAAATAAATCCTCACATTTATGGTCAACCGATTTTTCTACAAGGGTGACAGGACAATTCAATGGAGAAAAGAACAGTCCTTTACTAATCCTGCTGGGAGTGGAAAACTAATATTCACTTGCAAACAAATGAATTTGAAACCTAACCTCACGCCATATAAAAAGTTAACTCAAAATGGATCATAGACCTAAATGTAAGAGAGAAAACAATAAAATTCTTAAACAAAAACAGAGAAGAAAATCTTTGTGACTTTGGGTTAGATGGTTTACTAGAATTAACAACATAAGTACAGCAACAAAAGAAATAACACAGTTTGAACTTTATCAAAATTAAAACTTTTGTGCTTTAAAGGATATAATTTGAAAAACTGAAAAGATAACTCACCAATGGGAGAAATATTGGAAATTATATATTTGATAAAGGACTTGAACACCCAGAATACATAAAAAATTCTTACATCAACAATAAAAACACAAATAATGCAATTAAAAATGGGCAAAGGATTTAAGTAGACATTCCTCCAAAGAAAACATACAAATAGTCAAAAGCACACGAAAATGTGCTAACCATCATCAAACATTAAGGAAATGCACATCTAAACCATTTCACATCCAATAGGATGATTAATATTTAACAGGCAGACAGCAGCAAGTGTTCGTGGGGATGTGGATAAATTGAGCCTCTCACACTTTGCTGGTGAACTCGTAAAATTATGCAGCTATTTTACAAAACAGTTTGGCACTTCTTCAAAATGGTAAACACCAAGTGACCATATGACTCAGCAATTCCAAATGAATATGCCCCAAAGAAATGAAAATATATGTCCATGTAAAAACTTGTACACAAATGTTCATAGAAGCATTATTCATTATAGCCAAAAAGTATACACAACCAAATGTCCATCAACTGATGAATAGATAAAATTTGGTATACCCATACAATGAATTGATATTCACTCATAAAAATGAATTAAGTATTGATCTATGCCACAATATGAATGAAATTTGAAAACATTGTTAATTTAAGAACCCAGACACAAAAGGCCATATATTGTGTGCTCCTCTTGACATGAAATGTCCAGATTAGGCAAATCCATACAGAAGGTAGATTGTGGTTGCCAGGGGATGAGGGGATGGGAGAATACAGAGTGACTGCTAACAGATATGAGGTTTCTTTTGGGGGAGATGAAAATATTTTGAAATTAGATAGTAGTGAGTGGTTGTGTACCACTCTGTGAATATAATGAAAACCTCAAAACTGTCTACTTTAAAAGGAATAAATTCTATGGTATGTGAATTTTATCTCACTAAAACTCTTTAAAGATAGACTAAAAATAAGCACCACCATGATTTTATGAACCTTTGAGAACAGTAGTCACTGTGTGTCTGTGGTTCTCCACACATACAGGATTCAGAGGAAAAATTGACATTTTGGTGAAAATAAGAAAATTTTAATGTTCACTCTAAGTTTCAGCTCAGTCAAATGATGTGTCAGAGTTCTGACATCTTCCAGAATGAGCCAAAGATACCAAGAATACATTAATATACAACCAATTACATACTTTAAATTCACTTTCAATAGCAATACATATAGCTCAGATCTCTTTCGGCAATCATCCTCTATATGTAATTATAAGGGTATAAAAAATAATTTAAGCAGGGTGCCTGGGTGGCTCAGTCAGTTAAGTGTCCAAGTCTTGATTTCGGCTCAGCTCATGATCTAAGGGTGGTGAGATTGAGCCCAGTCGGGCTCTGCGCTGAGAGGGGAGCCTGCTTAAGATTCTCTTTCTCCCTCTCTCTCTCTGCCCTCCCCAGCTCATGTGCACAGGTGTGCTCTCTCTCTCTCTCTCACTCTCAAAATAATGATAATAATAATTTAAGCTAACATGCTACCGGATTATAGACTGTCTGATGGATTCTGGGAGCTTATTAATAAAATGACATTTTTTAAAGACACTATAAATTCATGATCATATTAGATGAAATAGAGTGCTACATGGACACTTAGTTGATATACTTGTTTTACACTTTAGAAAAACAATATTAAATGTTAAGTCATCACCTCTTTCTAGAAATTGATTCTTATGGGGCGCCTGAGTGGCTCAGTCGTTAAGCGTCTGCCTTCGGCTCAGGTCATGATCGCAGGGTCCTGGAATTGAGCCCCGCATCGGGCTCCCTGCTCAGCAGGAAGCCTGCTTCTCCCTCTCCCACTCCCCCTGCTTGTGTTCCCTCTCTCGCTGTGTCTCTCTCTGTCAAATACATAAATAAAATCTTAAAAAAAAAAAAAAAGAAATTGATTCTTAGTCTGTGATTGTGATCTATTTTCTTTGAACACAATTCTATCGATGTGCACAAACTCTTCACCTAGAATTAAAAAATTCATTCATTTATCAAAAAACACCTACTACGTGTCTAACACTAAATACAGCTCAAATACATAGGCTAGGATAACAGAAAAAAAAACTATTTACATATTAGGTCTCTCTTCAAATTACCAAAAACCCATATATAATTTATATGACTCATATACTCAGTTTAGTTAGGGCAGAGAGCATACTTATCAGTACATGGGCCATTCTCACCAAATTCTAGTTGCAAATCTGCCATTTTTAATTGACAGTTTTTACCCAAGCAGAGAAAATAATTTACCACATAGCAAAGCTGACTTAATCATCTAGTTCTTCTAAAAATTACAGCAAATCGGCATCTATACCATTCCGACATACTCTGGGGATTACCACAGGCACAGCTCAATTCCAATTTGAAAACAATAATTCAGAAAAACAAGGCTGTATGTTACCAGCAGCTTGGCAAACAGCACTTCGGTCCCTGCTTGCAATTTCCTTGGCTCTAAGGTGGTATGCAGCATGACTGATTAACAATCAATACTAAATATTTAAGATGTGAAAGATGATCTTTTTTTGCTATCATCCATAAAAGCATTTTCTAAAGTGGCAGAACACTAGGACCACCAAATTGTTCTAACAACTAGAAAACAAAAACAAAAACAAAACAAACAAAAAAACAATAGGGAAACTCTGAGAGGGGCTTCCACAGTCAGAGAGATTTGAGAACCAGCACACATTAGGGTCCAGCCTTGCAAGGTCATAGTGCAAATGAGCACATTACAAGGTCTCAAATTCACCCTGGCAGGAATCCTGTTTACGTTTGCCTAACCCAGCTTTTATCACACATACTTGACATCAATATTTTTTTTCTTTTTTTTTCTTTATCTTTTCCTATCTCTTTTTCCAAAACACACATATAAAGGATCTTTGAATATCTTAAGTTATGTTTGATTCAGGATAGGCAAAAATAAACATTTGCTGATTGAATGACCATTTCCACAATGCTTAAACAAGTTACATTGAAATTGCAGGGGCACAATTAAAGGACAAGGCCAATGAAGATCCTCTGCAGCACTGTTGTTTGGCCAGAAATCATGCATAACCTCTAAATCATTACATCCTCAAAAGCAAATGTGGCTGAAATTCCTTGTGGTGCTCAGGCAAGCAATATAGGCACTGCTTGGTAGAACGGTTTAATGTTTTCCTTGCACATATTTGAAGTCAAACTGACAGCAATGGAAAGGACATACTCAGAAGGAACTCCGTTTCCAGGAGACTGCTATATGCTCTTTTCTGCAAAGTTTAAAGATGCTCCAAAGGGAGAAGGAGGTCCTGTTTGAAAGCCATGCCGAGACCACAAAACAGTACGCAGGGGTAGCTGGGGACTGGTATAGAATGGGCATGTTCTCATTAATTTACAGGATCAAGCAGACACAAAACTAGGACATGGCACTGCCCTTAATACCATCCTCACTTCTGGCCATGAAAAGGAAAAAAAAAAAAAAAAAGCAGAATGATAAAACCTCAAGTAGAGCTGAATAAGCACTCTGTACAGAAGCATTTGGGAAATCCAATTTTTACAGGTGGACAGCATCCAACAACTCAGTTCTATATCTGCTGGGGGGTGATCCAGATTTCTTATATAATTGTCCTTTTCCTTTTTGTAACTAAGTACAAAGACTTTAATAATTTACCATTTAGGCCAGTCCCATAAGCCTCTCTATGTCATATAAAGCTTACGTCATTGTTGCCACATAGCCTTCTCTGTTCCCTTCTATATAATGATAATGTTGACTTATCCTGACACAGCATCTGAACCGATTTTCTCCTTCTTTAATTTGGTCCCCAAGTCCTTCATATGTGTCATGCCAGAATCAAAAGCATCATTTGACTGAAATATGAAGCATAATGTTACACAAGGTTTCAGAGCTTTGGGAGAGGACAGTAGATAGGAATTGCAGGTGTTATTATATATTTATTTTATTTGCATGTGATAGGACTAGTGAAAATTTGTTCACTAAGAACTTGGACTTTTTTTTTTTTTTAAATACAGTAGTACTCAGTTTTTCGGTGTATAACACATGCAAATATCCTTGTGGCCACCATCACAAACAGGATACAAAACAATCTCAACACAACAAAGAATTCCTTCAGGCTGCTCCTTTAACAATCTTACCCTCCTCCACTGCCAACCTCTAGCGATCTCTGATCTGTCCCTTGCATTTTCAGAATGTCATAAGTGGAATCACAAGGTATTTAATATGGCTACTCTCACTTAGATTCATCCAGAAGGTATATATCAATAAGCTTGGTCCTTTTTATTGCTAAATAGCATTCTATTGTATATATCCATTTACCTCTCATAGGACATTTGAGTTGTTTCCAATTTGGGGCACCTGGGCTGCTATAAACATTATTATACAGGTTTATATATGAGCATGAATGTCATTTCTTTAGAGTAATTTCCTAGAAGTGGGGTTTGTGAAGCTATAGGGTAATTCTATGTTTAATTTTTTAATAAACTGCCAAACTGTTTTACAAGATGTGTGTACCATTTGGCTTCATTTGGATTTGAGCAAACAGACAAAAATATAGTATTGGGAGAAATTATTTTTCATAGGGAGTTTACATAAGATGGAACAATTTTTTTTTACAGCAGAAATGAAAAAGTGCATATTAAATAAATTCAGCTCTGTGTATCTTAAATCCAATGCACTTGGTTCATTTGTTCCTTGAAAATAAATACAGTATGAAATAAAAATTGATGAACACTAAAATGTAGTTACATCTTGTATAACTACATTTTAGTGTGAAATCATTGCATCCCTAATTATGACTTCTGTTCTTCTAAGAACAGCTGGTATTACTGAATGCTTTAAATTGTGCAACAGACTTAGCAAGACAGGATCACTAGGAATTCTTACTTCCAATTCCAGGATCAGGTGGCAAAAAGGACTCAAGTCAGCTTGGAAAACGAATGCACAGATCAAGTCAGAAATCAAAACTGAGGCATAAGTCAACTGCAGCCAGGTAAGTTCTCTGTTGAGTTGTTCAGGAGAGAGGTAGAAATGAGAAACAGATTTGTAAGGCATTTGCTTAGAAAGGAAGAAAAAATATGAAAAGAAAATGAGGCTTTGGAGACTTCCTTTGTTTATTAAGTAAGACACTATTACCGTGTTTGGATGGGCTCTAGAACTATATGGCCATTTTCTTTTGTTTTAAAAAATTCTCTATTTCTACCTTTTATTTGATGAGCATGTATTTCTTTCATAGAAGTGACATGTAAATAAAAATATAAGATTTCAAAATGTACCTATTTCCATAAAAAGATTATATTTCTTTAAGAACATATATAAGGATTCTATTTCTTTAAGAACATACAAGAACAATAACAATAAAGAAATACTCAGTTAAATTAACTATTAAATGCTGATGCCTTTCTGTACAGGTGAAAAAAAATTTTTTTAATTTTAATAACTTCTAATAAATTACTAGGTCATCTAATTGAAAGAATATTAACTTAAGTAACTAGTATGAATGCAGTAAATTATTTAGCTTTTCTGAGGCTCCATATCAGCATCTAAAAAACAGGAGTGGCTTTGGGGCTCTTAGTTCGTGTTTTAGGCATGTGATCAAAGAAAATGCATTATTCCAAACCCAACCAGGGTCTACATTTGAAAACGCAGTTAGGTGTTTTTGAAATGTTTAAATGTGATTTCCATTATCCACAGACATTCTGATTTCTTGGTGGCCCAGTTTGCCTTAAAATTAGAAAAAAAAAATCAACATTATGGATCTTCTCTGAAATAATGATGGAAAATCAATGGGTTTCCATTTTTTCAAAATAGGTTATCTCATTAAAATCAGGGTAGTCCAACAATGGAAAATAGTCTAGTTTAAGACATAATACCTGTATTTTCTTGTAAACATCAGTGATGCTTGTAGCGTATCCCTAAAGTATCAAGTTCAGTGTATTTGGCTGCCTAATTATATCCATAAAAATGCACAAATTAATTGGTTTGGTTTTTCAGAGACCACTGATTACAGAAATTATTTTTCATCTGAAGAAGAAGCTCAGTAAATCTCTGGGGAGAGTTTGTTAGGCTTAAACATCTGGCTGCATTTTAGTCTTTAAAGTTGAGCTTTTTCATAAATTAAAGATAGGAATAAAAGCATTAAGCATATTGTCAACATTATAACTTCTTCCACCAAGAACATTCATCTGCAAAACACAAATGCTCCCAATGAATGTTGCAAACATAGATTCTTAGAGTGTCTTCTGACTTGCATAAATTAATTCCTTTTTGTTATTGTGTTATTGTGTCTTTGGAATATAGAGTCAGATTTTCCATATTAATACAAAGCTTCTCAAATATCCTGAGAGTGATTTGATCTTGCCAGTTTACACGTAAGAGCTAAGTAAGTTTCAAAGATCCTCCCAAAACTTGGTTGTTTATAACCGCCATCAGGCCCCACCTGGGATAAGGTGGGTTGCCTTTCCCTTTAAGCCCGTATTTTAGACTCGTACCCTGTAGAAACTGGCAGTCATTTCTCTCGAATAGTTCCTCCCGTAAAGGTGCGGCATGGCCTATTTGGCCCTGAAATGTTTCAATCACTAAAATGACTAATTCTGATAGCAATTTACAACCTTCTTTCCAATTCAAAGCCTTCACTTCAAGGTGTTCTGGTTAAATTGAAATTTGCTTTCAGAAAATAATGCTCTCTCACTCTTCCAGTCTAAACTACCATCATGGGTCACTTGGACTTGCGCAGTTATCAGCCGAGCTGGTTGACCAGCGCCCCCTCTCGCCCCCTGCCAAACAGTTCTCTACTGGGCAGCCAGACCGGAGCGTGACCGTGTGAGTTTGCATCCAGTTTCTACAATTCCCAGTAAACATTATGGGAGTTACTTCATATGTCTGTACTTCGGTTGGCCCTTCTGTAAAATTGAGATTATAATAGCATCCACCTTAAAGGGCCATTGGCAATTACAAAAGCTAATGTATTTGAAGGCTTCAAAGAGATTCTGTCATGTAAGATGTACTCAGTAAGCAGTACAATTACCCTTTTTAGAGTGAAACAAACATTGTTTAATGTGCCCAACAAGGTCCTGCCTCTACATAGGTCAACATCCTCTTCTCAGCTGCACTGAACTTCCTTTCAGACATTTATTTTCACTATGTTCTTTCTTCGCACATGTTTTTCCTGGAATGTGTTTCCATGTGTTTTGCCTGGAATACAATTCTCTTCTTCCTTTGTCACTACTCAGTTCTTGGCTCTCAATTCAAGCATCCCTAATTGGCACATCTCTGATTGGATCAGGTCTACGTCTGGGCACTACAGTTTTGTAAGTCTCCTTTACCTGTATTTTCAGAGAACCAGAAAAAATTTGCTATTTTAATTTTGGAAAAATCTGCAAATAGGTAACTATGATGCAACTAAGCATATAAATATTTATAACTAGCAGGAATGACTGAACTGATCTTAAAAGATGAATTAGAATCTGCCTCAAAGAGGCAAAAATGGGACTAGAAGCTACTGATGATTAAAGTGTTGGGCACCATTATGGGGGCTATGAGGATAATGTCTCATTTGATTATCCTTAAAACCCTCCAAGTTGAGTGCTATTTTCTCAATTTTAGAGATGAGAAATCTGAGGATTAAAGTAATGTACGTAAGATCATATAGCCTACCAATACAGGGTCTGGAGGTGAATTTAGATTTGACTCTCCTATATCACCTTTTGCACTGAAGGCATCCTTCCCTATGCAATGGCCTGTAGGGGTGAGAAAACAAGATTCACTCAGGGACCACTGAGAAGATCAGGATATGTTGGAGGCAGGGTATAAGGGATACTGGTAAATTAAGCTGAGAAGACAGATCAAGACTAAAACATAAAGAGCTTTATATGTTTCGCATTGAGAGCAATGAATTTCATCTTGCCAAGTCAAGCAAAGGGGAGGTGTCTTACCATTTGGGCCCCAAAGAAACTGACCACTTTCTGGGGATCCAGATGGCCCTTATCTCTCTCCCCTCTCTCCACTCTCTGGACAACCTTTTAATACTTATACATGAACTGACATGTCTGCCAACCCATACAGATTGACTACAATTTCTTGGCCCCACAGTTCAAACTACTGTGAGAGGGAATTTGTTTAGTGGTGCTATCCTTCTTTGATCCTCTTTGTATGCTAGAGGGTGCAGAATTGTAAGGTGTAGATAGGAGTTAAAGGGCAGAGCTAATTTCCCTATGAGGGAGCTCAAGTTAGGACAAGCATTCCAAAATAGGTCAACTAGATATGCCATCCTAAAGAGCTTGAACTTTATCCTGAAATCTATGTTTAATAGTTCTTAAAATACTACTGAACATTGATCTGTAATAGATTTATGCAAATTAACCACATTCAACAGCCAATGTAGTATACTTTGAACCCTTGAAAGATGCGCCCTGATTAAATATTGACTGTCTCTAGCTAAAAAAATTTGCAAGAAGCCATCTAACACAGGAACTGAGAGGTAGCATGTTCATGATCTTTTAATAGAACATACTTATCAGTGTATTGACAATTATCTGTATAAACAACTATATACCAAAAATACTAGCTAAGAGTATTTCTATATTGAAGAAAATAGATAAGCCCACAAATTACCTGAATATGCCTACAACACATACTTCAGTTTGCAGGAAAATATCTCACTGTTTTTATTTTTTAGTTTTGATATAAGGCGGAAAAAGGACATAATTAATTATTCTTTCTTGTTCTGTTTGACAGTTCACAGCAAGCCTTGGAAAATGAACTTTGTCATAGAGCCAAAACAAGTATTCTCTTCAATGGAAAGACTCAACTTTAGAAATATATCACTTTCTTTAAAGCAAATTCAAATGTGCTTGAATAATTATGGGAAAAATAATAGTGTGGTTTCCCTACAATCATTCTTATATTAAATGCTGTACATCAAAATCAGAATTATTTTTATGCATGATGGGCAGTTTCCCACTAACAATTTTCTAAATTGCCTAATAATTTTATGTAGCATAATTACAAGACTCCTTCTCTTTGCTTTCATCTGAATACGAATTAAGAGTAATCACTAGCAAACCTTTATGGTAGATGTTTACAATGTAATGCTGCAACAGAGCTCTATAAAATGAACCTAAGTGGAAAGCCCTCGAAATACTACTTCCATTAACAATAGGACATGCAACTGTGTGAAGGAAAATTCCCAGACTAAGTGATTTTCTGAAACAAAATGGGTGAATATGTGAAGGCAGATTGATTGCTTATGAGTCACTTTCATTTCTAAAACTCTGTTGAACATCTCTCACCTTATGATCCACCATTACATGCAAATCAACACTTGTAAATGAAAACTCCCTATGAATGTTTCCCACTGTGATAGTTAATTTTTTTTCTCAATTTGGCTAGGCCACAGTGCCTAGTTGTTTGGTCAACCAAACACTAGTCTGGATGTTTCTGTGAAGGAATGTTTACCAGTAGTTGACTTAAATAAAGGAGATTATCATTGATAATGTGGGTGGGCCTCAATCCAATCAGTTGAAGGCCTTAAGAGCAAAAAAAAAAAAAATGGTTTCCCAAAAAGAAGGAATTCTATCTCAAGACTGTAACACAGAACTCCTGCCTGAGTTTCCAGCCTACTGGATTGCTGTATAGTTTTTGGTCATGCAAGCCCCCACAATCGTATGAACTAATTCCATAAAACAAATCTCTCTACACACACACACACCACACCTATTGGTTCTGTTTCTCTGGAGAACCCTTATTGTTGTTATATCCACATTTTATGCCTTCTCTTTATGGTTTTGGCCATATCTATTTATTAATAATATGGTATCTTTCCTTAAGTTGAAATTAAAGTTAACTCCCTATTTTTATTTGCCTAGTCCTAAGAAATATAACCATATTCATAAATTTGAGGTGTTATTTTTTCCTATAACATATTAATACACAACTATTAACATTTTAAAAGTGATCATTTAAGCATAACATATACAGTTGTTGAATCACTGTGTTGTACACGGGAAATGAATGTAATATTGTATGTCAACTGTATTTCAACTAAACAAAAGGTCATTCACATGAACTCTAAAATCACACTGGTGGTTCCTGTACCACTCTAGGGAACCATACCCTGGACTCACTTCTTTTCCTGATTTCATTTTGATTAATAGAATATATTTCTCCCTATTATGTGGAAATCAAACTGTGAACTCTATTTTACTTCTCTATTTCTTTGTGACACATATTTAACTTCCTTTTTATTACTATCCCACTAGAATTTAAGTCTTTATGACATAAAACCTATAATATGAATTTCTGATAGTCCGAGGACCTACCTTTAATTCACTCTATCCATATTACCCAAATAACTACCTAGCCAAACAATGATCACAACCCCAAAATGCAAAGAGAAATAGCCTTTTTCTTGCCCTGGAACATCTTACAATTTGGTGAAGGATTCATTCCCAAACAGTTATTCACTTAAAACTCAGAGGAAATGATTGGTGGCTGAGAACTTAAGAGAGATGCCAGAGTTTCCTTATAAAGGATGCTCAGTCTAAAGACTAGGGAGGAATTTTCTAAGGGAACAACAATCAAAGAGTGGAACAAATAAATATCAGTTGGTCTGGACCTTTGTGGTTGATAATCCTCTTCCTGGATGTCTGAGGACAACAGAGGTTCAGAGACATGCCCAAAGTTACTCAGTATGAGTCCTGCTCATTCCAGTTGTACTAATACATTTTTTTTTTTTAAGATTTTATTTATTTATTTATTTATTTGAGAGAGAGAGAGAGAATGAGAGACAGAGAGCATGAGAGGGAGGAGGGTCAGAGGGAGAAGCAGACTCCCTGCCGAGCAGGGAGCCCGATGCGGGACTCGATCCTGGGACTCCAGGATCATGACCTGAGCCGAAGGCAGTCGCTTAACCAACTGAGCCACCCAGGCGCCCACTAATACATTTTTGATTACAGCTTCCTCAGCCTCCTTTCCTCCCAGGAAGAGCTTGTTTTGAATTAAGATAAGAATCAAACAAATTTCATTTGATAAAATCATTTCTCCCTCCATCCCCTTTTCTTCCTTCCATCTTCCCTGCTCTTTCCATCTTTCCCACCTTTACCTTCCTTTCCCCTTGTAAATATTGGATATCACACACTGATCTGATCACTGGCCTTTGAGATTAAGCAGGGACTACTCCCAAATCTCGCTCATCTGTTTCCTCCTGTGTGCAAGGGGGAGCTCACTTCTTTCCACAATGCTCAGCTCAGTTGTCTCACCAGGCCCGCAGGTGTCCCCTGATGCCTCTTCTTTCCAATCATGTCTCTGAAGCATACTGCAACTTCTCTGCCCATGTAAACCAAACTACCAAAGCCCTCAAAATGCCAGCTTTCTGTTGCCTCATCAGGTTATAAATGTTATTTCCTTTTTGTCTTTCCACTTAAATCAAGTTTTGTGAGCAATTACTCAATATGGACATGTGCACATCCTCTTATTCATTATTGCATTCTAAATGTATACATTGAGGACCATTTCTTAATGGAAGTATTGATAAAAAAGACCACAAGAGTACAGAGATATATGCTACAACAGGAGTGAACCTTGAAACATTATGGTAAGTGAGAGAAGCCAGACAGAAAAGGCTACATATTATACGAGTCAATTTATGTGGAATGTTCAGGAAAGGCAAATGTACAAACAGAAAATAGATTAGTGGTTGCTAGGAGCTTTAAGAAGAGGGAAATGGAAAGTGATTGCTGATGGGTATGGGGTTTTTTTGGGTGAGGGGGACAAAAATGTTTTGCAATTAGGTAGCTTTGATGGTTGTGGCATCCTATGAACATACTAAATCCACCGATATTTTGTATACTTTCAAAGGGTTAACTTTGTGGTAAGTGAATTATATCTCAATGAGAAGAAAAAGAGTTCATGGCTATATTTCTGAAAGTTAGAATATTATTTCACCCATTCTAAAATAATATTTTGCATGTACTAGCACTATGGAATTAGTTTCATAACAGGTGAGTGTGACTGTTTTCTCTCTTAGTGATAAATAAAATAATATTGTGTCATAAAATTGATTGTATCATTGAGTCAATGAAATATGGTATATTTCTGATTTTAGTTAGCACTAGATACAAAGAAACTATTGAAAATCTGTATTTCAAAGAACTTTTTACTGGAAATAAATTAATTGTTTGCTTTTCACTTCAAATATCTAAACCAAATCTACTCAGCAAATCATCAGTTTATGTTTGGTAAAGATGAGGACCACTGCAGATCTTTTAATGGCCACAAATTCTTTAGCACTCTTCTCATTAGGAACTGGGCTTTATTTTCCCTCTGCCTGTGTCTGGGTGGGTTGTGACTGCTTTCAACAACAGAGCAAGGAAGGCTTAATTCTGGGTGAGTTCCCAGGTCTGGTCAGAGAGAGCCATCCAGGCCCTTCCCCCTGGTTCTCTTGGGATGCTTGCTCAGGGGGAAGCTAATCTCCATATAAGACTGATTATTTTAAGACTACCAAACTAAAGAGACCACATGTAGGTGTTTTGGTTGACAACACCAGCTGAGCTCCCAACCAACAACCAGCATCAACTGCCAGCCACCTGAGCAAGCCCTCTTGGACATTCAGCCCAATCAGGACTTGAGATAACAGCGGTCCAGATCATATCTGCCTGAAACTGCACAAGGAATCCCAGGAAAGAACTGCCCCCTCAAGCCCTTCCTGAGTTCATGATCCACAAAATCATGAGCAAAATAAAAGTTGTTGTTTCATACACTCAGTTTTGGAGTAATGTGTTATGCAACAGTAGTAACTAAAACAAGGACACAGTGAAGAAGGTTGTATTTTCTTTTGATATGACCCATCCAGACTACTCAGCAGCTAGCACAAACTAAGGACATGTTTTATATTACACAATGTTCACAAAAGAATGTTGACTACTATATTCTAATCGGCTTAGACTGTTTTTCTACCCAGCTCAGCCCTTTGTTTACCCAGGCTCTGGTTCGTTTTCGTTACCCTCCTCAGTCAAAGCCTGATCTACCGTATTCTTAATGGAGTGCTAATTTATTATTTATAACTATGTTTGAAAACGCAAATAAAAGCATTTTCTAAACCAGCAATGGTTTCCTTCAACTGCTGTATGCTAACATGTCACTATTAAATAGATTGTTAGCCTGCCATGTGTCTGATATATAGTTAATGAAGTATGGTTCAATGCAAATAAAAAGGACATATCTAATTTGGAAATGCTTTACTTTGGACCTAATTATTGCAGTAATTGGTAGATAGTCTTATTACTCTGAAAATTTTCTTTCTGACAGTAAACCTTCCATAATTTCTAGACTAAATTCTAAAAACTGCCTGAACTTGTCCTCTTGATATACAAGGTCCCCTCTTATAGGGACTATCCCTATTATGGTGCTACCTTTCTTTCCCCATCTCCTATTATTTCCCTCCAGATACACCATATACCAGTCTAAGTAAAAAATGTGTCTTTATGGTGTCATATGTAGACACTTATTCCCATTTCCAAAGTTCCATATGTGGAAAAGTATCTTCACCTTATCTGTATGACACAAGTTTTATCAGCTTACAGATTTTCCAGTCTAAAGTTTTCCATAAACTCTTGGCAATAAATAACATCTTCCTCCTTGAAATACAGTACCATGCTTAAGCACATAACTTTTTCTCTCTTGTATTGTTACTATCATTGTATCTTACCTAAATATTTGTTTCAAAATCTCTCCTGGAATACATGCTTATTTAACAAATGCCACTGAACTAAACCACAGAAGAGTAAATAAATGAGTAAAAGAGTAAATCAATGAAATGTTGAATTTCCTTTTGTCTATATCCTTCTTTAAGAGTAGTCAACATATTCCTGAAACTTTCATCAAGAAATGAATTATAACTTTGTAATAGTAATAATTTTGTAAATTTAACTACCTGTCATTGTGTAAAAAGACACCTCTGGTGCTAAATTGATCCATTTCATGAACTAGCTGATCTTATCTGCCAAGGCCACATCCATTATTCACTTGAAGAGGGCTGAATTATAACCATAAGCTCCTTAAGAAAATGTCAGTCCTAAGCAAACCCATCTGAATTTTAGAACACAAAGATAACACTTGCATAGCCTTCAATATTAGGCTTTTAGAAAAAGACCATCTTGTCCCAGAGCAATGGTTCTTGTTCATCTCTATTTTATTTTTCATCAATTATCAGACCAAAAAATGAAGGTCCCTCCACCACTGGAGGAAGGGCAGTTAAAGTTTTACAAACATTCCATTACTTTATTTATTCTTTCTGAGTTTACAGGCTTAAATCCCCTCTACCAAACTCATCAAATCGTACACATTAAATATGTGCAGTTCTTGTATATCAATCATACCTCAATAAAATTATTTTTAATAAATCCTAATGTTAGGAATAAATTGTTGCCATTATACATAATAGGCACTTTTTGGTGGATGGAGGAACTGATGATCATGGGAAAAGCCCCATGCCTTATATGTCCACAAATACAGAACCTGCGTCCAGACATAGCACATCATACTTGTAGTTCAGATGGAGACTGTGAGAAAATGAACTTCTAGTCATATCTCAAAGCCCTTGCATGAGCTATGCCCTAAGCTGGAACAGCCTTGCCTGCAATGTTTGATCTCTTGACATGTACTCTTTTAGGGATTTGTCTCAACATCCTCTCAGTAAGCTTTCCCTAACCACTCTCTCTAACTACCTGTGCTTTGTGTTCTCTGTAATAGCACCCTGATTGTTTCCTTCCAAGAACAACTCAAGATTCACTATTATTTTGCTTTTTTAAAATTTTAACTTGTGCACCCTACTACTGTATAAGCTTCCTGAGGAGAGGGACCTTATTTCTTATTCCCCATTGAATTCCCAGCTCCATTTAGATTGCCTAGCAGAGGGTAAGCACTCAGTATATAACAGTTATAAATACAAGATAGCAATTACAGTATCTAGTGTTGACATAAGTCAATCATGGAGCTCTATAATTATTGTTCCCATTTTACAGATGAGTTAACTGCCACACAGAGGTTATTTAACTTTCACCCAATCACTAGTTAGCAAGTGACAGAGTCAGGCTTTAAACTCAGGGTCATCTACTAGAAAAATAATTTCATCACCCCCATGCCCTTCTATTAGGGTGAATTGCTTTTGCATCCTACCCACGGTGCACATACTTTAAGAAGACAATTCTTGTTCAAGACACTTAGGTGAAAAGGCTAAGCCTTTAAAAAGTATAGTTCATACCTGTGAGATTCCAATTTTAATTATTCATTTTTATTTCCCTTTTATGTCTATGTAAACCCCTATCCAAGCTATTCCTTGTAGTGATCATCTAAAAATTGACATAGAGTCAAAAGAAGAAGAGACTGGGCACCTTTAAAGAATGCCATCAGGGACAGCAGAACAAGGAAAAGAAATAAGGAGGATCTAGACATATCTTGGATGCAAAAATAATAACAATAATGATGATAAGAAGAACATTCTGATTTGAGTTCTGGAAACAAAACGTCCATGAAAATTAATTACATCCTAAAGACAAGTCATAGGAGAAAAGATTTCAATTTATTCTTTGACTAGAAAAACACAGTACCAGTCTCGATGTAAAATAGCCCAAATTGCTAAGTCAACAAATTCCTAAGCTCACATAATTAATGACGATTTTTATGGACTCAAGATATTCGTAAGAAAAAAATCCTTAGAAGCCAGAATATAGTATTGCACTTCCCCCTCTTATCGGGTGTATAATGTTAGGCAAGTTATTATGCCTCTCGAAGTCTTACCCTCTTTGTCTCCAAATTGGGCAATCAGTTACCTGCTTTGTCTGTATCCCAGGGTAACTGCAGCACTCCAAGCCCACCACGCATCAGGAGAGGTGTGAAACCTTTAAAAGTCTGTCATTCTCACTTTTATGAGCATTACCTCTGAACACCTGAGGTGGAATTCACAAGTTACTTAATGAGGTGAAGACACAATTTGCAGAGGACTTGCTTTGCCATGAACTTAGAGTGAGACCCTGACACTGTCATTTAACTTGCCTGGGCCAGTCTCTTTCTACTTCCCTGGCTTGTATCGTTATTGCTGCTACTGAATTGCTTCCTCTTTGTTGTACTGATTCATTTGTCAGAGGACACAGACGTTCCTCATAAGCAGCAGAAAGATTTTTTTGTCCTCATCTTCTATTATTCTGAGGCCTTTAATACTTTGAATATATGATTTAACAATATAATTGTGAAATAGAAAATTAAGCTAGGTTTAACATCTAATTCATCCAGCCCCCTGGTTAATTTCTCCCTGTTTAGAGATGTCCTTAGCAATGTGGTACGTTGGCCAAAATGACTAATCTATTTGAGTCATCACCTCACTCTCCTAGCTCCATGGATTTTGACAATATTGACCTTGGTATTATCAGAAATAGAGCAATATAAATTATTTTACTGTACCATATTCCAGAGTTAATAGTTGGACAAAATTAGAAAAATTGAGCTCAAGTAAATTTATCCAAACCAGAGACAATAATATTCTTTATAATTTTATAAATTAAACTTACAGGGTCCAATTATTTGCAAAAGGCCTTAATAATTCTTCTAAACAATAAGGCTGAGATTAAAGCTAGAAAAGGTGTTTCCCAAAAAAAAACAAAAACAAAAAAACTCTCCCCTGCCTTTAAAACATTATCTCTTCCTATTCTATGCTCCCTCACTGTGTTCCAGCCACCCTGGCTATCCTTTGGGTTCTCAAATGAGCCAAATCACTCCCAGCACAGGGTCTTTGTACAAGCTGCTTTCCTTTGGATGCTCTTCCCCCTGCTGTCCACACAGATGCTTCAAGTCTCCTCCCACCCTTCCGGTTTCTCCTTCACATATTGTATTAGTTGCCAAGAGAGGCTTCTTTTGACCACTTCTCTGAGGACCTGCCACTTTGCTTAGTACCCCTGTGTCTTCAACCACAATGCCATTACTATCTCCTTTGGAGAGCTTCATCATCATTTGGTTTCAAGAGATTGTCTCCTTCACTTATCACTCTTGATTCAGCTCCTAAGTCAGTTTATCAGAGACTTAAGCAAAATTTATTGGATGACTGAAAGAAAGATTTAATTCATTCATCCATAGCAAATCATTGTTAAGCAGCCTCTCTGTGCCAGAACCTGCATTCTGTGCTGACAGGGATGGAAAAATGAGGAGCCTGTTAGAATCTCAGGGAGCTCACGGACTTGTCAATGGTATGGAATGCAGAAATTGGTGTCCTTTCTCCTACAATCATGCTTATTATATCACATTAACTCAGACCCTATAAAATTAATAGACTTCATGGGAAATGGCATCTTAACCTTCAAAATTACTAATTCCCTATTAAATATGTAAAATGAAGAACTATTTCCAAAACATTTTCCCATAGCTCAAGAAAGCTTTAAGGAAGCTAACCTCTGCTTAATCTTCATCCATCCATCCATCTATCCATCCAACAAATATAGCACAATACAGGAATTAAGATAATAGGATTTGGGGTAAGACAGTGTAGACCTGAACTGTAGCTTCTCTATGGACTCAGCTATATGACTTTGATAAGGCTATGCCTCAGATCCCCTGGCTATAAAATCAGATCGCGGTAGCACTGTGTTATTACGTGAAGTTAAGTTAGGACCTGCTAGTGTCCAGCACGGACTAAGCCCTGAGCAACTCCTAATAGCTGAGGCTTCTTACTGAATGCTTTATTACACAGCGCCACACAAACCCTTGTTGTCCAATGAAAGTCCAAGACATTCTCTTGAAAGAGGGAGCTAACAGCCTTAGGAGTCTTTATAAATATGAAGGGCTCAACTCTTCCTCCCTGTCTGTACTCTGACTGCCCACTTATGAAAGCCTTTTCTCTACGTGTGTGATACATACCGAGAAAGAAAAAAACCTCAAATATCAGATGGAAGCCTTAAGAATTAATGGAAGAATTCATTCAGCCTAGGAGTTAATATAATTCTTCCCTACATGTAAATGTTAAATCCTTCAACTTAGGTCAGCGAACCTGAAGTCACAAAATTCCGTAAGTAATTCAAGGCCTAAAAAGTAATTTTCTCATGTATTAGTAAACATTTAAATCCTGATTATATGTTGAGGTTGATGTTGGTGTTATCATCCCCGTTTCACAGATGAGAAAGTGAAGACCTTGAGAGCTGGCATAATATGTCCAAAGCCACACTGTTGATATGAAATAAATATGAGCTAGAATGCAGGTCTTGTGAACAATGCATGGCTTTTTTCTGCCATCCCCCTTCCAATTTCTATACAAGCAAAACAAGGACCTTAGAAAGAATTCTGTAGCCTCTTAAGTGCTGTAAGATCCTAAAAGTATCCCCAAGAGCAAGAGCCATATGAAAACTTAGAGATTGCTATCTTCTTTTCAAATTATCTTTTTTTAATATTAAAAGTTCATGTTTTAAATCATGTGCATTAAAATAGATGTCATTGGGGAAAAATGTTTAAATTTCAAGATTCAAAAGTGATTTTGAAATATGTGTGCCCTTTTCCAGCTGAGGCTGAAGAGTGACATATAATCTATAAATTATAGTGGAATCTTGTTCATTCTAATGAGTATCTGGAAAGGCTGTTGCCAATTAATGAATCTTGCAAACAACTAAATGGCATAAAATGTGGGCCAAACGGTAGTTTTTCTGAGTGGGGGGAGGGGTGTGTTCTTTCTGCTGCTGATGACAATCTGGAGTTTACTCCAAAAATGTCTATGAAAACATTTACAGGGTTTGAGTGACAGGATGTTCAAATGAATGGAGCTTTCACTGGGAAAAGAGGATCAATATTTCATTATTAAGTCAATAGTTTTACGAAGTCCCATGGAAACTGCTCTGAAAATAATTACCTGACATGAATGCCTCCTCATGTTTTCATGTGTTTCAGATGAGAGGGTTTGTTAGGCTATTTCGGTGGTTGCATTATGTATTCTTGTTCTCAAGCTGGGAAAATTATTCCTGTCAAAGGTCACATAGATTCCTTTAAATTACAATAGATATGGACAACACTTACGTGGAGACAGCTATATTTTTAAAAAATAGTGAAAAACTAAATTATTGAGATACAGTCCCACTGTCATTTCTGTCAAAAGCAAAAGCAAAAATGACAGGATCTCAGTGATCGATTTTCAGTGTTAATGACTCATGCAGTGTGTCATTACTAGTGTGTGCACATACATGCACAAATATAGCATGTTTGAACTTCATCCGTTATGTCAAATAATGACTGAAAGTTTTATTGATTTCTTTTAAATTGTAGGTAGAGGAGGATCTATACAATAAACTTCAGGTTAATGATGGTGACAGAAGTTTCACATTCACTGCCAGTGCCTTGAAAGTTAGGGAGGGAAACAAATGAACAAAAAAAGCTTCTCACTTGTAAATATCACTTAAAGTGTCAAAATCATAAGATCTAGCCTGTTTATGAGCATTAAGTTGGGACAGTTCTGCTGAGGGGCTTGTCTGAGCAATAACTGAAAACAAACAAAACATGCAAACAAACAAAAACCATCTGTTCAGTTAGAGAAGGAGAAATATTGACTCCCCCCGCCAAAAAAAAGTTGACTTTCTTAAAATAACCAGATCAGTGAAGCCCTGCATAACATTTTATTTTCTTGGTCTTGAATTCCAGAAAATTTCTGGCTAAATATTGTGATTGGGGTGCCTGGGTGGCTCAGTCAGTTAAGCGTCTGCCTTCAGCTCAGGTCATGATCCCAGCGTCCTGGGATCGAGCCCTGCATTGGGCTCCCTGCTCGGTGGGAAGCCTGCTTCTCCTTCTCGCTGCACCCCACTTGTGCTTTCTCTCATGTGCGCTCTCTCTCTCTCGAATAAATAAATAAATAAAATCTTTAATAAATAAATAAATATTGTTGTTAATCAAAGTAACTACTGGGGAAGAATATCCACCAGCATCCTTTATTTCTATAACTGTTTATCCTTAAATTAATGTATGTCTTCTCAATTGCTTTTTTTTTTGGAAATAGATATGCAGTATACTGACACCTAATAGTAACTTAAAAGGTGGATTTATAAGTGAAATATCTATAAACAGAATATTTCTAATAATTTCCAAAAAACTGTCAACATGAATATGTATTATAATGACTTAATGAGATTTTATCATAAAACCTAATTTTATTAATTAAGTCAGTTTCTGATGGTCCTCAGTATCAGCTACATAAAATGAGTTTTTAATTTGTGGCATATTAATTTTGCCAATAAATAAATAGAACTTTATTCTCCAAACTTCTAGGCTTTCTTGCTCATGTTTTGTCTTTCACAACTTTGAATGGCATCTAATGTCTGCTTTTCCAAACTTAACATAGAAGAAAAACTTAATAAACCTGGAGAAAAGCAGGTTGAATTACCTAGAGGCAAATATAAAAGGTAACTTAATCCAAATAAAATGAAAGTAGAACACCAAACAATTCAAATAAATTCTGTTTGGAAATTGACTATATTTAGGGCTCCTATTGCCCTAAGATCAAGAGCTCTGAGGCCCCTGGAAATAAGAAAAGGAACACCTTGAAAGTAGATCAATAAGATAGTCAAAGCCTCCTACATCCAGGTGACCCTCCGGTAAAAGAGGGGGAGTGAAAAGACTGTGCGGTCCACAGAGCCAGAGCCCGATCAAAATACCAGGTTGTCCCAATTCTGTCTTGAGCTGTATGGAATATGTGCATGCAATTCCCTCTGCCTATATATATATATAGGATATATATATATATAGGATATATATATATATGGATATATATATATATATGGATGGATCCATATATATATGGATGGATAGACATACATAGACAGATACATATTATATAATATATATAATAACATATTATAAATCACATATATTTACATATATATATGTATTTATATATGTATTTGATCCTCAGTCTTCTCAGTCTAGCTTATGTGTCCCCTCTTCCCAGGAATCACCCTAATTATCCAGTTAAAATAGCTCATTGACATTCTTCTCTCTCCAGTAAACACTTAGTGGAGGGGGCAATTAAGGAAGTCTTCTCGGTCCCTGTCTGAGAGTGCACCGCAATTAGGACTGGTCTCCTAGTCATCCTTGCACACATCTCATTTCCCCACCAGAACTGCTAGACATGAGGAAGAGGCAGCACAGGGTCAGATGTGTACTTGGAGTTTGGAGCCAGACACACCTCGGTTTGATCTTTTCTCCATTGAGAATCAACCTCATGTACTTGACCAAGTTACTGAACCTCTCAGGTCCTGCCACTCTGTGGTCCGTGGACCAGCAGCACTGGTTCACCTGGAATTTGCTAGAAAGGCAGAACCTCAGGTCCTGCCCAGACCCCGCAAATCAGAAGCTGCATTTTATCCAGATCCATCCGAGATTTGTACAAAGATAGTAATTAAATCGTGAGAAGCACTGTTCTCAGAAACCTTCCACTTCCTCACCTTCACAATTCAAATAACAGTAGCTAAATCCCAGGGAGGCTGGGAAGATTACACATATGTATGTAAAACGCTCAGCACGGTACCTAACACGCAGCGTGGGACTGATGAATGAATGGTAATGATTTAAGTTTTTATCATTAACCTTACTGACAGTGCTCTTTATTATTATTAGATGGTTTTATCACTTAAATTCTCTGAGCCGCATCTCTAAAGCCAGGATAATTATATATGTTACCTATGTAGCGTTTTCTTTTTCCTGAGGATTAAATCACTTAATATTTGTAAACTATCAATGTAGTACATGATATTCATTATCCTTCCTAATTCTCCTCCCTTCAGGTCAGACATCAGTTGGAAGACTCTGCACATCGTCAGGGACTTTCAGGGGGAAGGCATTCATTGAGAGGCACAGAAATACGCTGTGGTGTTTTAGATGTCTCCATAATCCTATCTCTGCAGGCAGTCCTATAAAGTTCCAAATACTAAAGTAAACAGAGGAAGCAATTAACAAATGTCTGTGTGCACACAGCAAAATATGATGACTTTTCATTGATGTCGCTTTAGCATCTATAAATCCCCAGTCTCAGTTCCTTGCTCACTGATATGCATAACATGGGAAATTAAAAAAAAATTCTGTTGTTGAGTTTCACAATAGCTAAATTTTCCTTTAATGTCTTAAGAAAAGCATTTTGCATTATGATTGTTATTTATTTACATATGCCCTGGATTTGAATTAGTATAAATCCACTCTATTTGGTATGTTTAGAGAAAGAGAGAGAGAGAAAGAAAGAAAAGATTATCCTGCTGCTCAACAAAGCCACGGTGGTTCTGGCTTTTAATTTTTATTGCTTACTTATTAGGTGAATGTATTTTTTCAATTAAATATATTTTTTAAGGACCATGCTTCTCATTTAACTAAAAACAAAAAGGCCGGGGTGCCTGGGTGGCTCAGTCATTGAGCATCTGCCTTCGGCTATGGTCATGATCCCAGGGTTCTGGGATCGAGTTCCGCATCGGGCTCCCCGCTCAGCAGGAAGCCTGCTTCTCCCTCTCCCACTCCCCCTGCTTGTGTTCCTGCTCTCGCTATCTCTCTCTCTCTGCTAAATAAATAAATGAAATCTTAAAAAAAAAAAAAAATGGCCATGTATCCCAAATAGTAAGATGAATAGACTGTGCTAAGAATAAATGGGATCCACAAACAGGAAGCAAATGTCCAAATTAACTACCGCTTGTCACAATCTCAGAAATCACAGCAGTGGTTGTTTTAAGCATATGCCAATGGCAGTCTTGCATTACATCCCGTAGACATGCTGCACTGAACCTTCCGAACCTAAGGGGCAGGTGAGAAACTTGCAGCGAGAGGAACACTTCAGGCAGGTGAGAAAAATCAGCTCAAGCAGATTCCAACTCCCCCTGGCTTATTTCCAGGGCACTGTGACAGGCCGCAGAGAGCAAAGTGATCACCAGCAGGGCTCACTGGTATCCCCTTTGGCCTCCTTTGCTTCTCTATTTCATTTACTCAAGCTCCGCTCTCCTTAGTTTTGCAGTTAAAATGCGTATTTCCTGGTTCTTTCAGAAGACGTAAAATGATGGTTTTATCACTTTGTATGCCTAACTTTGACTTTTTTAAAAAGTGCTTGTCAATGTCCTACTGAATTCACAGTTGCCACAAAATAGAAGCCAAAATTATGAGCAGATCCCAATGGGGGCCAACGTTGTTTGATTTGGGCTCACTTGTTTAGATTAGCTTAGCCCCCTCTACAATTCCTTTGAGAACTCAGGAGAGGCCACGGTCACCTGGTCAAAGGGACAGAAAACAGGCCCTGGCTTTTCAGGGACCTTCTCTAGATTTTAATCATCTCTTCTCATTCTAAAACCACTCTCCTCCTGGTACCTGCTGTGGTCTCCCACTGGCTCATGTTCAAGTCTCTCTCCTTGCTCAGCTCTTTCCCAAGGATGCTGCTGCTGGGTCTGAGCTTGGCTTTCCTACCTCACTTGGTTCTGTTGGTCCCGTGGCCCAAGGGCCACTCCAGCCAGCCCTAAGTGCAGCGCCAGCCCTGGGTTTTTGCTTTCCCAGGGCACCCAACCTATTGCATAGATTATCTGTCATTACCCAGAGGGGAGTTTCAGGGGGAACCCTAGCCTCGTGACTGACAAGGCAGACCTGGGCTCTTCTCTTACCTCCATGGTAAGTGCCTGAAGACAGACTGCCCCTTGCAAGTGAGGATAATAGCGGCTTCTTCCAAAGCTGGCAGCGGGAGGCCTTCCTTGGCCTTTCTTTGCCCCTCTATCAGGAGGCAGCTGGTATTTGCCTTTTACTCTCTGGGATAACATGGCTCTCATTAAATGTCTGAAAGGTAGTGTGGAGGCGACATGAGCCACTTTTTCTTTGTGAAGAGGGATGTTAGCAATCTTAAGAAGAAAAATCTTGGTTTATTCTCCTTACCACATATTTCCTGGGAGAGTGTGGTATTTTGCCCTTTTGCATTATAGAGCGTCCTTGTAAAAATAAGGTAACAACTTCATTTTTTGACAGGCACTTTGAAACCATGGCATTTACGAGCTGACCAGTGGCTTTTGCTTTGACTCTGAATAACAAACATCTGAGAGATACTGAACAGGATAAGCAGAAACTGTCATGAGAGAATATCGTCAGGACAATACATATTCAGGTTGTTTCTTTCTAATTGCCTCACTGTGTTCAATTTTATTTCTTGCTTAGACAAAGAAAGACTTTGGGACCGTGTGCTCTCTATGAAATGCAAATATTTCCCTTCATTACAAGAGGATTTTGTTTTTTGATGAATACTTTCTGTACTCTAAATGCCGATGCAACTTCAAGATCTGCATTCTATTATCCACATAAATTGGGAGTACCTTTTTCTTTCCAGTGAGCATTCTGAACCTGGCATGAGATGTGTAAAACCAGATTAAACAGCATTAAAACATTCAGGCTATGAAGACAATAGTTGTAGGAACCTAGACATTGACAAGGAGAGAATCAACACACTCCATGAAATAAGGAGGCAAAAACAGGTCATCACCTCCCAGGATGAGCCAACAACCATCTGACAACAACCAAGAGGGACACCTAGTAAAGCAATCCAGTAGAGGGATGACAGGCTCAGTGAGAGGGCACAGACATGACCTGAGAGGCAATGCTCCTCTATCTTTAGAGATTCGCAGAGCAGAATAAGAAAAGTTTGAGGGTCTGTAACCTGGCAAGCAAGGGGTCTAGATTTTGAGAGGTGAATAGCAAATTCCAGTGACTATTCCTCACATCTATAAAGTGTATGACCTAAGCAACATCCCTGTTAAGTCTCAGGAACAAAGAAGCTTTAGATAGCCATGGTTCAAGGGCACACACACACAGGGTCAATCCTCTTTGGCACAGTTCCGATAGGTACGGATTTCAGTCATCACAATGTAGTGACATAACCCCAATCTTCCAACAACACAGGTCAAATTTCAATTACCTCTGTACATTAATTATGAGTAATTGCATAAACTACAAATTTCCCTGCTAGCTCTTCAGTCCACAAATCACTGTGCGAATAACACATACACATCATAATCAATGATGAATCATGTCACTTTCTCCCAAAGTCTGTCACTGATCGGTCACTGCGCATATGTCAGTTCATGAACAGAGAACAAAGTGTATAGCTGGGTCGCCTCCTTGTCTTCCAGTGATAAACCCATGTAGCACTTTTTAAAAAATGGACAATCAAAAAAGGGAATTGGTTAATAAAGATGAACCCACAACAAGACAGAAACAAAAGTAATAAAACTGGAAATTCAAATTGAAAATAAGGTGATGGGGCAATAGCTAACACTTCTACCATCGCAGAGACTCTTACACAGCTAGAGGAACTTGAGTGAGGGTAAATTTATTGACATAAATATGGAAAGAGTTGGTGACAAAAAGGATGAAAATGTTCCAGAGGAAGTGAGCGAAAAAATCTTCACATGAAAAGAACTCTTAGGGATATTTCACACCACTGAAAACTCAAAGGATAAAATGTTGGAAGCTCATCCAAACTAGAAAGGAGGATGACAATTTGCCAAGGCACAGAAAAGTCATTCATCACATATTGTACGTTCTAGGACTAGAAGGAGACAAGCTCCATTCAACTACCTCTGACAGGATTTCAACAAAGAGATACAACCATTTGGGTGTCAACGGATCCTGTGCTTCCTGGGTCTCAGTTTGGGGTCTCATGTTGCTGAAGGGGCAGCAGCTACCTGGAGTATGCTTTCCTCACATTGCTGACAGAAGCCAGGAAAGCAATCCCAAACTTGCGAGCCCATTTCAAGTCTCTGCTTCCATTTACCTGCAAACATCCTGCTGAGCAAGGCAAGGCACACATCTGAACCCAAAGTCAAAAGGTTAGAAAGTACTCCATCCACGATGAGACCATGGCAGGGTTGTACCTATAACACTACAACCCATAGCTGGGACAAATAATTCACTTGCCTGCAGCATGGGGGAGTTTATGCTAAGATTTATTTCTATTGTAACATCACACCTGGCAGCAGTAGGATGGGGGAAAAGAGACCTCAACTCTTCACCTACCACTCTGGAGGTCACTGATGAGTCAAAAATAGCGCATCAGTTCTGACCAAGCACACCAACTAAAGTTACTTTGCAATAAATGGTTGGACCTCTTCAATTCCAAAAACAGACCTCCTCTGTGTTTCTCTAAAGGTTCTAATAAAATATGGTTGGTGTGATAATTAAATAAAAAGAAGTTTGCCTGGGATTTACAGCCACGTGTCAGTTCAGAAGCTCTGTTGCTTTTCCCTAGCTCTGTATACACAGTCGTGTTTGACAAACCATAACATGGGAGAGAGGAGGGATGGAGAGAGTGGCCCACTCCAGGAGTTGCTCACCATCCCAGACTATGGATGTCTCACCCCCTCAGTGGGAATCAGGCCCACAGGGAGGTCGCATCCCAATTTGCTCCTCTTGTGTGGTTCCACTGTCTGCCCAATCTAACGCATGAGGGGGCTTTGCTTTGCTTCAGCAGCCTGCCTGTGGAGGAGGATGGGCACACCGTGGGCCTGCTTTGTAAATATGCTCTCACATCTGTTCCTTGGAGGATTGAGAGCATGCCAAGCAGGGTGTGACATGAGAGAGGAAGAAGAAGCCCCCTCACTCTCAGCCCAAGAGGAAACGCTGTGTTTGGGCTTCCTGCTGGCTCTCTGTGTCTGCAGAGGTGATATCAGCCAGCACACGACAAAAATAGCATGGTGTCATGGAGGAGGACCCAGGTTCAAAGCTGTGACTGGAGACCAGACAGCCTTTGAATAGCAATGCACCATTTCCACACTGTACCAGGATTTGTGTGTGGGGGTATGGGTAACATTTAGACATGGGATAAAGGTAGGATAGGGGGTGACTAGTAATCATTTGGCACACACAAGAATCAGGCAGAAACACGGATCTCAGAACTTGTGGGATCTGAGGTCACCAAGAATTTAAAACCACACAAAACACCTTCTGCAAACAAGAAAAAACAATTTCAAACATAAGCTATTGTGGAGTTGGCTGTACCAACAGCACAGTTTACCTGTATCCCTAGCAGGGAGGTTAGTGTTTTGACTAATTTTATTCCTTTAATAAGCATTTAGGAGAACGGACCAGGCTCCCACATCTACACCAGGAGCAGGGGGCCAGTTGCCACATGTCCGTGTCTCCTTTCAGCCTATCCTGGGCAGTAGGAGTGGAAGTCTAGCCGCTGACTTGCTTATGTCCTTGTAATACAGTCCTTCAGACTTTTCCTTCCAGGTAACATACGCTTTCTTCAGGGATCAGATGAAGACAGGTTCAATCATAGCCCTCCAGTCCTCAGCAGGACAGATGCCTTCCTCCCTCCCCTACAGGTTATTTTCCCCTCCCACCGGTTATTGAGATATAATTGACATTTAACATTGTGTGAGTTTCAGGTGCACAATGTATATATTGTGAAACATTCACATTTTTTCCTACTTTGGTATCCCATTTCCCTGCTTGCAATGACTTCCTTTACCCCCTTTCCAGGACGCTCCCCTTTCCTTTCTGTCAATCAGTCAATGCCAGTCAGTCATGATGGAACAGCCCAAATGCCAACTGTATATAGGATTCTGATTCCCTTCTATAGGCTCCTTCCTGGATCCCATGCACATTAGATTATGTCATTTCTTCCGGATCTGGGGATGTGAGATGACAAAGTCACAAGGCATCCCAGTCTCAGCATAATCTGATCAAGACTCCTGCCTCCTGGCACAATATGCCTTTGCTACTTCCTGATAGCTATGTCTTTGTTCTTGGTATTGCTACTCTGAATGAGGAAAGGAGTCCAGCGGAGTTCCATGAAACAGGTTTGGAACTGCAGATAGTAACTCAACTGAAGGAGGGAGAGCATTTTACCAATAATCCCATTTTAACCCATTCCTTGCAGAAAAATGAGCTCCTCTGGATGTCAAAGAATTACCTTCAGACATTCCTCAACAAACAACTTTCTTAATCCTGCAGATTAAAGAAATGCCTATAACTGTCACTAAAATCATACAAAGCCTGCAAAACAAAGAAATATGAACTAACCCCAAGTAATATGTGATCTGAACAAACACTGCAGCCTTCAGATAACACCCCTTCCAGTGAGGAGTCCGTTCAGCGCGGCTCTTCTTTTTCCTGGTTAGATCAGTATCACACTGATGCATGCTCTGCCAGCCAAGCTATAATGCTGCATTCTTCCAGGGCTCAGTAATATAAAGTGATTTAGTGCTTTCAGCTTGAAAGATAATGCAATGAACACTGTGATTTATAAAACAAATGGGCTATTGTCCTAAATAAGTTTAAAATTATATAGACCTGAGGAAGCAGAGTTAACTAAAGTTTTAATGCTCTTAGCCTATTTTCTGCTTAGCAATTGATATAGACACATAAGCAATTCAGCTCAGAAAAAGCAACAGAAATTTATAACCGGAATCCTCCATACATAATTTCCTTAACCGAGTGTACCTGTTGGCATTTATTAGTACACAAAGTCAACTTCCTACATATCCTTCTTATATCCTGGCAACTGGCTATATATTTACTGGACCCATAAATCACTGTATTCTAAACACTTGGGCTATCAGAAAAATATGCTAATTGCAGAGGACAGCATATCCTATATTGAGTGCTAGTGGAATTTCGGAATATTATTTCTCGCTTTATCACAGAAGCGTGGTAGGAAATAGAAATGACGGGAGCACCAGAAGCCAGAGGAATCTAGGCAATACATTGAAAAGCTGCCATCTCTTATTCTCAGTTCACATTGGTGAAGACAGCAGAGTGTGATAACAGTAGATGGGATATTTTCATTTCATCTTTTAAACGTATTGGCTCAGAAATGTGAGTGGAATTCACATGGGGCAATTCTAATGCTTTTCCTACCTAGTTTCATTTTTTGCATGCACTTGAAAAAGAGCTCAACTTTGGCAGCACTACTGATGAGAACTCTTACAACGGAGAAAAAGAAAGGAGGCAAACTGGATAAGAATTTAAAGAGCAACAACCTGAAGATTTTGTGGTTGCTTTTGCAGAAGACTTGTAGGCACCAAGATACAGTATGTATTAGGTAAGGTTAATTTTAGCTGCTATAATAAAGAGGCCCCCAAAGAGAGTGATTTTTAAAAAGATAAAAGTTTAATTCTTTTGTACATAACAATCCTTGGATGTATGACCTGGGTTGATGAATGGACCCAATTTTGTTCCAAGTCAACACCCTCTTGGGCACTGTTCTCATCTGCATGCTTGGGAGATGGGTCATGGTCATTTCTGTGTCCAAAATATAGGAAGGGAAAAGACAAAGAGATTCTAAGGCAAGAGGCTTTTCTTTTATACGGAAGGTGCCTCAAAAGTATACCTATCACCCCACCCATACCCCATTGGCTCTAATTTGATCACATACCCTTACCAAGCTACAAGAGAGGATATGAAATATGCTCTACAACAGAGCTGCCATACCTGTTGATTCTTCAGGGACATGTTATTATTTACTTTCAAAGATCATTCCAGGTTCCATTTAACCCTGTCCACTCATTTTGCATTCTTTTGTGTTCTGGCTCCTACTTCATGACAGAATGACATAAGTAGCAGTATATTCCTTCTCAGACAGAGAAGACTTTAGGAGAAGCCTCATGAATTCTAGTTCATACCCAAGGCAACTTAGAGCACACTTTGAAGCATTTAGTAAATAGACATGTCAAGTCAGCTTCCGGTAGCAATGTTGTCATATGTACGTGGTTAGACTTCATTCAATATGGCAACATGTTTTTTGGAGGGAAAATATTAAAATATTTGTTACCATGCCCAAAAACTAACAAAAATGACTTTTTTTTTTTAGTAATTACACAGACACATAGAACATTCAATATTGTGCTTCCCCAAAACTGCATTTGTAACCCAGAAGCCAGCCCCCCCCCCCACATCTATCTCTTCTTTACTCCTGTCTGCAGTCCACTGTCCTCAGAACAGAATCCCACAGCCTCAGCCAAGGCAGAGCAGTCCCCCTGCCACCAGAATACCCACAAGCACACCTAGTGTTCGTCCCTTCTGCCCCTGGGCTCTCGTGTTCCTGATTATACTCTCTGTTTTGCCCAGCTACAAACCTAAATGCAAAATTAGGCCCTTATCCAGTCCTTCCCTGCAGAGAAATGCACCAAGTTATCTCTCTGTCTCCTAGGGAGTTACCTTTCTTTTCCCTGAACTCGTGATACTAAAGCTCAATTCTAGGTCATTGAGAAATCACTTCTCCAATAAGATGGCTCATACATTGTGTCCAAATTGTATACTTTTGAGGGTGAAAAGGACACTATTCTTTTTTTAAAGATTTTATTTATTTATTTGACAGAGAGAGCGAGAGAGCACAAGTAGGTGGAACAGTAGAGGGAGAGGGAGAAGCAGGCTCCCCGCCAAGCAGGGAGCCCGACGCGGGGCTTGATCTCAGGACCCTGAGATCATGACCCGAGCCGAAGGTAGATGCCCAACCATCTGAGCCACCCAGGCGCCCCTATTAAGAATCATGTAGGTGCAAAGGTGTACACTGGGATTGTCTTGGGCAAATCAGAAATATGGCTCCCTTCTTAAAAAGCACTATCACTAAAATGACTTGTGAGGAATATAATTCTACTTCATTTAAATTCAGGAATTCATTTAAATTGCCACTTTGAGAATATCTTTTTTCATAAATCTCATGCTGGGGAATTTTGATCAACTATAATGAAAAAGCCTTAAAAACTGAATGCAACTCAAATATGAGCTTCCCCTAAGTCACTTTACCCAAATAGAGATGTCAAAGGAAGTCGAGGTAAAATCTCCTAGGGAGAGGGAAATGTCAAAGGAAGTCGAGGTAAAATCTCCTAGATGGCCTTTTGAAAGGTGGTCAGTAAGAGCCAGGAACTAACCTCTATTAGTGGGGGAGGAATGGGAATTAAGGTACAAAATACAGAGTTTAATAAATATTCTAGCTTTATCCCCATAATAACACAGTGAAGTAGGTATCATATACAATCCCTATTTTATAGAAAAGAAAGTGAACCTCAGTGTGGTGAATGGCTTGCTTCAGTGAACAGCTGATTGGAGATTCAAACCCAGATCTACACCTGGCCAGACAAATGACATTCAATGACCCAGGTAGCACCTCCAATGTACCTGCCAGACAGAACTAGGGACAGATATCCCTTTGACAACTGAGAATTACTGCTACTTTTGAAAGCCAGGGACTTCAGAAAGTCACACTGTAAATACGTTTTCATCTCTCTAAGATCCACTATTGACCTAGTACCTAATTGAAACTTTTCTGAACCCATTTTATATATGGGTGTGTGATGTGTATACATGCATAAAACTATTGGACCTGGTCTGTAATTTTGAGTTTCAATAGCCACCTGCATTTTAATAATTCAGAATATTAGTTTGCATATTCATCAGTTACCTTCATTTGTCTGCTGCAATATAAAAAGAACATACCAGTGTTTGTATTTTTCTCCCTATTAAAAATAACTAGCTGGGGGCGCCTGGGTGGCTCAGTCGTTAAGCGTCTGCCTTCGGCTCAGGTCATGATCCCAGGGTCCTGGGATCGAGCCCCGCATTGGGCTCCCTGCTCCACGGGAAGCCTGCTTCTCCCTCTCCCTCGCCCTCTGCTTGTGTTCCTTCTCTCTCTGTCTCTCTGTCAAATAAATAAAAATTAAAAAAAATAATAAAAAAAATAAAAAAATAAAAAATAAAAATAGCTGGTCAATGAAAGTATATGTGGGATATTTGTTGATTATGTAATTTAATCTAAGTGGAATGTTCTCTGAGGGATGAATTAGAGCAATGCATAAGGAAATGAGAATCTCTTGTTGGACAAATTTTTTTTTTTTATCTCCAGTGAGTCATAGGCAGTGAAAGGCTGGTAAAGCAGGCCCTTCTGCCATGAAGCAAAGTTTATTGAGGGTTTGACTCTTCAGAACCATGCTAATAGCTATTTGCCTTTCCTGCAGCATGGAAAAGCACAAATTTGTGAGTCATATGCTGATTGGCACTCATTAGAGCTCTATCACCTGTGGCAACTGACTAAGACATTAAGACTCAGTTTTCCCGTCTTCTCAAAGGAGCTTCTAATGCTCACTTTGCTGTGTGGCTAGAGAAGTGACTGCCCATGCAGGTTTGTAAGCATTGCCATGTGCTAGGCAGTTCATAAATATTTCTGATATTTTCTCCTCTCTACTCTGCGGCCTTTAGAACTTTGGTTTAAAAATAACTTTGGGGGTGCCTGGGTGGCTCACTCAGTTAAGTGTCTGCCTTCAACTCAGGTCATGATTCCAGGGTCCTGGGATCGAGTTCCGCATCGGGCTCCCTGCTCCGCGGGGAGCCTGCTTCTCCCTCCGCCTCTGCCTCTCTCTCTCTCTCTCTCATGAATAAATAAATAAAATCTTTAAAAAAAAATAAAATAAAAATAACTTTGGGATCTTTTGTAAAATGCAGGTGTAGGCTCTTAGGCTCACTGACTCAACAAGTGTGTGGAGGGGAGTCCCAAAATATTTATTTTAACACTTTACCTGTGACTTTGATGCAGCTAATTTGTGGAGCATACTCTGAGACATTGACTTACAACATCCCTCAGACGTTTGAGCCCAGGCTATATCAATACTTGGTTGGGAGGCTAGAAAGATGACACTATCTTGGGAGTGGGGGACAGGAATACATTATGCCACATTTAAGTAAACTCCTGCCTCTTTGTCAGGCTAGGTTTCTATATTTTCTAAGACAGAACTGTGAATTAATTCCATTCTTACTGTTAATATGATTTCCAATATTTCCTAACATCCTTAGAGAGGCCAAAATGTTACAAATGTACATTATACAGAGTTTACGGTTTTAAATTGTTTTTAATTTTTTTAATTTATTTTAATTGAATTATGATTGATGTGATTTACTTTTTTTTTTTAAGAGTTTTATTTATTTATTTGAGAGAGTGAGAATGAGAGAGAGAGAGAGAGAGAGCACATGAGAGGGGGGAGGGTCAGAGGGAGAAGCAGACTCCCTGCTGAGCAGGGAGCCCAATGTGGGACTTGATCCCAGGACTCCAGGATCATGACCTGAGCTGAAGGCAGTCGCTTAACCAACTGAGCCACCCAGGCGCCCTGATTTACTGTTTTTTTAAAGAAATATCAGGCTTCCAAAATATTTGCCTTATTACATGATTTTATTAATTTCATTAATATTTGAAGAGTAATCCAAGGGTACACAAAAAATTATGTAACTCACATCTTGGTTCCACTTACCCATTTTTCTGTCCCATAAGCCAGCAGTATTTCTAGTTTTTCATAAATAATCCTAGAGATATGATTCTTATTATAATTCTATGCATATACAAGCGAATGCCTTTTATTTTTATATAAATAATTATATATCTTTGTTTATCTTCATTTTCTTTGATTATTAAGTATCTTAGCATATGTTCCACATTTTTTTCCTTAAAAATCTTCCTTGTTCTATTTTTAGGGCACATTAGTATATCATGTATGAGGGTCCCATAATATATTTAACAATTCTCCTGCTGATAGACATTTGTTTCCAATCTCTGATTATTTCAATGAAGCAATGAATATCTCTATTGAAAAAAATCACTTTTCACTGTTCTAGGGTATCTGTAAGGTCAAATCTTAGAAATGGAAGGGTTGGCTCCAAGGATAAGTACATTTCTAATTTAGGAACAAATTGCCCTCTATTGTAGCAATTTACTATTCCCCATGCATGTATACTTATTTTCCTACCTGCTCATCAACAAAGTATTATTAAACTCTTTGCCATTACAATCAGCTCAAAAATAGTATCTCTGTATAAATGAGTAGAGCACACTTTATCAGAAGCAAACACAGCCTTCTTTCCCACAAACACATACCTTATGGCTTTATATTAATGCTATGATAATTCTTTCCTCTTATTTTGATTTAATCATGGTTTTACCTTTTAATGAGAAAGAAGAAAAATGATGGGGGTATTAATAGTCATAAAAGTTGATGATGATCAACAATTTCTGTGCCCATTGCTGATGCATGTCTGGAATTAACCTTCTCATCCTGATTGATTTTATAGGAACAGCCAATTCACATGCAAACATGAGGGCTCATCAATTAAAAGTATTAAATTTGCATATGTTTTCAAGCTAAACAATATTTTCAAAATGTTCAGTCTTTCCTTTTCTTGTTTGTTAGGGTACATTCATTGTGCTGCACATGACCTTCTGAAAAGCAGGGATGTTAGTAAGAACAACAGCTAGAAGTCAGGGGACACTGCACCCATCCACGCACCAGCCTGTAACAAAGTCAACCGATCAGCCTGGCGGAGCCATCACATGAGTACGTGGAAATAAGGATGCCAGTCAAAGCAGCTGTATGTAGTCTTTCTTGAAAATATGGTTTTTTAAGTCATTGAAGAGATTAGAACTGCGGTACCTGGCTGGCTCTGTTGGTAGAGCATGCGACTCTTGATCTCAGGGTTTTAAGTTCGAGCCTCACGCTGGGTGTAGAGATTACTTAAAAATAAAATCTTTAACATGTATCATATGACCTCACTGATATGAGGAATTCTTAATCTCAGGAAACAAACTGAGGGTTGCTGGAGTTGGGGGGGGGTGGGAGGGATGGGGTGGCTGGGTGATAGACAGTGGGGAGGGTATGTGCTATGGTGAGCACTGTGAATTGTGCAAGACTGTTGAATCTCAGATCTGTACCTCTGAAACAAATAATGCAATATGTGTTAAGAAAAAAAAAAGAAGAAGATAGCAGGAGGGGAAGAATGAAGGGGGGGAAATCGGAGGGGGAGATGAACCATGGGAGACGATGGACTCTGACAAACAAACTGAGGGTTCTAGAGGGGAGGGGGGGTGGGGGGATGGGTTAGCCTGGTGATGGGTATTAAAGAGGGCACGTTCTTCATGGAGCACTGGGTGTTATGCACAAACAATGAATCACAGAACACTACATCAAAAACTAATGATGTAATGTATGGTGATTAACATAACAATAAAAAAGACTGAAAAAGAAAAAAATAAAATCTTTAAAAAATAAATTAAATTAAATAATTAAAGAGATTAGAATTAGAGCATGTTTATGTTTGTGTTTTATGAGAAAATATCAAATTGTTTAGAACAAGTCAATACCGATTTAAAAGTAAAAACAGTTATAACTTTTGTTTCCTAGGTGTAAAGAAAAAAATAAGGCTAAAAGTGTTAAAGTGACTGGGAAAAGTGAAATAGGATATGGAATATTAGGAAAAAACTGCCAAGGTTCAACTTCTGTGTTGAGAACAACAGCCTCAAAGAAGCAATTTTACAAGACACATTGCTGAATAGTTAATTTTTTTTAATGTGACATTGAAAATGTGGATCTTTCAGAGTACAAAGGAAAGTCATGAAAGTATCTTCAAAAATAAGTCAGTAACACTTTTTTCGTGACCTTTGAGATTAACATTTTATAAGAATCCTTTAGATAAAATGGAAAAGTGTTTAAGAGGAGAAGGAAAATTAAAAATGCATATATGAAGACTCTTGTCCATACATTAAGCCAAAATGGAGAATTTATGATGACATAAGTCTTGGACTGAATATTTCTTTCTCAAGCTCAAATGACCCTCACTTACGATATTAAACAAATACACCATTAACAATCAACCCAAATAAACCCATGCCATTTATTGTTAATGTTTGTGTTCCTTATCTCCTTATATCAAAAAGACCATTAATAAGGAGCCATATTAACAATAATGGTACAAATATCCAAACACCAAAGGAATTTTTTAAAAAAGATTTTATATATTCATTTGTCAGAGAGAGACGTGCACAAGCAGGGGGAGCTGCAGGCAGGGAGAAGCAGGCTCCCCGCGGAGCAAGGGGCCCGATGTGGGACTCGATCCCAGGACCCTGGGACCATGACCTGAGCCGAAGGCAGATGCTTAACGACTGAGCCACCCAGGTGTCCCAGGGCAATTCATTTTATAAATGCATCTCATTATACATTTTTAAACAAAGTTTATATTGTATCTTCAAATCTAAAATTATATCAGCTAAAACTTTATAGCAACAATTCCGTACTGAGGTATTCTAATTTACTTGCCTATAAAACATTGTCCCTCACTCTTTGTATGGATTCTCTCTATTTTAATTATGCTTCATCTGACTCAGCCCAGTGATGAGCTCCAAGCTCCAAGCAATGTTTTGGAAAAGGTGTTTGGTCCACATGCTTTCTGACACATAACCTACCAGTGAATGTCAACCTACAAGTGCATATTAATGTATGTTTCTTGTTCCAGAATTATTTTTTATATCTATTCTATTATCATTTGTGTTGACTGACTCAGAAAACAGGCATGATAAAGACATAGAATCTTAATGGATACAAAGTTTATTAAACTAAAACAAAACCCCACTATGAGCCATGTATATAAAAAAAAGCCCTAAAGTACAGAAAGAAATTTTTTAAAGGGTGAAAAAACAGACCACTCAAATGTGAATAAAATTAAATAAGCCAGTCAATATTAATATAATAGAATTAAGGTATTAAGTAAATTAACGGTGACAGCTTATAGTGATAAAATTATATTCAGAATTAACTATGTCACCAAGGTTTTATTTGAAATGAACAATAGATTGATGTTTAGCTATGCCATGAAATCACTTTTTAAATACAGAAGAGGTGAATTATCACAAATACAGTCAATTGGTAAAAGAAAAGACATAAAGGATATGAGCAACAACAGTAATTTCATAGAAAGATTGTGAACTGTGTCTCTTTGGGTTAATAAATTGCCTTTTTAATGAGACAATTAGAAAAAAGATATTATTTATTTGTCTATGATGAAAATCCTTACTTATTCCAAAATTGCATATTTAGGCATGTAGATGTATACGTGTGGCCTCTATGCTTATAGATCAGAATCTCAGATTATAATCTCAGATTACAATGGTATAAACTTTTGAGATATAATTTCAAACAATAATCTCCTATATTTTTAATCTCTGCCAAATAATATTGGGTCAAGGAGGAAATCAGGGGCACAGAACCATCCTATTTAAAAAAAAAATTGCAGGTAGCTTCCAAAAAAAAGTCACGGTGTAAAGTACTTTCACTATCGAAAAGAAAAAAGAAAAGCTTTACACCTAATTTAACTAAAATGACACCAAAAAATGAGGTCAATGCTTTAAAAAGTACATTAAGAAAAGGGAAAAACAAATAATTTTAATAAGAACAGTTGGCTCTTGAACAACACATGGGTTAGAAGGTGCCAAGCCCACACGCAGTTGAAAATCCCCATATAACTTTTGGGTCCCCAAAAACTTAACTACTGATAGTGTACTATTGACCAGAAGCCTTATCAATAACGTAAGTAGTTGATTAACATGTATTTTTTTATATTATACATATTGTATACTGTATTCTACAATAAAGTAAGCTAGAGGAAAGAAAACATTACTACGAAAACCATAAGGGAAAGAAAATACATTTACAGTACTGTACAGTATTTGTAAAAGAAAAAAATCCATGTGTAAGTGGACCCATGCAGTTCAAATCCATGTTGTTCATCTTTAAATAAATATTGGTAAAATCCGGGGTGCCTGGGTGGCTCAGTCCGTTGAGCGTCCGACTCTTGATTTTGGCCCAGGTTGTGATCTCAGGGTTCTGGGATCGAGCCACCACATCGGGCTCTGCATTGAGCATGGAGCCTACTTGGGATAATACCTCTCCCTCTCCTTCTGCCCTTTCCCCAACCCCTGTCTTTCCCTCTCTTATTAAAAAATATATATATAAGTATATATAAATAATATATCTGTGTAAAATTCATTGAAATTCTGAGAATACATTTCATGGCCTGGTAAATGTACTCAACTGGAAAAAACCCCACTTAAGTATTTAGAAAAGAGAGATAAGTCAACTTCGATTGTATGGTAAGATTATTAAATAAATGGGGGCACCTGGGTGGCTCAGTCAGTTGTTAAGCATCTGCCTTCGGCTCAGGTCATGATCCCAGGGTCCTGGGATCGAGCCCTGCATTGGGCTCCCTGCTCGGCAGGGAGTCTGCTTCTCCCTCTCCCACTCCCCCTGCTTGTGTTCCCTCTCTCGCTGTGTCTCTCTCTGTCAAATAAATAAATAAAATCTTAAAAAAAAAAAAGATTATTAAATAAATTGACAACACTCTTCTGAGTTACAGAAAAGAGAAATGATAAAGACAAGACTGAATAAGTTGACAAAATAACTATCTTACTAAAAAGGATCCTGATGATATACTGGTAAATTCACTTAAAATACAAAGCAGCTTTAATACAGCTGTTACACAAATTGCTCTGAAATTTGGGGAATAAATGGAGCCTTTTTAAGGTATTCTGTGAAATAAAAGTAAAACTGATATCTAACGTTATAGAACTTTAATAAAAAAATTAAGCCAGGCCAATTTCACTAATGAATATTAAATTAAAATTTCAAGTACATTATCAGTTGTTGCAATTAAGCAATGGGATTGTTTATCCTATGCACGCATAAAGAATATTTCTATACAGGCGAAACTATTAGTTTAATACATATGAATAGCTTAATGAGTATAAAGCATTCCATTGGATGTGTTTTGATAGAAAGGTCTATGCACAAATTTTTATCTATACCAAATAAAATAATATATTGAAACTCTCTATAGTCTGATGCAAAATAAATAGGTAAATTAATTAATTAATATACTTAATAAGATTTATCTTATTTAATATTGATTTGAACTTCTGGATCAATACGATAGTATGGGAAAACCAAATAAGAAAATGTAATAAGAGAAGTCTGTAAAACAAAAGATGCATTATTTTCATACCGCCTGATTACAAGCCTACAAAAGGCAACTCTAACAGAAATGTTTAGCTCGTAAGGTATCCAGATATAAGATAAAAATACAAGAATCAGTACATGTCCTATGTCATTATAAAAAATATATAAGAGCTACCAGTTAAGCAATAAAATATATAGGGTAAAAATCAACAAGGGACATGGAGGAAGACATAAAGAAATCTACAAACTATCAAGGGAGTGTTAAAGAACCCCTGAATAAATGCACAGAAATACCACATATATGAAGGAGAAAAATGAAATATTATGAAGATGAATATTTCTAGCCCAAACTAGAAGACTCCATGCAAAAATATTAATAGTGCTTATTCCCAGAGCAAACTGATTTTTTTTTTCTTTTCAATCTGCATTCTAGGGCACCTGGGTGGCTCAGTCAGTTAAGCGTCTGCCTTCAGCCCAGGTCACGATCCCAGCGTCCTGAGATCCAGCCTCACATCAGGCTCCCTGCTCAGTCTGCTTCTCCCTCTCCCTCTGTGTGCTCGCTCTCTCTCTCTCTATCAAATGAATAAATAAACCTAAAAAAATAAATAAATCTGCATTCTATAAATATAATAAGTTTGTAGTTCTATAAAATAATATCAGTGAAACAAATATAAAATCTAACAGAATGTTTTTTCTTTAATAATTTAAAGATCTCAATGTTTGAATAAAATAGAATAGTGAAGAAAAAATGACTGAACTATAAGAGGAAATATTACTTAAACTACCTAAAGAGAAAGTTCAAAAATTTACACACACATACTACACACACACACACAAATACTATACATGTGATAAGAAGCACATTCACACATGAGAGGAAATGATTCTTCAAGGATGATTTTTATCACTTTTTTGATATATGAAATGATCATGTGTTCTGACTTGTCCAGGACAGTTCAAGTTTAATTCATACAACAGTCTTACAAAACGAGTGCTGTTATTACCATACATTTGGCAGAGGACAAAACTGAGTAGAGAAAAGTTAAATGAATTTTCCTCTTCTTGAAGCTAGTAAGTGATAGAGTGACATAACTTTTGTTTTCATTCTTTTTTGCTAGCTCAATGAGTGATACTGCACAGCTGTCCAAACCAGAAATATGGTGGTCCCTTTGAATCTTCTCCTTCCTTCTTACCTTTCTTCCTTCATTAGCAAATATATCTTGGTATTCACCTCCTTAAACCTATCTGGTATTTTCTCTCTACATTCTCACTGCAATACTTTTTTTTTTTAAGGTCACGGCCTCAGCTTCCGTTTCTTAATCTAAAGACTTCCCTTGATTCTTGCTCTTTTAAAATGATGAAAATATGGCTCATCTGCTATAGTTTTGGTATGAGAAGCTCATATTCCCCCAAGAGTGCTAGTTAATTTTTCAGGCAATGAATATGGAGAACAGATAACATTAAAGCTTCTCAGACTTGCAGACCTCCAAGAGTTAGAACCAAGGTGGGATGAGCTTGAACTGAGTCTCAGGGGCCAGGAGGCCACAGTTCATCTCTCTCCACATGGCCCAACCTTCCCTCAGGTCCAGGTTTCATCCTCGGTCCCCCAGTAGGGAAGCATCCTTAGGACGATCGACTCATTTCAGCGCAACTCATCACTCTGGGGGGCTTGGAGAAAGAAAGATGGGGAAATGCCTACCTGAGCCTAATGAGTCTTTACCAGTGTTCCTTCTGCTCCCCATCCAGGTCTGTTGCCTATGTTTTAGAGGTGGCCTCAGCCTTATAGCTTGAGGCACCATGGTGAACACCGGTACACCGGGCCACATATGGGGAGAAGTAAGAGCAACATCCTACTGGTTCCTTTCCCATGTATCCCTGACAGCCACACCGGCCACCTCCTACTCTAGGCTTTAGACTGCACATACTGCAAAGTTCAAAACCCCTATGTCCCCCAGTGGTTTTTCACAGGGGTTTTTCCCAATGTCTTCCCTGTATTGATGCTTTTTCTCCATAGTTCCTCGCGGTTGATGCTTGGGAGGGTAGAAGCGGCACAACATCTAAGTAGGAACATCTCCTTTCACTTGGACTCTCCCCTGCCACTAACATGCTCTTTCTGAACCAACAAGAAAGACAAACACAATCACCCTCCATAAACAGCTCAAGAAAGTCTGCAAGCCCCCAACTGCCACAAGTGGCTGAAAGCCCAAATTTCCTTTTCCTCTGGTTGTTCAATTGTTAGAGGGTTTTTTTTTTGTTTTGTTTTTTTGTTTCTTTTTTCCCTTCTTAGTCCAAACAGAAAGAAAAGCTGACTAAATTCCAGCAACTACAAGTGTTGTCATTGCAGTTATTGCCACAAGGTGGCACCACTAAGGAAAACGGTAAAGCTACCAAAGGATCCTGATCCATCAAGATTTGGAAGTTTTTGTTTGCAGAAATCCCAACATAGTGAGGAATGGAGAGTGGGGTTAGTCTCTCTGCTTCTCAGGATTATAGAATTTTTTAAAATTCCTATTCAAAAGCCCCAAGTAGAGAAGCCAGGAGAGAATGTTCCACCTCTACTATATGACAATACAAAATCAGCTTGGTCTCTAAGTTCCAAATTCGAGTCTGGATCACTACTCTATTCTTCCACCTTCTCCTTGTGAGCTCACCTTTGGAGCTCTTGGTGTCCGTCCCTGCTGTGAACCTTAATCAGATCACTCTGTTCCTCCCAGACAAGACCCCTTCTCTTTGAGTTTGGAGAAGCATGATTTCTTCATCTCCTCTCTCCTAAAATGCCTTGAGCTCCTTATTACATTAATTGTTCATTCTTCCCTAGAACTCTGCACCCCAAGGGATCTACTGGAGGGGCAGGCTAATGCAAACACACACACACAATAGACACACACTCACACACACACATACCATTTACCCTCATTCTGCAAGATTCTGAGTGCATGCCTGCCTCATATTTGCAAAACTAAGAGGGTCTGTTTAAATAAAAGAATGTCCGCTACAAGACCACTTATAAAGCCTGACTACACAGAAAATAAACTGGCAGCTTCTATAGATCAAAACATATAATACATGCATAAAATTAACATGTTACTCACTGGCTTAATACTCTTCCTTGGTTTTCTATTGCCTTCAAAAAATTCACTTGTTAAATAAAAATACAATCTAAGTTCACTTTTTGTCCATATAAAGGATGTATGGTATTTAATAATCAAATACACAAACATTAAATAATAATGAAGGGCAAGCTTACACATGTCAAATTAGAAAAGAAGTTTACTCAATGTAGGCAAGATACTTTTGGGTCAAGAGCCATTAAAATGTTCGTGACCTTGGGCCAACCAATTTCACTTCTGGGTTTCAATTCCAAAGAAGCCCTATGAGAGAAGTACTTCATCTGTGCACAAGCTTAACAGAGTGAGCGCTCAATCAGTGTGTATGGATGGCTGAGTGGAACAGAGAGAATGAAAAGAGACAATAGGAGGGAGAGAGAGAGAACAATCAGGTTCTAACATGGAGTCATGGAACACTTTGCTAAATGTGGGTACCATGACTTTGTACTAGCAGGTAACTTGCAAGTGACAACTGTAGAGACCCATGGGGCATATGGAAACATGCCCATATGTGGTGGTGGTGTTGGGGCACAGGAAAATACACAGTTGGCTTCCTCTATATAGCCTACCATGGAATTCTCCAAGTATATAGGCACAGACTGGAAAGGACTCTGTTGGATGAAAAGCATAATCTCTTGGCAGAGTCAGTTATATCTACTGGTATGGCAGAAGTGACATAAAGTACCTGTTTCGAATTCTACTAACACTGATAATAAAAGAGTTTTTGATAAAAGAAAACTCTAAGTTGTCAGGGACCTGGGAAGGAAAGACAGGTGAAAATGCAACAAATCACTCAGCTTCTTCCCCCGATTTTAAAATTGGAAGTGACGTTGGGAATTATCTCCAATCAGGTGATTTCACAAGCAAGAAATTAACGTTCAGCGTGTCAACTATATTCAACTATACTCAACTATACCCAAATCAAAAAAAAAGAAACCAAGGTTCACAGAGGCTAAGATATTAGCAAATGTCACACAGCTTGGAAGCAGCAAAGCCTAGATTTACAAGATTGTTTCTGATAAGTCAGAGTTGTCTTTTTGAGAATTTAGTCTTCCATTGTAAAATCTGCTTAACATTTTGTCATGTTTACTCATGAAGGCTTTGTTAGTTTAAAAATAATTTTGAATAAAATTGAAAAAAAATAGTAATATACTTTTAAAAAGCCTCAGGTGAATTATCTTGAATGAACCCAATTCCTGAAGAGATATGGTTTCAAGCAACTTTTAAGAAGTTCGATATGCATTTCTTTCTCTGAATGTTGCAGAGAATGTTTTCCCCTAACTTAAGGCCCTGCTCCTTGGGAGAAATACTAATTGTCCAGCCTAAACCTATAAATCACAGATGTGATATATAAAATCCCTCTAACATAACAGAGACCTGATGAGACATTTGGCTTACAAAACTGTTCTGGATGAGATGAGCATAGGACCAAGTCATGCTGCAGGTGCCCAGGGATTATTAAGCAGAATAATGAACTAGTAAGGTAACTAGTAGAGACAGAAGTTTCCAGAAGCTTCACAAACATATTCTCAAATGAGTGTGCATGAAATTTGCTTAGACACAATTTCTGAGCTGCTTATGGATGGAGGATGTATCATGGTGGCAGGATTTTGAAAAGACCCCTGTGATGGGGAAGACAGGTCCCCTTTGTGTACATGAAAATTTAGTTACTGCTCCAAGTGTGAACAGTGGACAGCAGCATGGGTATCATCTGGGACATTGTCAGAAATACAGAATATCAGGCCTCACCTCAGATCTGCTACACATGAATCTTCAGTTAAGCAAATTCTCCAGAGGATTCACCCACTCAACATTTGAGAAACACGAGTCTCATTCACTGTTGCCCCAATTCGTCTCAATAATGGAATCATCTGAATGTGGGATTCTTGGGTGCCATCTTAGGGCACCTGAATCAGAAGTTTCAGAGGAGGAGCCCGAGAATTTATTTTTAACCATCTCCCTCAGTGATTCTTACAATCACCTTAAGTTTGACAAGACTGAAACATCAAGAGCATGAAACAGAACTGAGATTGGCGCTCAGTCCTGTCACCTGCTGGCTGCCTATCCCTGAAGAAGCTACTGCCTTCCCTCTCAGAGCTTCCTTCATGACCTCAAATGGTGATACAACGTCCCTTTGCAGAGGTAATATGAGGGTTAGGTCGGCAACCATGAAACAGTGCATTAAGGGTCAAAACATTCGCCTTGCACTTAGTAGGGGTGAAATAATCAACGGCTATTAGCATCTTCCTTTCCTTCCCTTTAACACCTCAGTTCCGCCCTCTGAAAAACGCTGGTGGTAGGAACTGCCTAGAGTTCTTTTCATTTATCAAATGTATCTTTACTGAGGAGGTGGCAGGTTCCAGAAGCAAAGATGAACTCACAGCCTAGTGGGAGAGTCAGTAGGTGAACAGGAATATTATAATAGAAACAGAAATTCTGCTCACAAATGAATCATTTCATACATCCAGATAATGTTTTGGTTAGCTCGTGGGGGAAAGAGATCAAAGCTACTATTTAATATCATTAAAACAATCATTATTTCTTTCACAAATGCTAACCCAGGCAGAAAGGAAAGAGCTTTCCAGAGCACTGAAAATAAAACCTTGTTGCAGAGAGTAAGGCTTCCCTGTGACTTCAATTGTAGCTGTAAATTAGCCCAGAAGCACACCCCAAATGGTAGCAAAATTATGACCTTATTTAAAGTAGGTGCTTTATCAGCTCATCCTTTCCGTCCATGCTCCCCAACCTAGTGTTTTTCACTCTCCATGGTCTTATGATTCGCCTCTGTTTTGTAACTGCCGGAGTCTGTTTTCCTTCTGAGGGTGGAGCCACCCTACTGACACACTCCCCTCCCTCCTGACAGTTCCTAATTGAATTTCTGCCCTTCAGGAGCACAGGGTCATTGGGATGAACTCGCTGTCAGAGGGCTCCAAGGAGGCCAGGCTCTGGGCATCATTTCTGTGTTTCTACACTACCATCTCAGAGCAGTCCTCTGCCCCAAAGCCTGGGGTCTGTTTGTTTAATGAAGTCTTCTGTTGAAATAGTAACTCCTTTCCCTGATGCTAGCTATAACTGCATTTATGATGTGTTTAAATGAAAAAGTAGCCTTTGAGGAACTACAAAGGCACCCTTTTTCAGGAACTCTAACAAACTTTCTTTCTCTGGTTTCTGCTGTATGTGTGTATCACTGCACATGCCAAAATGCCACGTGATGCATTCTAAGGAAACTCTACATCATTACCTTACTTTGACCTCCTATGAGTCTCACAGCTGCTCTGCTAGAGAAAAGAAATACTTTGTAGTTGGGAAAATGAAGGACATTCTACTCAAATGCGCCAATAAAAGTATCTTCCAACTTCGCTCCCTCACATTCTCCCTGAATAACTCCCCAATGATCGATGGTCAAGGCATCCATAAATGGATACACTTAATTCATTAGGAAAATTTTTAGTGCCAGAAAAATCCTTACTTATACTTAAGATGTTAATAAATTAATTTTAGATGGTAGCTACTAAACGGTCTTTGCAAATATTTCATATATGTAGATAAAAATCATAAATTAATTTTGGGTAAATAAAAGGATTCTTGATTTCATAATTTAATCAATAGGACACTTACAGGTTTGAAAAAACCATACTCTTGTCTGTTCTTTCCACTCACTATAAAAATTCAGAGTTTGAGAGAATTAAATTAAAGATGTCATTATGTCCTGATATGTTTTTGATAACCATCTGGACACAAGAGAGGAAATAATTCAGAAAAGAAGTTACCAACTGCAGAATTTATGTCATAAAACTGATTATTCTTAATTGCATTTAAAACACATTTGAAATTTCCTCCCTGGGGTTTGAAGGGAATTTCCTCCAATAGCAGCTCAACTCTATGCCTTTGTTGGCAAACAAGAGCAGGCTTCAAACTGAGGGAGGAATAGGCTCTTCTCCTTCCAAGTGCAAATTCCTGTTACTTCCTCTCAGAAGCTCTTCCTGGCTTTAGGACTGACCATTGATTTTTGGAGTCTCCTACACAGATATGGACTACGTACATACGGATCGTATAGACTGGATGATATAGGTCACAGAACTTGTCACACTGAATTGAACTAGAAAATGTCCATCTCAACCCCTCTCTTATTAGTTTTTCTGAAAACATTCATCACTATATTCCTACCACCTTCCACTGGACCCTGAACACTGAATATGCTTATTAAACACTGGTAGAATAATGGGAATAATATATCAAATTGCCATTTATTTTTTAGTGTATGTATGGTAAAACTAAGCATACCTTCTATACCTGTCACATAGGACATACATATGTATAACATACCTGTATCACTCACATATGACATATATGTCTGAACAAGATATTCTTCAAAGCATGCTTAATGCTTTCATTTTTTTTTTCTGTTTCTTCTTTTAATTTTATCACTAATTTCTCATTTTTTATTATGTACACACACTCATACATATATGGAATACTTACTAGGTATCTGGTATCATGCAGGGCACTGACAATCATTGGCATCAAAGCCTACACTTGAGATTGTAGGGAAATCCTTACCAGACTGGTAAACTTCGAAGAAATACCTTCATCGAGTATATTTACATACAAAATCCCCTGTCAGTGTTTGCCCATCATGGCATTCTATCACAATAGATTGTGGGGACTTCTTGGTGCTCCAACTAAGAGCAAGTTCAGTAAAGGAAGAGGTGCTTTTTTCTCATTTGCCATTGGACCTCAGTGCCCTGCATGATACCAGATACCTAATAAGTATTCCATATATGTATGAGTGTGTGTACATATGCATGTTCAGACTATTTTCCAGGGGCACATGGGTGGCTCAGTCAGTTAAGCATCTGCCTTCAGCTCAGGTCATGATCTCAGGGTTCTGGGATCGAGCCCCACATCGGGCTCCCTACTTAGCGGGGAGCCTGCTTCTCCCTCTGCCCTTCCCTCTGTTCGTGCTCTCTCTCTCTCTCTCTCTCTCTAATAAATAAAATCTTAAAAAAAAGCAGGCTAGTTTCCTGATATTCATAAAAGCACCAGAATAGCTGTGATCACAAAAAAATAATACAGTTGTAGAAATGTACTTCAAGATAAACTTCAGAAATGCTGTCTTCAGCATATTTCTGTCGACAAGGAGGGCCTGGCCCTCCTGTCACATTTCTTAATTTTCACAAACAATGGCTAGGTAGAAAGGTAATTAAAGACAACACTAACTGGATGTTGATGTGTACTTGCACAGCCGCGGAGGACAGTGGAGAGACCCTGGGCTCTGGGAGCCCCCTGCTCTGCTTTCTCATCCAGATCCTGCCGGTACTTGGTGACTCAGAGAATGCTCAGCTGATTTGGAAAAGGGGGGGATAATAATACAGAGGTGGTACAATCTTGTGAAATTTATATTAAGAAAAACACATAGAGCATACGTGATCTTCTATGAATTTGAGTTTCATTTGAATTACAATTAGGGCAACCATATGTCCTACTGAACTTAAGGTATTCCTGGTGTAGGCTTATTTTACAGAAAAAAAAAATATTAAAACTGCCATTTACATCTCAAACATTTTTAGGTTTGGATGACAACCTATATGATCATTCAGATTATAATATGTATATATATGTGTGTGTGTGATTATGCATAGACAATGTGATCCGGTCCTTAAATATTCTTTTATATATATTTTTAAATAGATGCTCACACCAAAGTGAATTGAAAAGACATACCATCCTCAGGAAGATGGAAATGTTGCCTAGAGTTGTCAAACAGGCAAAGAGTTCTTTCCTCACTGGATGAACAGACTGCAGAAGTGTGGTGCATCTTCTCTCACTGCCCCAGGAGCCTAGACAGAACATCCCAGCCATCGCGGTGCTGTTTTGAGAAGATCTTACTGGAATGTTTGCCTGAGAAGCCTGCACGGCAGGAGCAGTGTTACCGTATCTAATGCTGGTCAGCTCTGCACAGATAGACCATCTCTAGCTAAAAGGATATTTATGGATATGTTGTCAGTTTGTTTTTTTTTAAATAAACTTGGGAAAAGAATCCATAATTCACTTAAACTGTGGCAAATGTGATCACTAATTCTGGCTGAGTCCCGGAGCTCCCAGGTCGCTCCAACCTAACAGGTCTGCGATCCCCACATACAGGAAGCAGGTACTTAGGGAGGCAGATCCAGGGGTTGCTGTGGAGGGTCCTCAGCCAGAATGGCTTGAACAGTACGAGGGGAGGGGAGTTTTCTGCATATTCCTGTCTACAGAACAGGGAGAATTTGCCTAACAAAAGGTAGCTTCTTGTTCCTGCTTTTCCCCTAAGTTTACTGCTTGAATAATTATAATGACCCTTGATTCTGAAAAGTGTTCTTGCCCATGATCCATTATTACTGTGTTTTTTAATAATTTATCTGGGTCAGTTTAACTCTCCTTAGTGGGTCTAAGCTGAACTTTATGTGCTTAGGAGACTCTGAGTATACCCATCTTGAAGCTCTGGCACAAATCAAATGATCTGCAAACAAAGCTGTGCAGACAGCAACATACGCACCTTATTATATTCAACCCCACTAACTCCATTAAATTCACTATCTGTTTATACCAGACATTTTACTTATACCAATCCTCACAATGATCCTGTAAAGTACGGATATTATTGTCCCCAGTTAACAAATAAGAAAACTGAGTCACAGAGAATATGTGTAAGTTGTCCATCTGCTAGTTAGTGGGGGAGTACTGAATCTAACCAACCAGTCCAAATGGGAATCATCAACATAATAAAGGCAAGTTACATTGATGAAGCAGGAAAGGAAAAACATTTTTTCCTCTTAAAGCTATATTCAGCAAGAAGAAAGTCTTGGAACATCAAGAACCGGTTGCAAAATTGGGAGAAATAACAGAAATTGGCTAATTTGTCAGAGTATCCAAATTAGCAGTGAGAAGCCTGAGCCCTCAGAAAGCACAAGGAATTCTCTGGCTTGCCCTTTCTCCCCTTTTAAAACCCGAGTCTCCTCTTAATCAAATACACAGATGATACCCACTCCATATCTCTCACAGGATTCCAGCAAACATGCTTTGGTTTGGTTTCAATATAAGCAGAAGGGAAAGAAGAGGAAGGAACTGAGGATGACAGTATCACTACATAACAGTGTCTGTTGTGTATTTAGAGTTTTTTAGATGTTGCTACTTTTCATTCTTGTACCAATCTTTAGGACGAGTATTTGTCTGTCTGTCTCTGTCTGACTACTCTCTTTTCAATACAGGACTGGAGGTTCTGGTTAAATACCCTGCAGAAAATCCTCATACAGCCAGTATACAAGGCAGAGCTTTTAACTCAGGACTCGAATGCCCACATTTGCCTCATGTGCCTCTTATCCCAAGTCATATAAGGAAAACACATTTATGTCAATTCTTTGATACAAGAAGAAACCCAATCAGAACAACCACCTCAAGAAACGCCATTTCACTTTTCAACTAGAGCTGCCAATCAAGTTAGAAAACATTAAAATAAGGGAAGAATCTTTGACCATTAACTAAAAAAAACACGTTTTTATTCTCTATCAAATGTGCTTCTCTTGTCTTGTGCACAATATTTAAGTGGCCCTTTGAGAACACCAGCTTGGGTCCAGTACAAACAGGTTAAAATAGAAGTAAACCAATACCTACGTGTCATCAAGTGGCAAAATTATGTTCACTGTGCTGCAGTTCTTTGCTTTTTGAGCCACTGAGACTCTTTTCACAAACTTCATCCACAGAGAAGAGACAAACAGTTATCACTTGGCTCATTTCTTTACGTCAGGAGCAATCAATAGACAGCCTGTTATGAACATGACTATTGCAAATTACTCAAATTATGTCTGGACTGTGGCAAACATTTTCATGAACATTTATCTAATGAACTTGAAAATTCTTCTGAGGCTCTTCACCCTGTTATCCAACTCCATTCTGCAGGGACTTTGCCACTAGGCCTGGATTTAGAGATATTTCAGCCTCCATCATCTCCTGCCAGTGGAGTTCAGGGATATTTGCCAAACTTCATTTCCATTCTGCCTTGCGTCAACTGTGGGGAATCATTAGCTGCTGCGCTCAGAGCACTTACTGGAGAACCATTTGATAAAGAGGACCCTCACTGGGTGGGAGAGCTAATGGATCTCCAAAGTGACAGAGCAAAGCACTGACAGGGAGGGTCCTGTAATTTTATATAGTTTATCATTGGGAAATGGTTACACTGTGCCCAGTCAACGCTCTTAAAAATGGAAGCTTTGATTTCAAAACCTACTCAGGCAGAATGAGACAAAGTAAGGAAGAGCAACTCCTCATAGGGCTCCCCCTCCTTTCAATTGCTTTCCCTGCTCCCCAAGTCCTGGGAGCATTCCACCCATATCACTGACTGCCCAGTCCATCAGCCCATTTATGGAAGTACAGCCTCAGGCAATGGTTGCTATTGGACTGCTTCTCTCTTTTTTCTAGCAGTTCCATATTTCAAACGAGTCAAGCATCTTCAAGGGAATTGCTTGACAAATTTCCAAAATGATCGCTTCAGATCAAATTCAGCTAAAATGCTATCCTCCCAAAGTTTTGAAAATCCATTTTTACAGCAAGGCTGGCGAAACATCTAATGAGCTTCAATTCAGGGGAGGCACATCCTTTTAACTTGAATTTGGCCTCAAAACAAGTTTGACCCAGTCAAATGTCTACCAATCTTTTTAGTCACAATGGCTTCCTCTTTCACTCTAGTGAAATAAATTACAGATAGCACCATTTCCCAAGTTCTTAAAATTTCTAGAAATGACATAAAAATAAATATGTTAGAGAATATCCTGCTTTTATTCAGAATATTTTGATTCAACGAGTTTCTAGTGACTTGCTTTCCTTCTCACCCAGCTTTATTTCTGTAGGATATATCTTTCTATTATTTAATCCAATTTTTTTATGTTTCAAAACACACGAATTCAGCATGGAAAAGAATTAGTGTAAAAAGTGTAAATGAATTATTAATAAAAGAAGAAGCACACACATTCAAATATACTTGGTAGTATTTAATCTGAAGGGCTTAATTGGAAGTTCTCTTATCAGCCTAATAATAATGAACTATAATGACCTTGATTTAACAGAGACAGGGACACTATCTATCTTTCTTAATGGAAAGATGAGAAGCAAGGTCAAGTGTTTTAACCAGGTATTACATAAATGAAATACATGTGTAATGTACAGATCTTAGAAAATTCATAAGGTTTGAAGAAGAAAATAGTTGTAAAACCTATTAGTCTTTTTACTAAGCTCTTTTTTAGAATTGGATTGCTATTGTATGTTCAACTTTAGAATATCCTGATTTTCATGTATATAACATGATATAATGAGCATTTTCATGTCCTTAAAACATTATGAAAATTCTAGTTAGGCTGAATTCATCCAATGCATGGATGTGTTCTAATTTATATAGAATTATAAATTCAGGGTTTTTTCCTAATACAAATAAATCTGTGGTGAATATTCTTATAAATAAATCTATATATACATTTCTGTACACTACATTTTTAGAAAAATGTAAATATTTTGAAACATACTGAAACATTACATACAGAAGATACTTAACAAAATGTCTTCCCTCAGGTAGTGAATGAAAATGTGCTTTTACTCTACTCTCAGCAAACTGGTTTTAAAAATCATTAAGTATATAACAGGGAAAAAAATTTAATTTGCATTTCTTTGTGAGGCTGAGTATTTTTCATGTTTATTGGTTATTTGTATTCCTTTTTAAGGGAGGAATAAGTTCCCCTTGTTGCCATTTTCCTACTGAGACTTAATTTTAGTGTTACACTAGTTGATCTATGTAATTCATTAGAATATTAATTCCTTGCCATATTTTATTACACAGTTTACTGATAATTTGTCTATCTTTTAATTTTATTTCTGATTTATGGGATTCAGACCAAAAAGCAATGTTCTGTCAGGCTGTTTATTTTTTCCTTCCATTGCTTTTCGTTCAAAAGATCCCTTCAATTGCTGACATAAATAAATATGTAATTTTATTTACTGTTTTCCTCAAGACTTTATTAATTACATCAACTCTTGGGCGCCTGGGTGGCTCAGTTGGTTAAGCGACTGCCTTCGGCTCAGGTCATGATCCTGGAGTCCCGGGATCGAGTCCCGCATCGGGCTCCCTGCTCGGCAGGGAGTCTGCTTCTCCCTCTGACCCTCCTCCCTCTCATGCTCTCTGTCTCTCGTTCTCTCTCTCTCAAATAAATAAATAAAATCTTTAAAAAAAAAAAAAATAATTACATCAACTCTTGAATTCATTAAAAACAACTTTTCATATAAAGAAGGAAAGTAAAAATCCAAATCTGATTTGTTTTACCTGATAGCCAACCAAATTTACTGAGCCATCAGCCTCTCATTTTCCCTCTGATTTATGGATCTCTCCTTACTCTACACTAAGTTCCAGAACATACCTTGTTCTGTTTCTGCCAGTCTGTCAGCCAATGATCTAGGATGTTATAGCATATTTTAAATTCAGCAAGACCAAGTTTGCCTATTTATTTTTCTTTAAAATCCCCTCTGTCAAGTTATTTTTAGAATCTTGGTATTGCTCTTAAATTTTCATTAGCTTGCTCTATAATTTCTAAATATTAAAAATGGCTTTCTAAAGATACACTAAAGAGTAAGAAAATAACAAAGAGAAAAATATGAAACCTCCCTCATGCTGTTAACATTTTTGAGCATACACTTTAAGGATCTCTATCAGAGATGATCTAAGTAGGTTTGCATCTATTCTTCGTAGGCAAGTAAACAGAAAAGTGTTAGAGCATGATCAATCTTTCTCAACATAGAAAAAATTTTTTGATTCATAGGATCACAATCAGGATTTATCATAGGATTGCAATTTACTTTTAAAATACTAAAAAGCATAATCTTGATTTCTCTTAGATCTAAATGTCACAAGTAAAGCATTTAATGAGCTAGATTCACAGAGACCCCTACATATTGCTGGTCTAATATACTAAATTGTGTGTTTTATTTAACTTGAAACATGGCCCAATTGGTAATTTATCACAAAGATACCCCTGATAGCATGCCAGTCTCGTGAAAATACTTTCCCTTGTTTTCCTTACTTCCTGACAACAAACTACTTCATTTACTCCAAGTGCATTACAAAGAACAGCACCATTTAATTCCTAAATTCATTTCTGGATGTATTTATTTAACAATATCTTGGTGATAGGAGGTGCTCAATAAACATTTGCCAAATGGAGAAGAATGAATGAAACATACTACTTAAATAGAGTGCTATACAAAATAGCACATTATTAATAACTATATGGGAATTCTTAGAAGTGGCTGATGCAGGAACAAATGTAAGCTTTTTATTCACAGCAAAGCCCAGGAGATGAATAGTGGGCACACGCGATGTGTGATTTATTCATACACTCTAGTAGGAGATTTATAGGCATCTATTAACCTACTCAAGTTCCAATTCTGTCTTAGGCTGGTTTTTTCTCATGATTAGCTATGTTGTGACTCTGTGTTAAATAACAGGTTGTCTGTGCTGAAATATGCAAGAAATATGAAGACAGAAGGTCAAAATTATTTTATATATATATATATATATATATATATATATATAATTCCAGCTAAATCATAGATGTATCTCTGCTTGTGTATGCAAAAAAATTAGACATGCATATATGCACAAAAGCAAAAGATATTTTTTCCAGACCTGAGATCCATTATCATAGACTGGATTTGTCTCCCAAATAATTAATATGTTGAAGTCCTAACCTCCAGTAACTCAGAATGGGACCATACTTAGAGAAAGGGTCTTTACAGAGATAAGTTGAAATAGGGTCATTAGAGTGGACACTAATCCAGTATGACTGGTGTCTTTATAAGAAGAGGAAATTTGAATACAGACACAGAGGGAAGAAAATGAGAACACACAAGGGAGAAGACGGCCATCTATAAGCCAAGGAGAGAGACCTGAAGGAAACAACTCTGCCAATACCTGGAGTACGGATTTCTAGCTCGCAGACCTGTGATAAAATACATTGCTCTTGTTTAAACCACTCAATCTGTGGAACTTTGTTACAGCAGCCCTAGCAAACTAATACACCATGAACTAATCCAGAATATAGTGAGATTGTATGTTGAAAAAGAATAAGAATTATTTTTGTTATTTTCAACATTCTCAGTTTTCAAAAAGATTAATCATACCCACCTGGGTACTGTGGTGGGGCCTGATCTGATCCTTCCTTTGGGTAAAACACCATCCCAAAAGTCACTGCTTTAGGTGAGACTTCTAATTAATCGCTCCACCAATCGATTAGGAATTCAGACTTAATTAACTGCATCGCCCACTTCCACATGGTGATCTCTTTAACGTATGGTTGACTATCTATGAGAGCTTGGATACAATTCATGCTTTGAATGGGTAGATAGCTCTTGGCTTTTGCCTTGATGTCTTAAAGTCACTTGAGTGCTTTCTACCTCTGTCTACACTGACCTAATAAATATAACACAAGAAGAGGGATGTGGGAAGGAGCATTCCCACTCCCCTTCATCCCCAACCCAATTTCACAGAGGACAGAAATAGGGTGTAAATTTTGTAAGTGGGGTAAGTGTAATGGCACTCCCCAAGTCACATGGAAGCCATGCTCTCAAGAGTGAGGAAACGTCCTGGTTGTGTTTATCTTGACAGAAGACAGGCTAACTCTTACAGAGATCTGCCACTGTCACTCATCGGCTCCTTCAAACCTGTGTCACCCACTGGGACAACTCATCTTCCTCGTGGACTGAAACTGGCTCTTAGAGTCAGGCAGGATTTGCCAACATGTTCCAAGCTCCTAACTACAAGGCGCATTTCTCTGTGCCATCTTAATAAAACAACACAGAATGAAGTTTTATAATAGCAATATATAGAGGAAAAAATCGTAATTTTCCATGCTTCATGATTCAGAATAATTAATTTAATAAGTGTGTCATATGAGAAGAGTAAATAAAGAGAAGGAAAGGGGTGTGGATATATATGATCACTGAAGCATATACAATTGCAAGAAAAAACAAATTACCAGGGGTAGTGCTGGAAATAAAAGCTCAGTGGGAAATATTTTTTGGATGCTAATTTGATTCTTCTATGGAACCTTAAAGCTGCAGTGCCTACAAGTGCACTATTTATCTCAACTTGTTTTTATTTTTAGCACTTATATAACCTTAAGTCTCTAAAAACCAATTAAACACCTCCTGATCTCTACTGGGAATTTTCCCTAAGTAGCTCTCTACCTAGACTATAACAGGACTATGATTTCATTTACAACATCTTGCTGGAGAGTGTTTCATCAAGAGAGGTGTTAAAAAAATAATGAAATTAATAAACGAGGGCAGAATCAAGATGAGCTCCAGTCTCCTCTGGATACAGTTACAGTCTGGGTTTGGTTCACAATCAACACTGAGCCGATAGATCTTAGATGAGCAGTTTGCTTTGATGCCACATTCTGTAGTTTTACAAGAAGGTATTATTTCTGAGGACAGGCCAATGTGCCTAAGTCCTGAACCAAAAAATGCAGCCTTCTAAAGTGAATAAATAATTATTTCTATTAAACTGGTAGATATAAAAGTAAACCCTTCTTTGCTTAGTCAGGTAAAATTCAGATCTTGTCTATTTTAATTCAGTTTTACCTTCTTCAAACACTAAAGATACCAGCCTTGCCCCTTCCCGTCTTAAGACTCCCGATTCTGCCGTTCCAACAGCTGGACTAAATGCATCCCACGTAACACCGCAGAGCTCAAACACCGCCCCTCCCCGCCCGCCCCGCTGCCAGGCCTCTTTGAGGGCCTGCCCCCAGTACCGGCCACCAGTGGCTTACCGACAGTGTTTATGGGATCCCGTCAGGGTTTCGATCACAAAGCACTCGCCATCATTGAGACAGTATGCGAGGTCCTTGTCTCGGCAGGGTTTGAAGTGCTCAGATCGCTCAGTGGAATACGTCGTTGTATCTGTCAGGGGAAACACACAGAGAACTGCTGTCAGCAATGCGTTCTGCCACCACCGGGCCCCATCCCAGGCCGGGATCTGTGCACTGAGGACTTCTCCTGGGCTCTGACCCTCCGCCACCAGAGAGGGAGCACAGACCCTCCACTGGACTGAAGAAATGCAGCTGGATATGACCACACTTTATGACTGAACATTGTGTGCCCCCCAAAATTCACATGTTGAAACCTAATCACAATGAGATGTGGCATCAGCGGGTGCGCCTGTGGGAGGGGATTAGGTCATGAATGGGATTAGTACCCTTATAAAAGGGCCCCAGAAAGCTCTGTCGCCCATTGCAGTCATGTGAAGGTAGCGAGAAGATAGCGCTCCATGAGCCAGGAAGTCCTCACTGCTCCCCAGACACTGAATCTTCAGGCACCTTGATCTTGGACTTCCCAGCTTCTAAAACTGTGAGAAATAAATTTCTGTGGTTTATGAGCCCCCAGTCTGTTATAGCAGCCCCGACTAAGATAAGCACTGTATTCAGTCGTCTTATTTCTCCACTAGATTTTAGCAATTAGAATCACTCTATAAGCCCCCTTTGAGGACACATTAACAGTAAAAGCTGAATGATTCTGCAGTCACACACCTCAAACCCGCTTTTGTTAATTTCAGTTTTTAACAAACACATTGTATGAAAGATTGAAACAGGATCTCCTTCCCTTTATTGTTGCCAAATGTCATTAAACATCTGATCACTGCATATTGTGACTGTTCTGTGGAAACCAATGTCAGTTTCTATGAGTTTTTTGTTTGTTTTTTGTTTTTAGTTACAGCTCAAATCGGCTAATAGCTGAACCAATTATTCTTCCACGTTTTCCTTTTCTTATGTAATTAAAATGCAAATGTTCCAAATTCTGAAACAGAATCTGAAATGTGAAGAATGTTTCTGGTAAATACCTAACAGAACCAAATTATTGTCATTTTTAAGCATTATTTTAAACATTTGTTTTTAAAATCATAATTACTTACATTTTTAAATTAAGCTGTATGTCTACATCCTTTTCCTAAATATGGAACTAGCCATAAGTATGTGCAATCTACTAGACACAGACTCTGTTATCACATGTAGACATTCTTAGTTTCACAGTTTTAAGCAACTAAAGTATTAGCACCAACTCCACTGCCATATTGGAGAAAAAAATATATTTAAAAAGTCAAAGATGGGGGCATCTGGGTGGCACAGTCATTTAAGTGTCCAACTCTTGATTTCGGCTCAGGTCATGATCTCAGGGGTTGTGAGATCGAGCCCAGAGTCCGGCTCTGTGCTCAGCGGGGAGTCTGCTTGAGATGCTCTCTCTCCTCTCCGTCTACCCTACCCACCCACCCCCCACTCATGCTCTCTCTCTCTCTCTCAAATAAACAAATCTTTAAAATATAAAATAAAAAGTCAAAGATGAATAAATGATTCTGCATTTAAGCTCTTTTAATTTCCTCTACTTAGATCTAGATTAAATAATAATGTTCAATATCATGGGTTATTGTAACCAACCAGCTTAGTAACTGGAAGCCACTATGAGCCTCTTCCTGTTCATCATCCAAATTGAGGAGAAAGTGATTGCCCTAAAAGGAAATTCACTCATAACCTTCCCACACCTAAAAATCCTCAGCAGGCCCCATCCCCATAGGAATAACTCCAAATTCCTCAGAGAAGGACTGAGACCATGTGGAATTTTGCCCTCTGGGGTCATCTTGTACCCTAAGACACACAACTTCATTTCCAATTATTTTTCTATTTCTCCAAACACAAGGAGCTGTCACACTGCTCCTTCTTCCTGGATCATCTTTTTCTTTGCTGGAAGACATCCAGAAATCCTTCAAAGCTTACATCATCTTCCCATTGTGTCTCCCTAGCACCTTTGATCACTCACATCACTGCATTCAACATTCAACGCTGCATGTAGCCATTTGTTCACATGTTTATCTGTTTCTTTAGTCTGTATGTTTCTTAAGGTCAGAGGTGGAGCCTTGATTCACAATTGGTGTTCAGTAAAAAATGTCTTCAATAAATCTGGATCACTCTAACACTGCTGAGTTTAAATGCCATTGGTAAACGATATGATCATGAAAGACATCATTACAATCATATAAAAGTTAATGCGTATCTTACAACAAGTTAGATATAATTTCACATCAATCTTAGCATTTTAGTATACCTACTTTAATATTGGGGAATATTGGAAAAACAAACACTGCCCTCAGAGTCACAGAAATCTTCACTCACATACTGCTCATATAATGTGGGCATTGAAAAATCCCACTTCTAATATCTTCTTTTTTTGGTGGTACAACAGGAACTTATTTTTCCACTTTAAAATATCTGTCTGTTAATATTTTGGCACAAAATAAAGGCTCTGCAAAACAGAAACATTTTCTGTTTTCCAGGAGATCTCCTCTACAGAGAAGATCTGTTATTCAAGACAGCTTGCAATAAATAGTTACACAGAATCAATCTTTCTACGGGAAATATTTAAAATTCAAGAGCTCTGAGCAAAATATTCAATACGAAACACCACACAGTTGATTGCTACGCTGACTGAAGTATATTAACTCATGATCAGTTAGTTAAGTTTTCCTTTAATTTCTTATTATCCATTTATTGATATTCACTGATCATTCCTCTAAGAACAGCTTTTCATTAACATAACCTACAGCATAAAAAGTGAGATCCTTATTTTATAATCAGTGGTTTTAACAAGCTACAGACTCCAAGAGCAATACAATGGCAAAGCAATTACAATCAATTAGTTTCCATCTGACAAGTGCTGTCTCCAGTGGTTACCTCCCCATTCTACCAACTGCCTTCCCTATCATGTTATCGTGTATCAGCACATTACAGAGGATCAGAGACCCAAGTAAATGCCTCTGCAAAAGTCCAAGGTGAGAGAGTACAGAGATGTCAGGCTTAACATGTACTCGGGTTTTCCATTTCCATAGCTTAGAGAATCCAAAACTTAATATAAATGCACATGCTTATCCCTTGCAATGACTTGACTGGATTCAAAGAAACACCACTGCTAAATATTTTTAATATTTTAATACAATAAACAGTAACAGAATGCTAGGCTTGATCCTTCTATCAGTATACTGCAATCATCAATAAATTTGAAACCTTAGAAATTACCTAAACATTTCACTATATAGTGTCCATATCTCACTACTCACCTAAAATCACACAGGCATTGGGCAAGGTAAATAAAATTCACCACCGGGTAAAATTTTACACTTGCAGGGCATCACGCCAAATATGTCAATGGAAAGATAGAAAAATTTCTTAATGGAATCACTAGGCTGTTACACCAACTCTAAGACCACCTACCCACTTTTGTAAAGTAGTAAATAAAGTAAATAAGTAAACTGTGCCTAGTCACTGTTAGGCTTTCTATCACTCATAACCAAACACAGCCCATCAAAGAGACAACAGTAATTTTGGATGATACCCTCCAATATTTGTATATCTACTTATAAGTGCATGTATGTATATATTTGGTTAATTATCTTACATATAAAATATATTAAAAACATCTAAAATAGAACATAAATGCAAATGAGAGAACAATAAAGTATGAGGTATACTTCTGTATTTTCTTTCTGTGCCCTAAGGTGACACAGTGTGCTTTAAAATATCCAGGTGAGTATTTTGTTCTAAAGAGGAAATCGGGGACATTTGGGAGAATGACATAATGCATGTGATCTAACTCCAAACTTTCATGACCCTAAGAACCTTGGGACACCTTAACAATCAGGTATGGAACTCTCATCTGTAAACCTATCCAGCATTTTTGAAACCTGTTTATATATTTTAAACTGGTTCACTTTTACAATAGTGCAATATACTAAACTGCCTATAATATATGCTACTATTTTGTTATGTACTTAAAATTCAAAGGGCATCTTCTGTTTCTAGGAATGTAACTTGATAAATTTGTTATAGAGGTTTTGATTGTCTTCAAAAAAAATCACAAGGATAAACTTCCAGGCAAGTAAACTAGGAGAAGCCTACTATTCCCATGAATTCCCATTTGTTTTTCAAGGTTCGCTCTTATTCCAGAGTAACTCTTTCTCAGACATCACTCACTCCCCTGCATCAGCCCAGGAATCTCCCATCTGACCAGGCCATGAGCTCCTGAGGGGCAGAGTACATCTTCACACCTCTCTGATCCAAGATCTTATGGACGGCCTGACACAGAGGTGAACACAACAGGTATTTATAGAAGAATGATCTTTTTACACACGAGAAATTTTCTAAATGTTCTGTACTGAAGGCTGTGCACGCTTTTCATAAAAGAAAAACCCCATATGAATAAATGTTTAGAAGTTAGGACTCAAGAAGAGCTTCCGAAGCAATTTAGGTAAAGTGTGTAGAAATTGATGAGAGGAGGGAAAAAACCAACTCCATAGGCAGAGGGGGCGGGAGGAGAGAAAAAATTAGGGATGGTACTCTCAAAGAGAGGACAAAGGAATGCTCAGCTTAAGATGAACAGAGATGGTGCTAAGGATGGGCCTTCCAAGTGCCATGATCAAAGTTCAAGGTCTCAGGCCAAGCAAGTGTAGTTGCCGGCAGGAGGAACGAGTACCCATTCACCTGAGACCACAGGGGCTGTACAGTTATCCAGACCATTCATCTGGCACTTGTTATATGTAGTTTAATGTGTTTTCTTACATTTTTCTGAGTTTTGGTCTCTATCCCCAGGGAGGTCAGGGAGAGTGCTCTGCTTTTAAGTTTTGTATTCTTTCCACACCATGTAGCAAACATAGTAAGCGATCAGTATAGTAATTAAACGCACAGTGGGAAGTAGTGGTGGTTAATTCATTAAAGGAAAAATGGGAAGAAAATGTAAGTCTGGGAAAGAGAAATCCCCACAGATTTTGCAATGGAAGTTAATTTTTTAATGAATTAAAACAATGACTGGTTTTCCCCCTTAAGTACTAAGTTGAACCTGAATATTACTTATTGAGGCTTTCTTTGTTGCCAGCACAACACTGCACATTGTGGGAACACAGATTTTGTTGCAAGAACAAGAGCACTAAATAGACTATTACAGATAATAATTGCAGTAGATAATCAAAATAAAGGGAGAGCTTAATTCAGGCTATAGTTCTCTCTGAAGGCTTTCCAAAGGGTTGGCACTGGGGCTGGGTCTTGAATGGGCATGATTTAATTGGCACAGGAAAAGGAATTCTAGATATGAAGAGCAAGAACACCTAAGGAAGGAAAATGATGACATGCAGCATAAACCCCAGATCCATTCCACGCACTCCCGCTTGCAAATGTCAGAGTCATCGACGAGTTTTTTTCCTTCCCCCACTGAGTTCATGAGAATTCTCTAAGAAAAGTTAAGATGCAATCTAAAAACTTTTAGGATTAGCAAAATACCTTTACAGGCTAGCACCCATTTAAATATGGTCATGAACTCCAGCAGACTCTTCCATGGGAGTGGTATAAATGAAACCTGCGGCCATACATTACAATTCCCAGTTGAATCCGCCATTTATTGGGCACACAGTAAGGAGCACTGGTAGGAGACGGACTTATAAATTATTTAACGGTTAAGGAAAGTTGCAAGAAGAATGCAGTAGTGTTTGAAAGGGAAATAAACTACTCCCCAACTGGCAAGAGGCAAACAGAGCTTTCTTCCTGCTGCCAGAGACCAGACATTGTTCACTTTGCTGGCATGGGAGAAATGAGGAACGTGGGGCAAGGAATCTGTAAGTTCAATTGAGTCATGGGGCTGCCGTGAGAACTGACAGTTCCTGACATATCCCAGAGCCATCCACTCCCATAGAACTGTAGAAAGGACCCTTCCTAAATTTGCATGACATACCTGCCACCTTACAGTTTGAAATCTTGTTTCTAAAGACTGCACCAGTTTAAATAAGCTTGCACGAGATGTAGCTTGTTCGATAGAAATGCATTTATTTGGAAATTGCAGTTTATCCTTCAGCTGAATCTATTTCCTCCTACCTGCATGCATGCACATGCCTAGACAAACTGCTTTCAGCGATAACAGTTATAATGGCAGCTACTGTCACTGGAGCTCTTGTCTTGTCACAAGCCCCTGGGCTTCCGCTAGGTACTACGCTACATGCTCCTAGGCACCATCTCTTCTCCCCATGTGGCTCCGCTGAAATGGTCCAGTCTGTGTCACTAGGTGTCTCTAAATCCAATGGATATTTGCATATTTTTTTTCCCATCTTGTTTGAACTCCCAGAAGCACCTAAACTCAAGCCACTCCCACCTCTGTGAAAAACCTTTCATTGGCTGCTGTGTTATCACCTAAGGTTGATTTTCCTCCTGCTTTTTAGTCTTTGCCACCTGTCTCATGTAACTTTTACTTAAAAGCCAGATGGCTTAAGAACTAGTCTTCAAATAATTCCTAATGTACACTCTGCACTGTGCTAACCATTTCCCATTAGCTATGTTTTGGCTTTAAATAACACTATGAATTTATGGTATTATTTACTTCCCTTATTTTACAAATGGAGAAATTGAGTCTTAGAGAGTTACATCATTGACCCAAGATCATAGGGTTCTTAGTTGGTAGCTTCTGGACTCAAACCAATGCAGCCTGACTTTTCCACTGTACTCCTTCCCACAGTCCACTTTTTTTTTTTTTCTGTTTGTTTTTTTTTTTCCCCCACTTTCACTTATCTCCCAGGTGAATGCTATCCCAGGTGTGGTCCTCAGACCAGCAGCATCAGCATTATCTATAAAGTTCAAGAGCCCCATCCTAAACTTACTGCATCAGAAACCAGAAGTAAGTGGTGGGATGCTCAGTTAACAAGCTCTCCAGGTAATTCTCCGAGAACCAGCTGCTTTGGGTGATCCTCTTGCCAACATGCCAATAACTCTCAAAGCTATACCTCCAGCCCACTGGTGTTTCTGAACTCAATCTGCCTACCTTTCCCTTCCTGGTGGATATCTCGAAGGCACCTAAAAATAAACTTGTAGAAAACCCAAGTCTTTCTCTTCTTCCACAAACCTACTCTTCCTCCACAAACTGATTCTCGGACTTAACTAACCACACCATTGATGCCATTGACTCTGCTCCAGCTATGGACAGATTTATTCTGATTAGTCCTGTCATTTCCATACTACTTATTAAATACTTTGAATATTACCTCTGTGCATACTTGACAGGCAAAAGATTTGAATCTGGGAGAAAGTTCTTGAGTAAACAAACATATAAATGTTTATTAAAGATATATGACTATTTATTTTTCACTTGAAACCCATGAGCATAAAAAAAATACCCTGATCTTTAGCAGTCAGCCTTGGGCCCATTCCCATGATCATAGATACTTTTTTTAAAAAAGATGTATTTACTTATTTGAGAGAGAGAGAGAAAGAGAGTGCACGAGCATGGGGGGGAGGGGCAGAGGGAGAAGAAAATCTCGAGCAGACTCTGTGCTGAGCGTGGAGCCGGATGAGGGGCTCTATCCCACAACCCTGAGATCATGACCTGAACAGAAACCAAAAATCGAACATTTAACCAACTATGCCACCCAGGCATCCCAAACATAGATTTTTTTTTAATCATTTTGCTCTAAACACGTTATTACAGATACGGAGCTACAAGGTGGTGCTTACCTTATCATGCTGAAGGTATGTGTGTGCTGGTGATGTTGGCATCACCATTACTGTTATGACCATTATAATACTCAGAAAGCATGCCATGAAGCATCTACCACATGTCAGGCCTGGAGATAAATTCTAGGAATAGAGAGTTGCCCTTGTCAGGTCCCTAGGAACTCAAAGTCTAATATGGGAAAAGGGTGGGGAACAGAACATGTAAAGAGTTACACTGCAGTTCTGAGTGATGATCATAGCACTAGAGGAATGAAGACTTATGGAAGTTCCAAATACTGAGAGCTACTTCTAACCCTAGTATTTGGGGAAGACTTCAGTAGGAGCTCACATTTCACATAGGCCTTAAACAATTAGAATTGTTTTGCTGTGCAGGCAACTGCTGGTGTGGATAGGTCAAAGGCACAGCATATATAAAGTCAGAGAGCCTTAAGGGGCCTGATTTTGTCCAGTGTTATTGAAACCCAAGGAATGTGAGAGGGAGACAGGAAAGTGAATCCCGGAGGGCCTTCTATGTTTGGCATGTACATGTGGGTAAAAAAATGAGGAAGTGTTTTGTAATTTTGTATAATGAGAACACGATGGGAGTTTTAGGGGGCTCAAGTGTGCTATCAAGGTGAGTGTGTCACCTGTGGACTTGTAGAAGCCTCTCGGCAGAGCTCAGAGAGACTGGATGGGGGACTGTTGAAAGGGGTTTTCACCCACTATATGTCATGTAAGGGTGTATCTGGGAAATAAAGTCACAGAGAGTGGAACATTGTCCCCAGCATGGACAGCAGTCCCATTTTGAAAGGCATTCTTGCATGGGAAATCAAATCCCAATAGAAAGTTGCTTAGGAATGTGGTGTGGAAAGGAGAGCTGAGTGATTCAGGTCTAAAATGGCATCTGATTAAAATTCCCTGATGCGCCTGACTTAGAAGATAGGCAGAGACCTGAAGGAAGTCTGTTAGCTGAGGTCTCTATGCTGGAGAAGCTTGAAAGGCCTCACCCAAATAATCTCAGCACTCATCTTTCTTTCGGAAATCAAGATTGGCCAGTCACCTACAAAGGGTCATATTCTTTCCTTGGCTGATAGTATTGGAATTTCTTATGCAGGTATAACGCCATTTGTAATTTCCAATGCTGCTGCTCATGTGTAAGTAAGGGAATGTCTGAAAAAGCAGGCAATGATCCCTCTGGCAGCCAGACTGTGATGTTTCCAAATAAGCACATGATTTTCCACCAAATACTCTGTGACTTTATTTGGCACCAGACAGAAGACAAGGTCACTTTGCAAAAAACATCTGGTTATATGCCCCTCTTTTGACCAATGTTAAGTGACTGCTCTCCTATTGACCTCTTGCATCCTGGATTTTTAAGCTACTCATTTGTAGTAATGTACTCCTGTTTTCCTGAGCCTCTGGGGTCGTCAACTCATAGTTCAAATTACCTGGCAAGACTGCTTGATTAGGAGAGATGAAGTTTCTATGGGGATTTTAAAAAGTCTCATCTCTAATAGGTAAAAATCTTTAATTCAGGGTTGGTGTGAGGGTATTCTCCTAGTCCATTTGGACGGCCATAACAGAATACCATAGACTGGGTGGATTATAAACAACAGAAATCTGTTCCTGACGATTCTAGAGTCTGGGAAGTCCAAGATCAAGATGCCAGCAAGTTTGATGTCTGGTGAGGGCTTCCTGGTTCATCGACGGCTGACTTCTTGCTATGTCCTCACATGGGGAAGGGGGGTGAGGGAGCTCTCTGGGCTCTCTCTTATAAGAGTGCTAGCTCCATTTAGGAGACTTCCGCCCTCATGATCTAATCACCCCCAAAAGGCCCCACCCCCTAATACTATTATTGGGTGTTACTGTTCAACATATGAATTTGAGGAGACACAACCATTCAGCCGATAGCATATTTTCATTCAGTCAATATTTATTGAATAACTATCGGGCAGCTGGTGATGGGCTATTTACTGGGAACATGCCACACTACACACACACACACGCTCATATACACACACCAAATAAAGAAAAAACCATATTCCTATCTTTCAGAAACCTAAGGTCTATGAGACAAACAGATGAAAATAATAACGAAGGTTATTATTTCTCATGGTGAATCTGAGAATTGTCCCTAGGGTGAGACTCATTTTTGTTAGCTTTGATAAACCAGCTCAAAGGCTGGGTTTCCCAGACCTGTGTGTCATTTGTGGTTCAAGGCTCTCAGTAGTCAACAAAATGTCTCTGCTTGAAAGAATGAAAGACAAAGAGAGCACATCTAGGGGACTAGGATCTTGTCCTGAGTGGGGGACACAACCAGGAGAAGAGCCCTGCATTTGGCAAAAGGACCTGAAGGGTTCTGTAGAGAAGACAAATATCGAGCCGGAATGTAGCTTTGGCGGAATGTTTCATTGTCTCATAACATGTGCTCTGGATGAAATCTAGAGATCACTGTGAGAGTGTGGGGTGCAGGGTGCCCCCCTTTGGAGAGGAGCTGTGCAAAGGCCTCAGGGGACATGCACATGGACCATTTGAACAACTGTGGCCTATGCCCTGACAATGCGGGGCAGGTACTGTGTATGAGATGAGGACGGAGACAGACAGGGGCTTGGAAATGTTTTGTTCTTCATCATAAAAGCCAGGAGAAGCCACTGAATGATCTTCCAGAAGGAAATGACCGATCATTATGTATTTTTGCACAATTGTGTAAACTGATTATAATGTGGATAATTCATCTTAGGGTAGCAATCATACATGTAGGCAGGCCTATACGGAATAGTCCAGGTGAGATAAGAGGGGAAGAAGTGGTGGGTGCGAGAGAGATTTATGAAGTAGAATTGCCAGTATTTGGCGATTCACATGGAAGGTGGAGTAGGATGGCTACTAGGCTGATCTTAATTCTTCGGTTTCTGGATTAATACTGAGGAAGTTTGGGAACCTGGTGCAGGGCATCTTGGATGTCATGGAGAGACTTCATTCAGGGGGATTTGAGCAGTGGTCATCTACCAACTAGAATAAAACAACTGCAATATTTTAATAGTTAATACAATTAACGAAGCACACTACTGTATATCGGACCTTCTCATGGTCTAAATCTGTCTTTAGCTGTCTTAGTTGTAACAACTGAAACTAGACAATCTTAGGATAAACAGAAACCTTAGAAGTCAAAATGTGATAGTAATGCTTGAATAAACCTATTATTCAGATTTAAATATTATCTTCGTTTTGCAGAAGACAAACTGAAACACAGAGTGACCAAGGAATCTTCTTAGGATTTCACAGCTATAAAATGGAAAGGCAGGAATTACACCCAGAGACGCCCAACTCCATAATGCACGTTCTTCAGCATTCTACAGTTCACCTGCTCTGAGTGTTGGACTCTTTTAAGGTGTGTGTATTCAAGCCTCTTCTTGCCAAATTCCATTAGTCACCCTATTATGAGTAAATGGCAGAGCAATCAGGAAGTGATGTTTTTCAGTAACCCATTCATGTTCTCACCCATCTGCCCCACAGCTGTCGATCTGAGCACACAATGAAACACTGAGTAAGGTAGGTACCGGGAGAAGGTAGGTGGGTACAAAAACTAAAACAAAGACAGTGCTCGACACTGGGAGTTTCTATTACTGTCTCTTTCAAATTTCCCTTTAATGCTATTATGGCTTTGAAATAATGTCTAAACATTGACACGGTTCTCCAAATTTCTTCATAAAAATGAACATCATTTACTTCAGTTATTTAAAATCTTACTTTTCCCCCTTAATATCTTTGGCTCTTATTTTCTTGTTCAGAGATTCAAGCACTTCCTTCTCTATATGGGTCATGAGAAAGGCATGGGCATGGCAGCCATATGGGCACTGTGGGCCTGGGTCTGAACCCCTGCTTATGCATTTGCTCCCTCTGTCAAATGTCTGCAACTCTGTCATATCTCCACGGTCATATCTACGTAAGAAGGACTTGGAGAGTGGGCTGAGGTGGGAACTAGACCCACCTTAATGCTGCTTTTGCTCAGAAAATGTGTTTTTACTGCTATTGTGTGCTTAATTGGGATCCTTTGAGAGACTGAGTTTATAACCACCCTTCTACTCTGTTTCTATGAGTTTTGCTTTTTCATATTCCACATTTAGGTGAGATCATAGAGTACCTGTCTTTCCGTCTGACTTATTTTGCCTAGCATAATGCCTTCAATCCTGACCCCTACTCCGGCCACCCCCTCTCATCATTCCTGGGTATTTTGTCTACAATTCTAGGTGTGAAGAAAAGTCAATTAAGAGAAATTTCCCAAAGAAAATGTCAGAGACTTGAAGGAGTTCTTATTGCTGGCTGATTGCAAAAATTATGAAGATTGTATTAAAGGACTAGAAAAGACTAACACATGGTTCTTCAAGTACAGGGACTATGTCTTCAAGCTGTCTTGTATCTGCAGTCCCCACCTTAGCTAGCAGATTGCTAGATACACAAGAGAAGATAAATGTTCAATGAGGTGGGACAGATATAAATTCCTAGAAAGCATGGCAATGGGAAGCTTGCCCAAGAAGGAAAGGAAATGCAAACATGCAACCAAAGCATCAGGACTGAGAAGATACGAAGGGATAGTAGAAACAAACTAAAAGTCAAAAGAGTCCCTGGAAACATAAGACACTTGAACTTCAACATATCCACACTTCAATAAAAGGGGAGGGGGGTAAGGAGAAAAGACCCAAAAAGCACTTACTAAATATACAGGCAATCAACAATGCAGTGTTAACCCCTAAAATGCCACATCTGTTCAAAACAAACGATAAAATTTATTCGGTGACTAGGCCATTTATCATTTTAACAACTTCCAGGTCTTAGGAATAGCAATCACTATAGAAAACAATTACATTTTCCCCACATCTCCTACACATCATTCATTTCACTGACTTACAAAGTCTCATCCTCTGTCACCCTGTTCATCCTCTTAGTAACAGTGTGGGGCACATCCCAAGCACAAGGGGGAAAGCCTTGTTTCTTTGTCCCACATTGGAACTCAGTGCTCTTGCCTCTGTATGTGGGATCAAGTCCAAGAAGGCGTAATACCTGACCTAATGCTCTGCAATGTATGTCTGCAAATTGGGGTTTGCATTCCAACTTTGCTACTTATTGGCATTTTGAACACGAGTAAACTGAATACATGAAAACCTATAATTCATGGGGTTTCCTGAAGCCTAAATGAGAAAAAACAATATTGTTCCAGAGTGGATCTGTCAAGAGCTGGGCGCCAAGCATTTTTTTCTCTTCTTTCTGTTTTACTAAGTAAGTCAACATGTATTTATTAGGCGTCCAATTCAGCAGTGTCTCTGTATAATGCCAGTTAAAATCATTTATTAATTTAACAATCTATCATTGAACATTGTCTCTAAGACTCTTAAGTACTGTACTAGTACCAGGGGTAGAACTGAGGAACTCAGTACCGAGATCATAAGGCACGTGGCTGTTTCCCAGGAACTACCAGCACGGGTGACTGTCCAGGTGCCCGGTTCATTCTGCTAAGTGCCGCGCAAGGGAGGAGGGTGGCAAATGTACCCATAACACCCAGAGTTTGTGGTTTTCTTAGCACTTGTTTGGAGACTGGATAGGGCTACAGAATTTCAAATGTAAAGATGTTCCTCTCAGGGCAGTTGTGGGTTTCCCATTTGCTACTAAAGAGACTAGATTAGTAAAGGGTGAAATGCCTCCACCAATTACCAGAAACATGATGATGTCACAAGTGTACAGCCTGCAGGGGCGCCTGGGGGGCTCAGTCGTTAAGCATCTGCCTTCAGATCAGGTCATGATCCCAAGGTCCTGGGATCGAGCCCCACATCAGGCTCCTTGCTCAGCAGGGAGCCTGCTTCTCCCTCTTCCTGCCACTCCCCTTACTTGTGCGTTCTCTCTCTCTCTCTGACAAATAAATAAAATAAAATAATAAAATAAAATAAAATAAAATAAAATAAAATAAAATAAAATAAAATAAAGTAAAAGACCCAAGTGTACAGCCTGCCACTCGACTATCCCTTTGATCTCAGGACAATAATTGATACCTTTCTGCATTATTCTTCAAAAGGTTTTGTTTATGTTTTTGTCTTTTGCCAGGGAAGAGAGGGACTCATGTTTCATTAAGTCATCACTGTCTTACTAATCTGTGGAAATGTAGACAAGAGATGGATGGTTAGAATACACATGGCACCAAGGAAAGATCTATTGATCTTGTTTGACTCTTGGCTCAACCACGTCCACCTGCTTTTCAGCAAGTCCTTAATTTTTATAAATTTTATCTATAAAATGTGATTATAATACTACTCATTATTCATTTTCAAAACAGCTGAAAGGGCCCAATCCATTATTGATTTCTAGTAAATATTCATTTTATCTTACGTCTTTTTTTCTCTAAAACTTTCCATTTGAGGGGCACCTGGGTGACTCATTCGGTTAAGCGTCTGCCTTCGACTCAGGTCATGATCCCAGGGTCTTGGGATCGAGTCCCGCATCGGGCTCCTTGCTCGGCAGGGAGCCTGCTTCTCCCTCTCCCACTCCCCCTGCTTGTGTTTCCTAACTGGCTGTCTCTCTCTCTGTCAAATAAATAAAATCTTAAAAAAAAGAGTTTTCCATTTGATTAGAAACTTCTCCAAAGAATGTATATATACATACACACACACATACATATGCATATATATATATATATATACACACACACACATATATCAAACACATGAAAGAATGTTCAACAGAATTAGTCATCATGGAAATAAAAATCAAAACCATAACGAAATACCACCTCATCCCCACCAGAATGGACAATAATGACTGTTGGCAAAGAGAATGTGGAGAAGCTGGAAACCTCATACCCTGCTGGTAGGAAAGAAAAATGGTGCAGATGCTTTGGAAAACAGTTTGGCGATTTCTCTAACTGTTAAACAGAGGTACCATATGAACAAGCAAGTCCACTCTTAGAAAACAAATTTTCACGTAAAACAAATATTCATACTTGTATATGAATGTTCATACAAGCATTATTTGTAGTCAAAAAATGGAAGTATCGAGTGATGTATGGATAAAAATGTGTGGTATATCCAAACAATGGGATATTATTTGCCAATAAGAGTAGCAAAGCACTGATATATGCTACGGCATGGACGGAACTTGAAGGTGTGATGCTTATGGAAGAAGCTAGACATAAGGGTATATCCTATGATTCCATTCACATGAAATGTCTAGAATAGGCAAATCCATGGAGACACAATGTAAACCAGTGGTTACAGAGGGTGGGAGGAGAGAGAAGTTTCCTTCCCTGTCTTTCAATCTTGGTTTTTTCACATTCCTTCTTTTGTATTTCCAGTTTATTAGTAGGTAAAAGGGGACATATATGGTTCCTATTTTAGATTCTGCAAAAAATAATCACTGTCAATTTCATGCTATGCCTTTGAACGAAAGGGAACACACACTGCAAGCCACTAGAGAACAAAGAAGGAAAACCCATCATGTACTTCCCAAAGCTCCTTGCGTTATTGACAAAACTTTACTCCCAGACCTCTGTTTCAGAACAAATATTGTTTTGAGAAAATTGGTCCATTCTCTGTGCCTGTTGGAAAGCAATTAAAGCTGAAATCAAATAACTATAATCATCTGTTCATTTCCGACCCTTATCTCTCCATTTGCAGAAAGAGCTGCTATGTATTAAAGTGTTTGTGGATCATTCAATAATTTAGGTACTAGGGAAAAATGGTGGTTTTTGAAAGCAGTGCTGAGACAATTTTGGATTTTTAACAGAAATTCCAAATGAGGCACAGATAAGAGGCTAGCAACCCTCCAAATTTTGCTTCCCTAATGGTGGATCATAAGGTTCTCCCTCCCCCTCTGCATTGGCTTGTTTCCCAATCAGCACTACAAAGTAGAAACATAATCACCCTCCTTAACACCTTAAGATTTGGCAAAGGGGGAATATTCTGTGTCCTTCCCACACTGGGACTCCATGTCTTCTCTTCTTTCCGGTGTGACATTTTCTTGTATACACCAAGTAACAACATCCACTTTCATCCCTCCTAGCTGATGAGCCTTAATGAAGAATTAGATTTAATTCATATAGAACAGGGGTCAGGAAACTGGCTTTATCCTTAGGCCAGGCTCCCTCATCACAGGTAGGTGCCATGATTTTAGGCATCACATCTGGACATAATATTACATAAAATTGCCCACTTTTTTTTTTTAAAGAGAGAAAGAGTGCATGTGTGCGAGCAGGAGGCGCAGAGGGAGAGGGAGAGAGAGAGAATCCCAAGTGGGCTCCACACCCAGCACAGAGCCCAACACGGGGCTCGATCTCACAACACTGAGATCATGATCTGAGCCAAAACCAAGAGTCAGACACTTAACCGATTGAGCCACCCAGGTGCCCCCACCTGCCCACTCTTAACCAGTCTCCAGCATGGGGCCTGGCATTCCTCTGAGTGGCTTAGGAAAGCACCTGGCCATGTGGAGAGCAGACTGATTTTCAGAACAAAACCGGAATTCAGTTAGAAGGGGAGGTCGTGGATGATAAAATGTGAGCAGGTAGCCAACAATATCAGGTAAGTTTTCATGAGGATTCAATAAACTAATGCAACTAAACTACATAGTTTAGGCATTCAATAAATGGTTTTTCCTTAGAACTGTGATATTATCCTTTTGTTGGATTTGCTGGCAGTGTCCTTTCAAAATGTCTAATATAAAGTAAGCTTGAATTAATGCATATTATTTCTTTAAATGACTGAACAATTTCCAGGATCTAGTGAGACTGGATGGATGTCATTACTCAAACACAGACTCCTCTGTGTCTCCCTTTCAGCACACTCATGTTATTGGTGTCCATCTCATAAACACTTAAACATCCCCAAGGTCATTTGGTGTAATTAACTGAAAAGTAAACTTAATCAAGGTAAATGAATGTGCTATTTTCTTAACAAAATCACTCATTGAATGCCCGTAATTAATAAAAAGAAGCTCAAAATTAAGAATCAATGCAGGGTATAAACATGAACCAGGAAGGCCTACCTATAGATATTATGGGCAGGTGCTGGGAAGACCCCAGAAACTCAAATTGCTAAGTTATGAAATATTTATTTAAACCTCTCCTACCAATAAAATAAGCACACAAATCCCCCAACCTTAGCTCTGGATACAGGAATCACACACAATGCAAGAGAAAAACATCCTTGGAGAATGTTGTTAACTGCAGACTTTGGAAATCTCCTCCCCCCCCACCCCCACCCCTGCACTGAGAGATGTTCTAGGAAAACGCCTCCATGTTGCAAGAGTCTCCCATTAAGCTCTGCCTTTTGAAACCCCATCCACTTTCCCCCACACAACACACAATCAGTTAGTTCAGCTGCGCACTTTTCCCCAATCCTCTCACCTGGCATTAACTTTGGCCTCTTCCCTGCGTCCTCAGCATTCTGCTGCTATCTTTATTATAACATGCATCACTCTGTCTTGAGTGCCAGCTATTTTTATGGGTCTTTGTTATTCTGCCTCCCAATGGGAAGATCGTGAGCTCCCTGAGAGCAGGGGCCAGGATTCACTCATCTTTTCTCTCCCATTGCTGCAGACCACCTACCTTAATATAGAAGCAAAGGCAGGAATACATCCTGATCCAAAAACATATCCGAGTATGTTCTTTCCATCATACTTTACTGTAAAACTGAAAGCTTCTTTGTAAACAGACTATGTCCCTTATGCAAGCAGGATTTTGAAAAATGAAAAATTATGTTAAAGAACCTGGTTGTTGATCCTTTCTGTGTGATTGCCTATATAAGAAGAAAAACATTCTTTTTTTGTTGTTAGGGTGAGGATCTTGTACCAAATATAAATGCCTATGTTTGCCTCATTCTGTTTCTTGTGAAGACATACATAGCCTTCTAATTTAAAAACTGCCTGAGGATACTGGATTTTGGCAGTTAGTGTTAGATCACAAAAGTCAGTTTTTTCTCTATATATATGGCCTTCCCAAGCATTCAAGATCAAAATATCACAAATCGATCACATTAGAGCCATCACAGATAAGAAAAGGGACTGTGCCTGTGATATTGATCTCATGCCAGTTCAGAGATAAGGCAATGTGAAATCTGCCTTTTTTGGCTTATGCATGAAAAGAAAAATTCCAAAAAGCCTAGATGTGATTCCAAATATAACACGGGACTGCCTTGTAAGGTGGTAGATCCCCCATCATTGCAGGTATGCAAGCACAGGATGGGCTGGCCACTCATCATGGGAATTTGTAGGGATTTCTTCCATAGAGCAGAGAATTGGACTCGAGAGACAGTAAGGTCCCTTCCAGACATCTGTCTGTGAGAGATCCTCCCTGGATTTAAGCGCGAGGAAGCCACGGAGTGGCAGAAGAGAAAACCGTTGGCTCCCCAGTCCCCTGGCTCCCCGTGGCATCGGCATCCCATAGACAGGTGGCAGTGTCACGATGCTACCCAAATGCAAGGCATAGGCTTCCAGGCTCAAACACAGCATGTACCAAACACACTGACACAGTGTCTTAGTCAAAAATTAGAGCTGTGAAAGCTGATTAATTTTGCATCCAACTGAAATTCTATTTCACAGCAAAGCAGTTCCCCAGCTGTGAAAGGATGAGCACTACGGCTCCAAAGAAATCAATGATCCCTCTCTAGTACTTAAAGCATCCTTACGATTCCCTTTGGGTGAAAGACAACTTTATAGGAACATTGTTCTGATAAATCAAACCTCAAGCATTCCTACTGGGAGGCAAAAAACTACCCGGGAAACTCATGCACTACTCTGCCTTAAGTACTTGCAGGGCTCTCTGCCAGAAGGGCAGCGTGGAGGGCAGAGGCCCAGGCCTCTGTCTGTTCTTGCTCATGCATGCTCCGTGTGTCCAGCTTGCTGCCTTCTTCCCCGCAGTCAGTCAGGACTGCATGGAGATCAGACTGTCCAAATGCTTTAGGGGTTCTCATGGTGCAGAGCAGCAACATGCACACATTCCATCTCCAATCGTGGGGAACATTTATTTTTAGCCACCTCCACAAATAGGTTGAATGGTCTAAGCAGCTTTTTTTTCCAAAAAGTTTTTAAGGAAAAATTATGCCAGGTAGAGCCATAAAATATAAGAAGAGGAAGAAAAAAATGAAAACAAAAAAACAAAACCAGGTCTTGGGTGGGGAATGATGAGGTTAATGATCCTTCTTTCTGATGTCTCTAACCCTTTGGATATGGTAAGGTGAATGCAGATCTTGGAGTGAGGATCTGAGGAGGGACATTTCACAGCCTAGTTGACCATGGAAACCTTTGTTCCTGGGTCCCCTTGAAATTTCAGTTCCACAGTGGCATAGTTTAGAAAATGCTGAGTTACAATAAAGCCCATGGCTCTACCGCATCGGGGAATGTTAATTGTGTGGTCTAGAAGGTATCAGAGAACCAAAGCCTTTTACACAATTCAGAAGCAGGTGAAAATAGCATTCAGCCTGGTTCCTTTTTTCATGAAAAGCTGGGGGGGAGTGGGCATGAGTGTCAGGCCAAGAGGAAAAAGAGAAAGGGGTCCATGGGAAAGGGGAGGCCCTGGAGACCAAAACAAGAAGAGACTGACCAAGCCCAGCAGGTATTCCTGGGCCCAAGCAGTGGCAGGAGAAGTTTTGCCATGTCTGCCCTGGAGCAGAGCTGAATCCCTAGGACAGCAATGGACAGAAATGGGCCCAGTTTTAGTGCTGTAAGAATACAGTTGATTAAGATTCTATTGTACAAGTCTAATCACTGCAGATAATGAGATTACTGTGCTGTAAATACAAAAGCCAGGACCCAGAGACAAGCTTGGGATGTTGTTCAGTAGAAAACACAGATTGAACCCGTGCAGGGCCCCAGCCAGGATGTTAAATGAAGGAGAGGGCAACAGATTAATCCCCTCAATCACATTGGCGGAAGGTTGTCAACAATGCCATTTTAAGAGAAATATACATTATGCCAAGAATCCCAATTATATGATGGTCCTTCAGATGGTATATGTTTACACTGACTTAGGAGACCAGATGGATAAACATCCAACCGCAGTCAAGGATCTGGTGCCAGTGACAGGACAACAGATTAGAAAAGCCTTATTTATCAAAAAGCTTCAACATACTTTCAATTTTTGCCCTCTACATGGAATCTGCCTAAAGAAAACTATTCTAGATATAGAAAAAGTGTTTTGTCCAAAAGTGTGTATTGCTGTATTATCTATATAAATGGGAACGTTGAAGCCACACACATTTCCAAGAATAGTTGGTTATATAAATTACACTAGAGTCACAGAGTGGGATTTTCTTCAGTTATTAAGAAGTGATGTAAAAAAAAAAATAAATAAACCTAGTTATAATATAATGCTAGACCAATAAAAAAAAATATATAAGCATTTTATATAATCGTGACCATGAAAAAAATTAAGGTCAGTATGGCAAAGATGACTGAAAAATCAAACAGTAACAACAGTTCCAGTAGGGGTTGTAGAGTTAAACATGACTGTACATGACCCTTTTCTTTCATTGCTTTTTCAGAATTTTCAAGTTTTTCTTTTACAAATACCACTTTCTCTTATGAAGCAAAATATAAAATAGGTTAGACCAGGAAAGGACTATCTTTAAAGGATGGGCTTGCCTATTAAGGTGTTCCTCACCATCAATAAACATTTAGGAAACAATCCCATACATGGAAAATAATCATAGCCAAATATTCTTACAGCTATAAAAAATATCAACAGGAAAGGGGGTGAAAGAGAATGAATGGACACTGAGGAATCCATACCTTAGGTACACTCCAGAGGCTAGGTGTGGTTCAGGCTAAATGCCTGTGACTGAGCCATGGGCCAGAGTTGTAGATGCCAAGGTCACACAGGGCCAGAAGCCAAGAGCACAGGTCTCCAGCTTCCTGTAATGGGTAGCCCACAGTGAGGCTTCCATGATCAGCAATCGAGGCTTCCAGAAGTCTGTTTTATCTAATGACACGTAAGGAAAGATTAGGAAGGGGATCTAAGTGGCACTGCCAACGTGAATGCACAGTAGACATTTGGTATGGGAGCCAGAGTGTCATGTAACTGAGGGGTGACTATGAAGGAATAAAACAGAGTCTCTTATGTGGTCAATCAATTTAGTCTCATTCTTTAGAGTCACTCTTGATTTGACAAAAGATCTAAAAATGCCTTTGTCTTTGCTCTTGAAATAGATGGTATCAATTCTCTAACTCCTGTTCAGGGTGTCTTCTTTTCAATCTGTCCCAAGTTAATAATGTGCCCCTAAAATATAATTTCAGGTCCTTCTTTAAAAAAAAAAATCTAAACAAATCGCTTACCTTTATTATAGATGATGGGGACAAAAGAAAGAAAAAAAAATTACAATAGAAATGCTAATCAATGATACTCCCAGCAAAGGTGACACTTTTATAAGAGAGCATGATGGATATCAAATTAACATAAATTCTTCTCTTAGAGGAATAATTACATTTAAAAAAAAACCTTGCTTTTCAGTAGAATGCAGCTCCTCAATAAAGTAGCACCCTGACACCAGCCAAGGAGAAAAGAAGCCACTCTAAAAATACCTCGGTAAAAATGGAAAGAGCTGACATTTCCTTCCACGCTCCTGAAACAGCCGTCTCTGGGACTGCATGGCCCTCAGCTGTCCAGTTGCTTTATCCTTCACTCTGCTTTATACAGCTATGCTTTTTGGGGTAAGGAAATGGCTCAGATTTTCAGTCTGCATGAACTTTCTCTCATTTCTTAAGACAGATTAGTTACAGAAAAGCATTACAAACAAGTGCCAACAACAGAAATCTATAGAATTCCAAAAATACACAAGGCTATAGCCATCTTCAAGGATAAATACATTCAAAACTTTAAACTCCTGGATCATCAATTTCCACTCTGCTCCCACGTATTCCCTTCCGGCATCAGCACTTGAATAGGTGTCATCTGTTCTTTCATTTACTCAAATGATTTTTTTTTTTTTTTTGCGTGATGATGTGCCAGGCACTCTGAAGAGCTATGTGAGAATAACTGATGGTTACACATGGCATAGCTTCCTAAAATCACTCCAAGGCAAGTTGCAGGTCCCTAACCCTGTAACTATGGTAAGATAAACAGAAACTGAGAAACCCCTGTTCGATCTATTCACAGATTTGACTAGAGCCCACAGGACTGGTGGTCTATAAACTACCTTTCTTTATATTCATCGATTGAAGAGAGGTTGGCCAACCAATCAGTAAAAAACATGGATTTAACTCCTGAGTCTGGAATGCTACTCTAGCCACGGAGGTATGTGGCTGAAGGTCTCATCCCTTGAGGACACACACAATAAAAACACCCAAACAGGATCCTAGTCCAAAATCCCAGTGAAGATACTAACCCTTCTCCTTCTAGGAAATGTCCTCCTCATTAACTTCTAAGCCATAATACTGACTTCCATAAAAAAGGGTATGGTATCTTTGTTCAGAAGAAAGATGCTGTTATTTACCAAGATCTATTCCTTCTACCATGTTACAGACTGAATTGTGCCCCCTGCCCCAAAAAAATATAGGTTGAATCTGTAACTCCCGATGTAACTATATTTGGGGATAGGGCCTCTAAGGAGGTAATTAAGATTAAATGAGGTCGTAAGAGAGTCCCTACTTCAACAGGACTAGTATCCTTATGAGAAGAAGAAATATCAGGGGTGCCTGGATGGCTCAGTTGGTTGTGTCTGCCTTCAGCTCAGGTCATGATCCCAGGGTCCTGGGATCGAGCCCACATCAGGCTCCCTGCTCAGCGGGGAGCCTGCTTCTCCCTTTCCCTCTGACATTCCCCCCGCTTATGCTCTCTGACTCTCTCTATCTCTCTGTCAAATAAATAAATAAAAATCTTAAAAAAAAAAAAAAGAAGAAGAAGAAGAAACATCAGAAACGTCTGCATACAGAGAATGGGCCATGTGAGGACACAGCAAAGTGGCCATCTTCAAGCCAAGGAGAATCCTCAGGAGAAATTCACCTTGCCAACACCTTGATCTTAGATTTCCAGCTTCCAGGACTATGAGAAAATAAATTCTGCTGTTTAAGCCACCCAGTCTGTGGTATTTTGCTATGGCCACCCTAGCTGACCAATGTACCATATGATGGTTCACATGCCATATATGTTAGTCTGTGTAAGAAAACACATCTAGTATATGCCAGCGATAATGTGAACACAAAGAAAGGTACTTGAGAGGCACTTGTATTTGGTTTGCAGGTACAGGTGAGGCATAAGGAAGATGAGGGTCCCTAAGTCTCCATGATTTATTCATATCTCTGCCTATTCCAAAGCTAACCATTTGGGGTCTCATTGTAAGATCATCATAATAGTGAAGGAAATTCATGTTAATGAAAAAAATTGATAGATTTTTTAAAGTTGTTTTTAATCTCTGCCTTTCTCTTATTTTCTTGCTTATAGTCCCAAGTATCTTCAAATTGAAAGCTCAGGTTCACTTACTGCTAAAGCAGCTTTTCCTACAGGCAAATCAGAAATGACCTACAGCATACTTGTGGTAATCCAAGGGCATCCACCTGGCCCTTATAACTTCTACTAGTTTACCATTGATGCCCAGGCCATAGGCCATCTTTATAGCCCCCTGTTTTTCCCCATCTGAAGTCTGCTTCTGGGCTGAGAGTTTAAGAGCCCAGGATCCTAATAATCGGGCACTCTGCTTAGCTCTTGCTTGTTTCCCATACTATTCACCCTGGATGTTTTCCCTCAATCTAGAGTCTTCCTTCCAGAGAACTGATGACTCTAAGCAACACTTCCTAACTTTAATACTAGCCTTTACTAATTAATATGTATCAGATAATGTACTAAATTGTCTTGAGGGTTACCTTATTTGTTTTAAATAATTCTTTGAGGTAGGTATAAGTTTCATCACCATTTTAAAGGGACCAAAAAATGAGGGTTAGAGAGTTTAAGTCACTTGGCAAAAATCACAAATTAAATGTGATGAGAGATTTAGGATACTGGCCAAAATCCAATAACATGGAACAGATTTACCCTTCTGCCTAAGATAACTTAAAAAAAAAGACAAAAGTACATAAAACAAAGTTGATCAAGACTTTATATATCTGGCAAAGAAGGTAAGTGATCACTGGAAATAAAATAAATAAAATGGGAAATGGGAAGTCAAATGAGAGATGAAAATTATAAATCTGAGATAAACACTGGATGGAACTAAAGATATATTAACCATTCCATTGCAGAAGAAAAGAGTAGAGTAATATATTTGAATATATAGCAGTAGAAAATACCAAAACAGAAAGATACATTTTTTAAAAAGAACCAAGCATTAGTAAAGTGTGGGATAGTGCACTTCAAGGTTCATAACAGGCTTATAACCTATGTGAAAATAATTGGAGCTTCCTAATAAGAGAAAGAATGAACAAATATTTTAAAACATAAGAGCCAAAAATTGTAAAATTTTGATGAAAACAGTAAGCCCATAGAATCAAGATGCACAACAAATCCAAAGTATAAGAAAGATAAAGAAAACTGTATAAAGGCATATCATAACCAACTTTCTATAAAACCAGCAATAAATAGAAAATCTTATAAACAGCCAATGGGAAAACATAGTTACCAAAGTACAAAGATGGGAATGACAAAAGGATTCCTGTCAGAAACATTGGAATCTTGATGAAAAAGAAAAACAGGGATGCCTGGGTGGCTCAGTCAGTTAAGCATCTGCCTTCGATTCAGGTCTTGATCCCAGGGTCCTGGGATCGAGTCCCACATTGGGCTCCTTGCTCAGTGGGGAGCCTGCTTCTCCCTCTGCCTGCCACTCCCCCTGCTTGTGCGCTCTTTCTCTCTGACAAATAAATAAATAAGATCTCTTAAAAAATAGCTTTTGAAACCAGAAGTGAAATAAAGACATACTGTTGCTGCAAGAATTTATCAGCAACAGAGCTGTACTACAAGAAATAATAAAGGATGTTTTTCAAGTAGAAGAAAAACAGCAGTTGTAAATCTGAATCTACATAAGGAATAGAGGGCACTGGAAATGGCAACTGAGTGGGTAAATATATAGACTTTTTTCTTTTTATTAAATATCCAAAAATATAATCAATCATTTAAAGCAAAAACAGTAACAAAGTAGTGTGAGATTTATAATACATCTTGAAATAAAATGTTTGATAATAAAAGCATAAAGGCTAGGAGGGGAGAAATGGAATTGTACTATGTACAGTTCTTATACTATATGTTAAGTTGTATAATATCACTTACAAGTAGAAAGTTAAAGATATATACTACAAACCACAAATTAATGGTAAAGCAACCATGAGAACAATGAAACAAAGAGCTAATGCTAATAAGACAATAAAGGAAATGCAAACATAAATTAAAAGAGACTATCAGATTGGATAAAAGAGCAAAGCCCAATTGCATGCTGCCTATAAGAAGCTCATTTTAAACATAAAATTTATAAACAGTTTAAAACTAAATGGGTAGGAGCAGATCACACAGACAATAACCAAAAAAGAACTGGAATAGTTACATTAAAGTCAGACAATGGGCTTCATAACCTCAAAAACTTGACGGATAAAAAGGGATATTACAGAATGATGCATGGATATGTTAACTCTCTAAGGATTCATAACAATTTTAAATGTATATTCAACTAGAGAGAGAACTTCAAAATGCATGAAGAAAAACTGATAGAGTGTAAAGAGAAATTGACAAATCCACAATTATAATCTGATATTTCAACCCATTCCCTTAATCATCGATAGATCAAGTACATAGCATAACAGTAAGGATTAGAAGACATGAATGACAGTATCAACCAACTTCAAAATTGATAACTGTAGAGCATATCATCCAACCACAGCAGATAAACATTCTTTTCTAGTGTGCATGGAACACTTACCAGGATAGATCATATTTTAGTTCATATAACAAGTCTTACTCTATTTAAGAAAATTTGACTCATATGATGTATGTTTTCTGACCTAAATGGAATTAAGTTAGAAATCAATAATAAAATTATATTTGGGAAATGCTCAAGTATTTGGAAACTAAATACATGCTACTAAATAACCAAGGCATCAAGAAAAAGAAATATTAGAATATTAAACTGAATGAAAATAAAAGTGGAGCATACCAAAATTTGTGAGATATAGCTAAAGCAGCACTTTGAGGGAAATTTATAGCACTGGAGAGCTGCATTAGAAAAGAATGAAGTCATAATCTTGGTTTCTACATTAAGAAATAAGGGAAAATCAAATCAAATAAAAAATAAGTAATAACGATTAGATCAGAAATGAATAAAACAGAGGAAGGGAAAACAAGAAAGAAAAATCCATGAAATCAAAACTTGGTACTTTAAGAAGATCAATAAAACTTACTAACTTCTACCTAGAGTAATTAGGGAAAAGAAGTGAAAGAAGATACAAATTACAAATATCAGACATGAGGGGAGATGATATCACTACAGCTTCTAGAAATATCGGAAGGAAAATAAAAAATATTGTGAACAACTTTATGCCAATAAATAAACACTTCAATGAAATGAATGAATTCTTTGAATGACACAATCAAAACTCATTCAAGAAACAGATAACTTTAATTACCTTGTAGATAATTAATTACTGAATTATCTATACCAATAAATGGAATTATAGTTCAAACCTTTACATTGAGGTTTTCACCCCAGATGACTTCACCAGGCAATTGTACCATATATTTAAGAAAGAAATGCTACATTCTACACAAACTCTTCCAGAAAATTGAAGAGGAGGTGACACTCCCCAACTTATTTTATGAGGCCAACATTCCCCGATACCAAAACCAACCAAAGACATTACAAGAAAAATACATACCAGTGTTCTTCACAAACATAGAGGCAAAAATTTGTAACACAATTTTAGCAAATTTAATCCAACAATATGTGAAAGGAATATACATCCTGGCCAAGTAAGGTTTATCCTTGGCATGTAAGGTTTATTTAACACTCCCAAATCCATCAATATAAGTCACAATATTAACATATTAAAAAGAAAAACCGTAAGATCATCTCAGTTTGTTGAATGCTGAGTGTGACTAAGTCCCACCCCAGCTAACAATGGTGAGGTCCTAGCCTATCATGCATCTGAGTCCTCCTGATGTGAGGCAGTTTTGATTTATGAAAAAAGATCAGCACATGAAATATGTGATTTTTATCATAGTGTGTCATCAAAGGTGTTTATGCCAGTTGTATATATACATGCTTGGATGAAAAATATAAAATAAAGGACATCTGGATGGGACACCTGGGTGGCTCAGTCAGTTAAGCGTCTGCCCTTGGCTCAGGTCATGATCCCAGGGTCCTGGGATTGAGTCCCACATCAGGCTCCCTGCTTATTGGGGAGCCTGCTTCTCCCTCTGCCTGCCACTCCTCCTGCTTGTGCTCTCTCTCTTTGACAAATAAATAAATAAAATCTTTTAAAAAATAAAATAAAGGACATCTGGAACCATAGACCATTAAATGTTAAAAGCAACACAGTCATATTTAGAGATTGAGAGTAAAATAAACTCATAGAACATCCAGAAAATATTTTCCACAGTGATTCTAATGTTATTTACTGAAGAAGATACAACACTTCTCCTTTTCTCTTTTTTCCTTCTTCTGCTTCTTTTTATCCATTATCATCATCATATTAAACAGAAGTCTCTAAATAAAAGTTTCTAGAAGGAGGTATTTTATTCTAGAAATTGGAAGAAGAGAGTCTTTCGAAATGATTTATTTCTATAATTCTGTATATACTACTTTGCAAATGTTATCATATCAAATAGCATCAAATGTAAATTACTGTATATGCTATAACTCTGTGACATAAAAGTAAAGAAATATAATCAACATTTCTCTTTCCTCTACAGACGGCAATTCACCGAAATGTTTGCTTTCCTTAACTGAGTCACAGGAACCCATGGTTTCATAAATAGAACATACAAATTCTCAAGGATTGATAACTTGTCTATATTTTACATGAATGTCTTAAAGTTATAAATTCACTAAGAGCCATGAAGAAAATTAGTTATATATATATATCTAAGAATATCACCAGAACCTAACTGTAAATGTCTGTAAAGCAAACAAAAATGCTAATATGGAACCCAATCTCTTCAATAAAACCTAATGAAAACTTCAGGAAACGACAGATGTTGGCAGGAATGCGGAGAAAGGGGAACCCTCCTACACTGTTGGTGGGAATGCAAGCTGGTGCAACCACTCTGGAAAACAATATGGAGGTTCCTCAAAAAGTTGAAAATAGAGCTACCATACGATCCAGCAATTGCACTACTGGGTATTTACCCCAAAGATACAAATGTAGGGATCCGTACATGCACCCCGATGTTTATAGCAGCAATGTCCACAATAGCCAAACTGTGGAAAGAGCCAAGATGTCCATCGACAGATGAATGGATAAAGAAGATGTGGTATATTTATACAATGGAGTATTATGCAGCCATCAAAAAGGAATGAGATCTTGCCATTTGCAATGATGTGGATGGAACTGGAGGGTGTTATGCTGAGCGAAGTAAGTCAATCAGAGAAAGACATGTATCATATGACCTCACTGATATGAGGAATTCTTAATCTCAGGAAACAAACTGAGGGTTGCTGGAGTGGGGGGTGGGGTGGGAGGGATGGGGTGGCTGGGTGATAGACACTGCGGAGGGTATGTGCTATGGTGAGCGCTGTGAATTGTGCAAGACTGTTGAATCACAGATCTGTACCTCTGAAACAAATAATGCAATATATGTGAAGAAAAAAAAAAAGAAGAAGAAGAAGATAGCAGGAGGGGAAGAATGAAGGGGGGGAAATCGGAGGGGGAGACGAACCTTGAGAGACGATGGACTCTGAAAAACAAACTGAGGGTTCTAGAGGGGAGGGGAGTGGGAGGATGGGTTAGCCTGGTGATGGGTATTAAAGAGGGCACATTCTGCATGGAGCACTGGGTGTTGTACACAAACAATGAATCATGGAACACTACATCAAAAACTAATGATGTAATGTATGGTGATTAACATAACAATAAAAAATTTAAAAAAAAAACAAATGAAAACTTTCAGAAAGCCACAACTAAGTAATATAGCTCCTGGTATTTAAATCTCCTTGACTTCTTCCTGTAATTATTTGCTTCATCTCAAATTGTCTGAACTACACTGAAATCACAACACCCACTTACATGTTTTTTACCATCCTCGGCTCAACCACACATCCAGTCCAATACCATACTTCAGCATGATGAGATGGGAGAAAAATACCGATTTTCAGTTTTAGTATTTTTGTACTATTATAAAACAGTACCATGCCTGACATATCATGAGCACTGAATAACTAAATCTTCTCATTTCACAACATAGGTGATTTTTTGCAAGCCATTCCAATTTAGATTATGACTATATTCATTAGGTCATAATAACAAGAGTGAATTCAATTTATAACCCGCATTCCTAGAAGAATAAAAATGCTTCCCTAGTATGCTAGAAGAATATATATTACTAAAATATTATAAGATGATGGTTTCTTTATATTTTTGAAATTTCTCTACCACGATGGCAACATATCACTGTCACAGCTGTCATTGACATTGGCATGCCATTAATCTAGCACTTGGATGCCCCAGGAGATCTGGCAACAGGAACATATCTTAGTGACTGCCCCAACAAGAAACAACGTCAGTCTTGGGACAAGAAAAGAAGGGCCACATTAACTGGATTGAAAAAAAGTTCTACACCATCAAGAAATAGACATATGCCTATTACCTTTTAAACCATCTGTCTTTTGGTGCAAGATGCCATCTCTGTATTAATTATGTTCATGTATAAGCCATGCAGACATGGCTTTGTTCTTAGCATGACACACAGTAGCTCAGTCTCAGGGTTTCCTAATAGAATACAACTATTGCAGAGTCAAGGATGTGGCAGGCAGATCCCTATCTTCTCAAGGCCATAAACCTTGGAATCACTAGAAGGCAAATGGAATGTTACAGAGGTAGACTAAAGCAGAACTCAAAATGCAAGCTTTACTTTCCAATTCCATTCCGGTTCTCCCATTTCTTAATTGAAGGAGTCAAAGCACGTTAATTTGTTATTTCCTCAACTATAAAAGGAGGGAAATAATAACCACTTTGTAGATGGTTCTAAGGAATAACAAAGGCAATGCATTTAATGAGCTCACTGCAGTTTCTGTTGCATCGTAAGAACTCAAAGAATGATAGCTGATTTGGGAGCTGCAGGGAGCACGGGCCTCTCTCTCTCCCCGCGGCCCTGTTTCTAACTTATACGCATACTGCAGTTAGCTATAAAATAATCACAGTCACCTTGTTTAGAGGACAAATGAAAGATTTCCTGAATTTTAGACTTCCCAGTCATCTGTAAACTGGATTGGTAACCAAATACCAAAATTATCCAATATGGTTGTAGTGAACATATTGACAAGTCTTTGTGTCCCCAAGGTTTATTTTTGTAAAATAAAAACATGCCACTTGGAAGAAATAACTTCTGAGGAGCTAGAATTTATTAACACACAAGCAACTATGCACTGTCTGCAAAATCCGCACAGCCTATCAGATGATGAAGGAAGCATTCAAAGACAATGGGCAGGTTCACCTGAGCCCATGATCCATCTACTTCTATCTGTACTTGAAAAGGCCTTGAAAAATGTAACAGGTATCCATGCCAACGCAGCCACGTTCTTCAGCCCCAGGAAGAACAAAGCACTCTGTCACTGGAAGATTCAGCCAAGAAGCCAAATTCTTTCTGAGGCAACTCAGACAGACAGTTCTCTAACCGTCTGTCCCCAAACAGATTGACAGATCGAGCTGTGAAGTCAGCCGCTGAGGACTCCACCAGCACCACCCACTTTGGGCAGCTGCAAGCTCAGCTGGTCCTAACCCTCTCCAGGCAGGCAGGTGCCTGGGCAAAGGAGCCCTTTCATTATGAAGACCGCCTGTGAGGGCTGGGCTGGGCTGGGCTTTGCCAGACCCGGAGTTATGCTCCCGGACATGGTCAGAGCAGGCTCTGGTGGAGGGGGCGGGGGGGTCCTGAAACCGCTATAAAATAGGGAGACTGTGGTAATCTGGTTACCCTCTCTGAATGAGGCATCAAAGAACAAGGGAGGATAATTTAGAAGAAAAGCAACACCAAGCCAGGGACAATAGACGAGAGGAGGGCTTGAAATCCCAATGCAAATTGCATGCCTCTAGGTACCAATTTGCCTTGCAGCAGAATTTAGGCTTCCTAAAGTTAAATTATGCATACAACAGCCTCATTATCCACAGTGGTATTTTCATATAAAGATCTGAAGACAAAATGTAAGCTTGCCTCTTGGAGCCTTTAGAAAAAGCGATTGACTAATCCACATACGGAACAGCTCTGGTTCCACCTGCTGCTGCTATACAGATGGGAAAGATGTGACCACGGGGACTCCCTGCGGCAGCCAGCACCACAGGCTCGGCGCCGCACTCACAGCCGTCCTGGGCCTCCCTTTCAGATGCTGCAATTTTGCAAACATTTTAAACACGTTATTCTAAAGTCGCAATGCACGCAGCTGGGTTGCAAGAAGAAATGTTTCCTGTAACAATATTTGTTGGGTTTTTGTTCTGACACTAACATATTCTTTCTGGTATTAGACCAAAATAAACATGTTTGGGAGGTCTGTTTTTCTACATAAGAAAAAGATGTGTATTTATTATTTATAAAGATATTCTTTAGGAGTTACTTTCCCCAAGAGGAATGATATTGTTGCTAGATGAATTTTTCACTCATTCAACAAGTATTATTGAACCACCACTCAGCTGAAAACCAGAGTTGAAAGATAAATTAGATATTGCCCAGCTTTCAAGATGTTTACTTTCTATTTGTGAAGTAAACAGGCCAATTCTGTTCTATACAACATGTTCTTTATCATGGGGGCTAAGCAGAGACAAGAGCGGGAAGAGTAGCGACATCTGAGCTATCCTCAAAAAACAATGAACTTGTCAGAAAGACTGGGAAGGTGAAGTACAGCATTTGCAAAGATATAAAGGTTATGTGGTATGCAAGCATGTATGAGAAGCTTCATGGAAAAGAACATAAACTCTAAGACCGTTGGATGCAAGGGAGCCTTGTGCCATGGACTATATTTCATGCTGTGTTGAGTTTAGATTTTATACTGAGGATCACAGAGCATTATGAAGAATTCTATGGGGGAATGAAAAATGATCATTTAGAAAACTCTTGTCTTTCTTCTGCTTATGCAATTACATATCTAAATCACAGGAATTGTGGAAAATAAACTATAAGAACCGAGACCACCTGTGACACCACAAACAAGATATGTTCATGTTAAATCGAGCATTCTGGAAACAGAATGGAGACTCTATTGATCAGAAGGAACTGGAATTACAAGACTTAGGAGAAAATGGTGATAATACAAGTAAGATAACTTATTTTATTTTAAATAAATTGAATAATTTATAGAAAAAAAACACTTTAGTGTGGAATATAATGGCGACATGAATTTTTAAAAAAATGATTACAAACCAGGCAGGATAAGTCAAAGGGGCTAATAGCAGTACTTGGAGGGGACGCTAGCTTAGATGATAGCTTTCTACAATGAGCTCATGTTGAAGACAGTGAGGTCCACTGAGCCTCCACCTTCTCTAAAGCACTATGGCCATCTGTCACTCTTTCCCTGTTTCTCCTTACCATCTCACTGTGGATTCAATCTGTAATTCCCAAAACAAACACTTATTGTGTGTCCAGGTGTATTCCCTGTGAAAAACATGAGTTTCACAGGGTGTGCAGAATTTGATAGAGCTGTCAGTGATTCTAAGTATTTGCTTAGCTCATAAATTAGGTCCTCTAATTTTTAAAAGAAAACAGGGAGAAAGATGTGATGTTGAAGAGAAACAGTCTGTGTCTGACCTGGAAACATTAAGTTTTGCACCTGACCCAAATTTTGATCACTTCTCATAGGCCTGTCCTCCACCTCATCTATAATTAACTCCAAACTCATCCTAAGGAAATTTTCTACTGTATCCTTCTCCTGAGAAAAACAAAACTGAGTGGCTAAAACCCCACTAGTTTTCAGAATCGCAGCCACCAAATGACACAAACATTTCTTGGGAGTTCAAAAAAAAGGGAGGGGCACCTGGGTGGCTCAGTCAGTTAAGCGTCTGCCTTCAGCTCAGGTTATGATCCCGGGGTTCCTGGGATTGAGCCCCGCATTGGGCTCCCTGTTCAGCAGGGAGTCTGCTTTTCCCTCTGCCCCTCCCCTTGCTTGTGCTCTCTCTCTCTCAAATGAATAATTTAATTTAATTTAATTTAATTTAAAAAAAGAGGGAGAGAGATAAAGAGTGGTAATAAAGGAACCAGGTGAGCAGCAATGAAGAGTCAGCAGATGGAAAGACTGAATGGATAACAAGAAAGGTAAGTAAATAGACCATCCTTGGTCACTGGATGTCACTAATTCTTTTTGATCTAGAAAAAGGAATATTTATTTATTCACTAACTCACCAAATATTTAATGCCAACTATGTGCCAGATACTTTTCTAAGTCTTCAGAGAACTAAACAGAAAAAGTCCCTTCCTGGATCTGACATTTAGGTGAGGAAAATAAAAGAGTTTCTAAATCTCTGGCTTGGCAAACTGGATTATCATTGTGTCCCCGAGACAGAAAATTCACGTCTGCTGTAGGAAAAAAAAAACCTATTCTGCCTTTGGCATACTGAGTTTGAAATCTATGTCTTCTATACACCTACTTGAGGGATTACACATCCTACGGGATATGAAGACATTGTACATTCTATACCTTTCTGGAAAGTACAAGACTGATATCCCAGAAACAAAATATCTCAATTTTCAGGAGCTGAGGACAATGAGCAAAAATGACCTGCATGTATACACATGAGCGAGAGGCAAGGTAAGTGTGGCTTAAGGGTGATATTTACTTCTGCCTAACAATGCTAAACAAGCAGCCCGAAAATTGTTCCATGGTTTTATCTAGATGAGGTTCCCTTGTTCACCATGAAGGCAGCCTCCATAGACAAACTCGGCTCTGCTTTAGCTGGGATTACAGAAAATGGAACTGACAACACTGGCAAAGCAGCAGGGCCCAGGGTAATCCTAAATTAAAGAGACTCCTGGTCTAACCCTGTCATTTTACCAGCAGAGAAAGGAAAAGGTCCATTGAGGCAAAGATGTTAGTTCCTCTAAAAACAGTAGCCAAGTTGGATTTGGAATCCAGTTCAGAGCACTTCTGATTTCTGACTTTTCCCTTAATTTAGCAGCGTGATTTCAACAGACCTGATTTTGAAGGATATCTCCTCAAAGACTGCATCGGGAGGCAAAGCAACTTACTCACTTAATTCTGTGATTAATAATTATTAAGTATGGTAGTATGATGGTTAACCTAGTCCTTTCCACCACCCAAGTCCCCATGTTGCTTTAGTGATAGCAGCAGCACAGTGGTCTCTATAGTCTTACGATACTTATAGAAGTGTCTTGAACACTCTTTTAAGTTCTTAATAACCACAGTTTAAGTCCTTCGCCTACTTCTCCAAAGCAAAACTGCCATGTATTCTTCTCATGGGGGCCGAGATGTTTTGGCCTAAATAGACATGGAAGGGAGATGTGTAGAGAAGCAGAAGCTTCTGGGTACATACATGTTCCATGAATGGCTCCAGGTACTTGATAGTGTTAAACTACCATCAGTTGGGGCCAATATGGAATTTCCTGTAGAAGGTTATCATTATTTTAGGCCCCAAATCTCCCTCACTCAACTATGAACACCATGGTAAAAATCACATATATGATTTCTTTGTCTTCGACAAAAGGTATATGATTATGAGGTAAAAATCATATATGTTCAGCAGAACTCGTTCTGTATCCAAAATAATGTCATCCTTCAAAGGTGTCACCTTGGGAGGCACTATCCTTACAGGGACAGCCACCGCCTTTTCATCTGCCAGTTTCACTGTAGGATCCACTCAAGAAGATTAAATCACATTACCTGCTAGGCTCAGCCTGCCTTTTCCTGAATGCAGTTTCGCCCATATTGATTGCCATGCTTATTTTACTTCAGGCCGTTTCAAGAACTCAAATCATTCCTCAAAGACAAAGATCAACTCTGGTGTTTGCTAACCAGCATGTGAGAGTGTGCCCAGGCTCCACAAAAGGCTCAGAAAGTAAGTTTCAAAAGTACTTCTAAGCAGTAAGTGTTTTGCCTGGCCAGGTATATCTACTTTTAACAGACCTCACACATTGCTAATTATAGACCTCACACAGCTTTTACTTTTTATGCACTGTATTATATCTAAACTTCATATGTGTATACATATCATTTTAAATATGGACATAAATTCAGTATGGAAATTGCATTATTCTGATAATGGGTAGAAAAACAAATATGTATATCTATTTCATTACACACACACACACACACACACATATTCAGCTAGTAATTGCCAAGTCTAAACTCATCGTTTTAGACTTGAGGAAGTAAGTCCCAGAAAATTGAGAGTAATACATCCAATGGCATGAATTTTGGATTTTTGGATAGAGAAAAGAACCTGGAGCAGAACTGGGAAAGCTTACATCCCGCAAACTGTTTTTTATGTTCTTCATCTCTTTTTAATGTCAGTTACAAGAATGCTGGAAACAAACGGGTAAGTCATTTTTCCTATTTTGGCGCTAATCTCCCCATCCAAAAATGAGATAGCTCATTGAGATGATCTCTGCGGTCACTCCAAATTTAAAACTCTGCCATCTGGCAATTTCAGAAGACTGGGCAGAACAGAGATAATGAACAAAAAGTTTGGAATTTCATAAGAAGATGAGGAAATGTGATTACGGTTTTAAAATCGCATCAGTCCACAACACTCGCTTCTTAAATGACATCAACTCATGTAGATTAAAGTAATATTCTGAGGTCAAGCTAATGAGAGAAAATAAGTGATAAAGCTCTTTATAACTAAAAATGTCACAAGAGATAACATTTACTGAGTGTTGAATATGTGCTAAGGACTTTCGTAAGTTATCTTATTTAATTCTCTCCAAAACCCTAATAGGTAGATTGCATTATTATCCCAAGAACTAAGTGGGGTTTAAAGAGATTGAATAAGTTGCCCAAGCCTGTATGGCTGGTTAGTAAGCAGCAGAGCTCATATTTCCAACTAGTTAAATCTGGCTCTTCTTTCATTAGAAGAAAGGTTAGAACAAGGGAGTAGGAAAAAACGATTTAGAATCAAAGAGGTCATGCCCAAGCAGGTAGAGTCTTAACTTTCTATAACTGTCCCATCATATACATACAGCATTTAACCCTGTCCACTTAACCATTCCTTCGTTTTCTTCCAAGCCTTCAATTGCCAGAGAGGATGAAATGGGTGTGCAGTCAGTCCTGTAAAGGCCTCCAAGCTGTTGGCTTGGACTACATAAACTCCTATCTGTTCACCCTGACACAGCTGGAAACCAAACACAAGTTCATAGGATCTGGCCTTAACTGGCCAGGGGACGGTGTCCCTTCCCAGTCACACATCCATCACTGGGCTGTATATGGGCTGCCCTAGTTTTCTGAGAACGCCTCCATAGAAAGATCAGAGGGCCTTTAGGAGGCCAGGGCTGGTCATACTGCTCCATTGTGACCTGGGTAAGGTCATTCAAGAGATGGCATCTGAGACTGAGGGTGTCCAGCCAGCACAAACTGGGCCCTGCCTCAAAGGACAAGATTCAGGATACTACATTCATGATTGGCTCAACTAAACGATGATATAATAATCCTAATGCTATTTGTATGGTGCTTTTCTGTTATCAATCCACTTTTATGGACATTATTTAATGCAGCATAGTTTTGTGACTGAACAGGAATTATTATCTTGCAACATAGGAAAGAAAACCAAAGTTTAAAGAGGAGGTATAGCATCTAAGCTGCATGGGCTAATGATGTTGCCTCAAGTCTCCTTGTCTTGTGATCCTTTGCCTCTATCTACTTCGGCAATAATCCTTTTTACATAGAAGGTGCCATCTTGAAACACCCCTAAATCAAGTACAAATCTAAGGAAAGATTGGAATCCTATCATTTAGAGATTAGTGAGAATCCAATGAATCTGGGCACTTGCCTTTCAGGTACTTTGGGGTACTGAACTCTCATTGCAGGCTCTAGCAGCTAGGGAGGTAGCAGATGCAGGGAAAGAGACTAAAAGGGGACCATAACATAGAGTTCTCATCTTCTATCTGTTTGCATTTTAGATCTTCTGCCAATTTTTTCTTTCTACATAGGAGTTTGTCTAAGGATAACTTTTGCTGCCTATTTGGAATTGTTTTCTCAAATTATTTGCTAAGATTCTGGCCCCCACAATACAGACTCAGATATGCCAGTACACCTTCGTAATACCCTTCAGAAGAGTCAACTTCCAAAAATTTGTACATCAAGCCTTCTGCTCTTCTTTTTCCTTTCTTACTGATTATTTACCATGTGGGAGGCCCTGTGTTACTTATTGGTGGCACAGAATAAACAAAATGTCCTTGCTTGTGAATATTTAGGAGAAAGGGAATTGCCCCTGGAAGAGAACCAATATTCCTTGAGTACTGAGCCAGGACCAGGCTCATGTCCTGGCTGCCTAATAACAATCACTGACTCCTGTTTTATTGTCCTGAGTTTGCAGAGAGGTTAAATAATTTGTTCCAAGTGATACAGCCAGGATGTTGTGTAATCATGATTTGTTGGCGGGGATAGCACCTGTAAGATGGAGTTCAGACTCTCAAGGTGATACGATCACAGGCGATACATTCCAGGTCTACCATTTACTACTTGAATGATTGTGGACAAGATGTTTAACTTTCCAATGCCTCGGTTTCTTTGTCTATAAAATGGGAGAGCAGTTGGAAATGATAAAATGGGAGAAGAGCTGGAAATTTCCTTCATGTTTAGAGTGAGTATAAAATAAGATAATACGGGGAGTGTACCCAATACCAGGCGCATGGAAAGTATTTGGTAAATTCCTGGTAACAATTAAGCAGCAAGACCTAATTTGCTCATCTATTTTCCTGATCCTACCTGGCATCTTGCATGTCCATATCTTCTAGTTTTTTGTCTTGGTTTAGTTTGGTTTAACCATAATGAAAAAATAAAGACCCATTTTTCAGTACAGCTAGTGAGTGCTATCTCAATCATAAAAACATTTGTTTCACTAATCACTTGGTCCATCTCCACTTGTATACAGGTGGAGAAGAGAGTAAGTCAAAAGATCATTTCATTATGCTGTTTGGGAACAGACAGGCAATGCTGTTACAGTGTCAGATATTTAGAGAAAATTATTTAAGATAAAAGTATGGGTATCTGGTGAACCCAAAAGGAAACAATTACCTCAAGCAATAAGGCCCCACTTTTTAAAAGTAATCTCTACACCCAACATGGGGTTCAAACTCACAACCCCAAGAAGAAGAGTCCCATGCTCTACAGACTAAGCCAGCCAGGTGCCCCAAGGCCCCACTTGTGAGTAATGCCAGATGAACCCATCCACTTGATGATATCTCACTCTTTCCTATTAGGAATCTCAGAGAGTAACATCGGATCAGTAGTCAGGGGATTAGCTATAAAGAAATGTCTTTATATTTATATATTTCTATATATATATATATTTCTATAAAGAAAAGTTGAACAATCTTTAGGAGGAGTAACACGAAACTTCCCCATCTTTGGCAACACTGACAAGCTAACTTCTAGTGCTGATGCTTGACTGAGATTTGACATTTCCTGAAATGAATTCCTTATACCTAGATAAGAGGGGAGAGGGAAAGATAAAGGGGCAGGGGCAGAGAGAAAGAGAAAGGGAGGGAGAGGGAGAGGGAATTTTTTATTGTTGGTCAGATAACTGACATCTGCCTCTCTAGTTTTTGTATCCTGCCTCTGCCAAAATTGTAGCCCTCCCTGGATACACTTCTTAGCGTATTTTGCAAGTAGAAAAAAAAAAAAATGATTGAAAGAAATTGCTGGCATATTCAAACCAGCTACCCTATGGCCCTTTCACATACAATAGCCTAAAGTGGTTGATGTGTATATTTTGGAAAATATAATATTATTCTTTTGTGCTCAGTTGTGTCAATGTCATTCATTTTCTTTCAATTTTATTTGAATGAAAGTTGAAATCTCCAGACTACTTTGATAGTTGTATAAAAATAGTTTTATGTGGTAGAGAATTATTCTATCCCCATGGCATAATAGCACACTAACATTTTGGGTGTATTCATTATTTGCAGGATAATAGACATAAACCCAGAAATGAACAGCATTCAATCTGAGTCTGCCTGATAGAAAAATCCATAATTCACCTCTTTGACTTGCTCAGGAAACACAGCACAAGTCACATCACCTTTTTGGTGCCTGCTCTAACCTTCTATTCACAAAACAGAAAGCACAAGAATGAAGAAGATGAATGATATTGCAGCAATGCCACACTGACAATTGGAGGTCACTTGTAGAAGAAAAGATTACTCTGACAATCGTGAGAAGGATGGATTGGAGGCAGTGACTGGAGGCTCCTAAAGAAAGCTGTGAAAGGGCAATGGCAATCACCAAGGAGATATAATGAAGGACTGAAAAAGAAGCTACATCAAGAAGGGGAGGCGAGTATTACTGCAGAAATAATCTATCTGCCGACAGATTGGCAACATGTTGGTTAAGAAGTTTGAGGAAGAGGGAGGGTTGACGCCAATGTTATCATCATCATCATCATCATCATCATCATAATCAACCATGATACATCAAAGAAAGGACCAAATTGGGAGAAACAATTTAAGTTGAAAGGCGCTGACATTACGAGCTAGCTTAAGACACCCTCCGATTTACCTGTTCAAACTTCTACCCTTGACTCTTACCTCCCCAAGCACTCTTATTCAAGGGCTCCTTGTTACTGTTCCTGATACATGCTTTTGTTTGCCTCTTTGTTTTGGTGAGTTATTTAGCTTCCCTTTTTTTTGACTTCCCTTCCCCCATGACATGGACTATAGATGATTTTCCTGGAAGTCAGATAACTGTCTACCTTCCCTCCTCCCTGGCAGCAGAATTCCAGTAGAAATTGGAATTCTCCCAGATGCTCCAACTTGGACCATCCAGGGCATCAGAAACCATCAGCCAATCAGTGGAGGGCTTCTTCAAGGACTTCTAATTTTTTTTTTTAATGCAAAGCAATTTGTGAAATGAAACACTATCACCTTCAGTTCAACTAAGAGATCTTGAAATACAGCAAGTGGCAACATGGAAGGTATTTTAAAATTTCACCCATGGCAGTTTAAAACCTTGTGCCAATTTATTTTTCTCTAGTTCTGCAATCTCATAGGAATTTGTACAAAACGTATTCATAAGCAACTGTAGGGGAAAGATGGGAGATGGCAGCTTACATGCATTTGAGCTGTCCTTCACCCCCAACAACCACTGAGACAACATAGAGGGTGCTGGTAAAGCCTCAGACATAGTCAAGGGGTCTGAAGCCTAGAGCTGGTGCAAGAGTTTTACTACTTTGAGATTGATAAGATCTTGGGAATTAATGCTGGAGACTTCCAGAAGATAATAATGGTGGACCCCAGCAGGCACATGACCTTCAGAGAACTTTGGATCCCAGAAAAAAAGGGGTGGCATCAATCCATAGGAGGGTGCCTGATTTCTCTAGCTCCCAAACAGCTGAGGGAAAGATGAACCAGTAGTAAGTAGGGAGTCCTGTCTATATCCGAAGCTAGAACATCTGGAAGAAAAAGAAAACAGGCTTCATGAGCTTTTTTAGTAGAAAACTGACACCATGCTTTTGCTCCACTGTTAGACCATGGTAGAAGAGACCGCAACACTTCCTACCATTTGCGGCATGGCTCCAACTTAATGTACTTACAGAGCTCAACCTGAGTTCCAGGGAGCAGATGAAGGAAAACTATAGCACATTTAAGAAGTCCTGCATCCGGAGAAGAAAACAAGTGAAATAATCAGGAAAAATCCTAATAAATTACAGCTTCTGAGAGCTACAGATTAATATATGAACTAAAAAGTAAGAAAAAGAAATTGTGGTATAAGCACAGCTGTATATATAGAATTTTTCTCTAATTCTTCCTGTAATCATAAAAAGTAACAAAAAATATATATACACAAACTCCATCTTCAGGGACTTTAAATGAAGTTACAATTTTCATATTCAAAAGCGTAAGTAAGCACTCACATAAGTAGCTGAGACTGAGTAGAAGCCACATGGGAGGAAGGGAAGAGAAGACATATGGGACATGTCAAGAGAGCCCAGAGGCAGAAAAATTTCCAAAAGCCTTAAAAAAAATACCCTTCTTGGAAATGAGAGACTCTCTTAAAGTTCAAAAACACTACTTCTGGTTTGGAATAAAACACAGGATCTTGAGGAAGTAGGCCCTCTTAAACCAAGATGAGCTCAAGATATTATAAGAAAAATATCTCAAAAATAGCAACAAAATGTATCCACTCACAAGAGAAATATTGTAATGAAACACAGGAAAATATGACCAAGTATTTAGCTAAGAATTAAAAATGAATTAATGAAGTAATCATACTGATGAAGGTAAAACCACAAAGCAAAAATGCAAAAAATTGTGAAAAAGATAGTGTAACCATAGATGAAATGTAAATATGAGCTGGCAAAAATAAGGAAAGAAATAGAAAATTTAAAAGATTTTATGATAGAAGAAAAAGATAAAATTGAAAGAGAAAACTGAGATTATATCTGGTGGTAGATTTGAAAAAAAGGTTATAACAGGTAGAAATAAAAAATCAAATAAAAATAAGAAATAAAGATAAAAAACCTTAAAAAGGCTTAGAGAGAAAATGAGAAATGTATAGTATCAGCCAAGCAGATTCAGTATATATAATTCAAGTCCCTGGGAAAAAAAGCCAAAACAGAGAGACACAACAAATATTACAGACATCATTGTTAATATGTTAAATAATACAGATATTTTTAATAAAAATGTAAAATAAAGAAGACAACTCAAAATTGAAAAAGTTCCAAATAGTATCACATAAGATTGGTTAATAGAGTCAACACTGTGAAACATCCTTAAGTACTAGAATTTATACATGACTTCCATTCATAGTTTTTTGCCTCATTATCCAAAATATTTTTTTCTTAATTTTTAAAAGGGAAAATTTGACTAATCTCAGATCTCTGCACATCATCCAACAACATAGAAGACACTCCAGAAAAAACAACAACAATGGTTTCACATCTCTCACTTAATTATAGAAGTACACGTTTCAATATGAAAGACCCAAGTTAATATTGTCCCCTTCAATGAGATAGGACGTTAATTCATCTCTCACAGATAGTGATGGTCAAGTGAACAAAAATAATTAACAATATAGAAAAGTGTACATAACATAATTAATAAGATAGAACTTACTGACATAATATACACACCTATCTGTATATAATTATGTACATCCTTGTATATGTGTTTGTATGTATAAAATAACATTTGTTGTACAATAGAAAGTACAGTTTTATGTACCCATGTGACAGCCACAAAAACCTATCATATAACAGCACACAAATATATCAATAAACACACAGAGAATATTTTTTTAATAAAGAACACATAATACCATAGAAGTTAACAACCAAATGAGAAAACAAAGACTCTCCTAACTAGGAAAAAAAAAAAAAAAAGTCCTAATTTTGTGTCATAAAAAATTGCAAATTTAAATCCCAGATTTAAAAAAAATATTTAAAATCAGAAACTTCATCTAGGTAAAGCTGTATGACATGAATAACAGTCTCAGCAAAACGTAATTCACGGAAGCCATTAAAGTAAGATGCAAAATCTAAATGGACAAAATAGATGAAATTGGCAAAGCACCCCCCCACACACACACGCAATAAAAAAACCAGCAGGCTCAGAATTTTTCACAGGAGATTTCTATTAGACCTTTAATGCAGATAATGATAATATTATTTAAACTCTACTAGAATATAAAAGAAAAGGGAACTTTTCAAATTAGTTTTAAAGAAGAGTGTATAATAGTCATTCCAGAATCTGATCAAGATAGCCTAGGAAATAAAACTACATATCAATATTACTTAAAAATAGTACTGTAAAAGCCCCACATAAAATATCACCAAATTGAATGCAGCAGCATGTTAAAAGAACAATACATCATGATCAAGTGATGTTAATACCAGGAATGTAAGAAGCGTTCAATAGTAGATCTATTTATGTAAACAGTCATATTAATGAGTCCAAGGAGGAAAATCATATAATCATCTCAAAAGATGCTAAACAGTACATTGACATATTTCAGTTATTATTTATTTTTAAAAAATCAATAAAATAGTAATCAATGTTAACTAAAATTATTGTGATAATCATCTCACTATACATGTATATCAAATCATTATGTTGTATACTTTAATACAATGCTATATGTCACTTATATCGATAAAACTGATAAAAGCTACTAATGGATGGATACTAGTTTTTTCAAGAGAACTATATTTATATCAACCTAAAATGGTATCATGTTTACTTTTTAAAAAAAATTTTATTGTTATGTTAATCACCATACATTACATCATTAGTTTTTGATGTAGTGTTCCATGATTCATTGTTTGTGCGTAACACCCAGTGCATGCAGAACGTGCCCTCTTTAATACCCATCACCAGGCTAACCCATCCCCCACCCCCTCCCCTCTAGAACCCTCAGTTTGTTTTTCAGAGTCCATCGTCTCTCATGATTCATCTCCCCCTCCGATTTCCCCCCCTTCATTCTTCCCCTCCTACTATCTTCTTCTTTTTTTTCTTTTAACATATATTGTATTATTTGTTTCAGAGGTACAGATCTGTGATTCAACAGTCTTGCACAATTCACAGCGCTCACCCTCCCCAATGTCTATCACCCAGCCACCTCATCCCTCCCACCCCCCACCACTCTAGCAACCCTCAGTTTGTTTCCTGAGATTAAGATTCCTCATATCAGTGAGGTCATATGATACATGTCTTTCTCTGATTGACTTACTTCGCTCAGCATAACACCCTCCAGTTCCATCCACGTCGTTGCAAATGGCAAGATCTCATTCCTTTTGATGGCTGCATAATATTCCATTGTATATATATGGTATCATGTTTAATGTGAAACATTACAGGCATTCCTACTAAAGTGGAATAAGAAAATGATGTCCCCTATTATCAATATTCCTTAAGATCATATCAGTTCATTAGAAATCAATTAGCCAATAACATTCAGTCAATTAAAAAATAGAAGAAACTGAATGTGTAAACTTTGAATGGAGGAGAAAAAATTATCACTAAAGTTAGAATTGTATTGGTGGAAAATCCCAGAATCAACTGAAAAATTACCATATAAAGTTAATATACTAAAATCAGTAGCTTGCATATAGGAAAATAATAACTACTGTAAGATATATTAATAAAAGATCCCACTTATAACCAGAACATAAAATAAAATATCTTAAAACCAATAAAACATATATAAGAAGTATAATGGGAAAAATTAAAACACTACTAATTTACAAGCCACTTCTTTTTTTTTTTTTTTTGCCACTTCTCCATTAGTAGACTTAAATATATTATCATTGCCCTCATAAAATTCCCTACAGGTTTTTTTCTTTTAATAAGATAAGCTTACTCTAAAGTCAATATGGAAATTATATCAAATAAATATAAGCCAGTGAAGCTCTTAAAAAAGGACGATGAGAGAGAATTGGTCCTACCAGATACTAAAATGCATTATAAATGTGTGCAAGGACCTGGGAAACTAATAGACATGTGAACAAGGAGATGAGAAGAGAAATCCCAAGGACATCTGTTGTAGGCACCATTTTAAAATGGCCTCCAGGACTCGCTGTGTCATCCCTTCCCCTAGCATGTAGATGGGACCTGTGAATATGACGGAATGTCACTCCATCATCAGACTACATTACATGGCAAAGGTGAAGGGTTTTGCAGAGGCAGTGAAGGTCCTTTATCAGCCAGCCAAGGTTTGGGTAGGAACTACAAGGCCCTCTTGGGGCTCAGAGTGGCCCCAGGTTGACAGCCATCAAGAAAGCAGAGAATTCGGTCCTACAACTTCAAGGAACTGAATTTTGCCAATAACCACATGAGCTAAAATTAGCATAATCTAGCCTCTTCTGACCAATACAATGATTCAAAATCCAGGAAATTCAGAAAATGAACAAATAAACTCACCTATACAAATACATATATTATTTTTTTTAATGTTCTGTGCAAAAAGAACCCCTTTGGAAAAACCAAAAGACAAATGATAACCTGAAAAATTAATTTTATTTCTAAACTATTCCAAAAATTGCTTATCTTCCTATTATGTAAAGTGATCTTAGAAAAGTAAAGTAGAAAAAGACAACAATCAGAGAATAAATGTGCTAAAGAAATAGACAATTGTGAAACAGGAGTTGTGAATAGCTCTTAGACATATGAAGAGAGTCCAGTCACATTCCAAATAAGAAAAATAAATTTAAACTGCACAGTGGTACAATTTTTCACCTATCAGATTGGCCAGAAAAAAATTCCAAAATTTTGACAATGTTGATAAAGCTGCAGGAAGGCAGGCATGCCTCTACATTTCTGGTAGGAACACTGTTTGGTGGTAGAAACCCTTGGAAAACAATTTGACATTATCCAACAAAATATATAAACACATACTATGACACCACAATTCTACTTCTAGGAATGTGTCCTAGACATACTTGATTACATGAGAAGGGACAATGTTATTCATTGCCACATTGCTTGTATTAACAAAATTTAAAACAACCTAAATATCTATAAATGAGGGACCAGGTATATTTATATCCATCTTCTACTGAAGAGTGTTAAAGTGTTTTCCCGGTTTTATTATTACAAAGAACCTTTCAATGACTGAAGAAATTATGTCACATGCCCTATATGATGACAATATTCAAGGTATACTATGAGCCTCCAAACAAATTATAATAGAGTCCTCAGGTGAACTGAAAGGATTGGATGGGACAGTGGTAGGTTATGTATCTTTCTGTACATATGTGTATGTGTATGAGGGAAGGAACTCTAAAATTATTCTAGGGTTTATCTTTCTTGCATGTAAGAGAGAACAGTAGGACCTGGATAGTGTCTTGGTGGAAGAAACAGAGCACATCTTATTCCCATCTGATGGTAGATGCTGGAAGACAGAATAAAATGTTGGGTCTCCAAATGATTTAATTCAACCTCAGATAAAAGTGTGTTGAACCCGAAGGCCACATGTTTCATTGAACAGTTAATGAATAATCTTAAAAAACAGAAAGACTGTTGACACAGATGCTTTGAGAATACATTGCATTAAGCCAGCCATTACAAGCCGTTACTGAGATAATGGTAAAAGCTTCAGACTATTTACAAGTCCAATATCTTGAGGACATTAAGTCTATATACATTAGGCGCATTAAGGTAAAGGTTCTTTCTTGTCAGATTTAAACTTATTTGAAATCTTGTCATCATGAAATTGAGTCCTGGCTAGTTTGTTTACAAGAAGCTCTCCTGGGATATCCTGACCCAACTAAAAAAATTTATTGTTAAATAACCCCTCACTTAAGACACTGATATTATTTTAACTGGTTTGTGGCCTGAAGTTGTATTGCTCATTTTATATTTGTATTAGGAAATTGACTTATTCATCAATCTTTAATACTTAACCTACTAACAGTGACCTCACCAATCTTATGATATATAACCCAAAATGTATGTAAGTAGTATATAAAGTATATACCCATAGTATATAAACCAGTGCAGTCCAGCAGAATTCTCTGCAATGATAGAAACGTTTTCCAAATATGCACTTAGCAATATGATAGCCACTAGCCTCCTATGACTCTTGATAAGTTGAAATGTGGCTGTTGGGACTGAGAAATGGAGTTTTTAATTTCAATTAATTTTGCCATAAATAACCACATGTGACTGTAGATGGATGGTATGGATTCTCCTGGAAAAAGTTTTTTCTTCCTTTTATAAGTGATGTTAGTAAAACAGATGCAGGTTACAATTATCATCTGAGGTACAACATGGACTCATAAATATAGAGAACAAACTGGTGGTTGCCAGAGAGGAGTGGGTGGGGGAATTGGTGAAATAGGTAAAGGAAATTAAGAGGTACAAACTTCTAGTTATAAAATAAATCACAGGGATGAAAAATACAGCATAGGCAACATAGTCACTAATATATTAATGTCATATGGTGACAGGTGGTAACTATACTTATCATTGTGAGCATAGCATATTGTAGAGAATTGTCAAATCTGAAACTAATATAATATTGTATGTCAACTATACTTCATTAAAAAAGTACATGGACCTCTTCTGCAGAAGGTAACCTCTAATGGATTTATAAAGCAGAACCCCCAAAAAATGAAGCAGGAAAACAAAGTAAATAACTTGTCCAAATTAAAAAAATAAAATATGAAGAAAAAGGAACAAAAAGTAAAAAGTAAAATAAATAATAAATGAAAAGTCAGATGGAAAGAAAAAAGTTATACATATTGTCATCCTAAATGTAAATGGAGTCAATTTTGACATTAAAAGATAGTGTATTAGATGGGATTATACAAGAGTCAGGTGGTATGCTGTTTATACACACAAAAAAAGAAGTCCAAAGCACATTAAAGCAAAGTGATCATCAATGGATGTAAATAAAAAGAAGGAAGGCAACAAGATAGCAGGTCAGAGCAAAAACAAAAATTAATAGTAAATGATAATGATACCAATGTCAGACAAGGTGATATTTAAGCTTAAAACTCCAATCAGGATAAAGTCGTTCATTATTAGAAATAAAGGCAAATATTTGCCAATAATAATAATCATAACAGTAATAATAATAATAATAGCTAAATGTAGAATTCAAAAATAAAAATGCAAGGAGACTATGATAAAATATGTAATTATAGTGGGACATTTTCATTTTCTTCTTTCAGAATGGGTTAGAACTAGTAAACAAAATTTGAGGCTATAAATGAACTAAATATAATAGCAGCAATTTGATTTTAAAATCCTAGAATGTAAAGTTGGTAAAAGCAGGGCTGCTTCACTATTGCTTGCTATTTCTTTCATGCCTGCAATAATGGCTGGTACAGGGCACTCAGTGATTGTTCCAAAAATAAATGACAAACTATACACAGAATCCTATTTCCTTCCAATAGAAAGCAAAAAAAATCCACATCTATATTTTAAAATATCAAAAATCTTAAATACTTGACAATTAAGAAGGCACTAATGTACGATTTTTGGATCAAATTAAAAATCAAAATGGAAATTATATTGCCAGAGATAACCTGGTGGAGGAGCATGTAAAAAAAATTGTTCTGTGATATTTTCGGAATTGTCAGTTTGACTGACATACTGAAACCTTGTTTTTGACAGGTGCTACATATCATTGTTAAAACACAGCACAGATATTATAGGCTAATAAAATACAATATTCAAATTAATTGCTGCAAGAGATATTTTATGCATATTTTACCTTCTCCTTCTTTAATAACAAGAAAATGATTTTTAAGAGAGGTGTTTTCTAAGTCAGGGTATATCTGCCTCCCTCAAGCATTCCATACTCTACCCACTGGGGAAATAAGAGAAGAAAAACGGGAAATGTTTATTGTTGGGATTCTCTGGGAATGGGAACTCTGTTGTGCCTTCTGCCATCCCTCATATTCTAGTTCGCTCTGGCAGGGTGCAAAGTAGGGCAAAAAAAATTGTCAAATAATTTGTAACTGCCCAACACGTGTCTCTTCCTCCTTTTCTTGTTTATGCTTAGAGCCAATTCATCAATTTTTTTCCAATGGGACAAAGAAAATAATGAATGGATGTTATGACAAGCTTATGATGAAAATACTGTTTTTCTGTATTTGGTTCATGAGAAAATATGGAAACTGTCTCAATAATTTACATTGTATTTTTTTTAAACTTTTGATTAGGGACATTTTTAAACACACAAAAGTAAAAAGAATGGTGTAAGATATCCTAATGTATTAATCACTTAGCTTAAATAAGTTTCATTAATTTGGCTATCTTTTTCACCATACTCCACACATTGTTAATTTTTTTTTTTTTTTGCTATAACCCAAGACAGCATGCCATTTCACCCATATATACTTCAGTAGGTACCCTGAAACATGCTTTTTATTAACATAAAACTTAAATAGTAACGTCTAACATCAACTAATCTGCAAACTCATAATGTGTTTACATTTAAATATTTGTATATAACTACCTGGTATTCTTCCAGGGCCCCTGAATAAATGTCTAATCTGGCTTATAATTTACAGTTTAGGCCAAATCAATAATGAAAATAGTCTTCTCAGGTAGCATAGGGTTGTTCTTTGGTAAAATGCACCCTTCTGCTTTTTCAGCTAAGAAAGCATCCACATATTCATGAAAGACTTAAGTGTTTTTTGCATCCTCATAAAATTGGGGGATTTCCTTAGATCCTGCCACTCCTTGGAGGCACTCTGCTTAGAGTTTTGCGTACCTTTTGTCCACTACAAGAGTTGGCAAATTTTTTTTGCAAAGGGCTAGGTGGTAGATACTGGAGGTCTTACAAGCCATGTGGTCTGTGTCACAACTGCTCAACTCTTCCATTGCAACATCAAAGAATCCCCTGACTGTACATAAATGATTAAGCAGGGCTGTTATTCCAATAAAATGTTATTTACCAAAAGAAGGTGGAGGGCCAGATTTGGAGCCCAAATCCACTTGGCCATTTTAAATCATGCTGGCCTCATTGCTACAGCCTGTGAGTGGCATGCTGGTGGAGAGTTCCTACAGCCCAGTGTGTGGACCAGATTATCTACATCAAATCCTGGCTCTCCATTTATTAGCTGTGTGATGCTATGTAAGTTACTTAACATTTCTGTATTCAATTTCCTCATTTATTTTATAAAGCGTGAAGAAGGATTAAGTTACTAAATACATGAAAAGAGCTTAAAATAGCATTCAGTAAATTTCAGCTATTATTTTGATTATTATGACCCTGGGGGAATATCATTAGCCCTCTGTTCCTCACTGACTCAGCCTCCAGTTAACTCTTCCTTGACTGGAGAGCTCTGAGGTTTTGCCAGATTCTTTAACTAGAAATTGTCCCATTGGTTTAAACCCACTGTCCATAGTAGGGTTGCTATCCTTAGGCCATAAGGCATGTCCTGCCTCTAAACCCACCTCAGGGCTCAGGAAACAGGAAGCCTCCCTCTGCATGATCACTCTGATCCACCAGGGCAACTCTGAGGGGCTGGTGCCCAGGTTCTTCTGGGCAGCTTGCTGTGTAGTCTGTTGGAGAAGTCCACCTGAGCTTTTTCTTACTCAAGGTATCTCTCAGCACCCCAATGGATGACTCAATAGAAGACAAAATCTACATTTCTCCCTTGATCTCTCTATCTCCTTCCCACCACAACCTAAAACCACAGTAAAGAAAGATTTTTCTTTTATTGCCACTATACAATATCTTTAGAGTTAGCCTTTTTACCATAGGTAACAGGGCATTCTGTCTGTGCCATAGAATTACTCTGTGTTTTTGGTATGTTAAAAGGAAAGAGAAAGGAATTTCAGCAGTGAAGTTGAAGAGCACCGATCACAGGTTTATTACCTTTTGCATAATCTAATGATGAGTGTTGAAAGCTAAATACAACCTTGAGATGTTCTGTTTATATTCCTTCTTAATAGAACTTAACCTCATTCTAAAAATACTGCCAAGAGTAGACAAAGGTGAAAATTCAAGAAGGAATTTAGCAAAATTGCAAATACTAAACATGCTACATATTTAACAGACTTTCAAAGTTATATATTAACATGGCTATGATCCACTAGCATCAAACCACTAACACATTACTTTTAGTTAAGAAATAGATCTGAGGAACAGAGATCAGATTTTTTCTCAATTCAAAATAGTATTGGTGTATATATCTTGGCTCAACATTTGCCAGACTAGGATCTCCTTGAAGGAAAGAGAGAAAATAATGCTATATATATATATGCTATGAAATGTAATAAATATATATATGCTATGAAATGTAATAAATAGCATATACATGTTATATAACCACATATATCTATATATCTATATAGTACAACACAATACATATACATATGTGCATACATATGTATATTACATAGTTTTCACATGTGTTATTTCATTAATAAATCAGTAAACTGCTCAGAAAGGTTTAGGGACTTTCCTATGGGTGACCTGAGTCAGAATAAGGGGAGCTACTGTTGGTCAGCCTGTATTTTCTTCTTTAGTAAGCAGAGGGATTTGTCAAAAACTCCTATTGTCTTAAAAACGTTATCTTTGTCTCCACTAGTTGATATTCAGGTGGCAAGCGACACTGACATTCACCTTCTGCCCTGATGCCGGTCACCAGCTTCCCCAACTCCCACCCTTGGAGTCCTGCTGAATTTCTCCTCCGTAATATTTCACATCACCTGCCTTCTTCCACCACTACCAGAGCCTTGAAAAGGTCTCATCTCGACCACTACAACTGCCCCAACCTGACCCTCCTGCACCCATCAGGAAAGCTCTCTAATCCAGTCCCCACACAGCAGGCAGAATGGTCTCTTCTGATTAAAAACAAAACAAAAACAAAACAAAACATACAAAAACAAAAACGAAAAACAAAAAAACAACAAAAACAAAACAAAGCAAAAAACCCACCACCACCACCACCAACAAAAAAGGCATTACATCATATCACCACTCTCAACCCTGTTTAATAAACTTAGATGATTTCTCACTGCTTTTAGACTAATCTCCAAAACGCAAAACACAAAATGTGAGGTACCACATATGTTCACCAGTACTTGTCCAGCCTCTCTCTTCCTCTCTCAACTCCAGCCACAATGACTTTCCATTTACTCCTCTCCCTCCTAAACACAAGACCTACTCACATGTCATTGTCTTTATTTCGAATGCCCCTCCTCCACCTTTCACCAAACTACCCATGCTCACCCATTAGATACCAGGGAAAGGATAATTTCCTCAGGAAAGCCTGGCCTCACCTCCATGATTACAGGAATGCCACCATTACAGCACTGATTGTACCGGGATCTCTTCTTCATAGAACTTACTTTAGTGAAGATTTTACATTTATCTATGCAATTACTTGAGGTAATTACTTAAGTTCCCTTAAGACAGATGTTTGTGGGTTTTTGTTTTTGTTTCTGTTTTCCTTGATTTTGTTCACCTTTGGGTTCCCAGAGCTTAGCACTACACCTCCCACATAGGAAATTCAATAAACATTTCTTGAATTAGTAAATAAATGTGGGGAGAAACATAAATACCAAGATGTTCTTCTACTGACTGGTAGAAGATGCTGGGAAAATAGAGATAATAAAAACATTATAAAAACATCTCCAAATTTTCCAAAGGTCAGAGGTAGCAACAGCATACTGTATCCTCCTGAATAAAATCACTGTGTATAATGACAATTGGAGAGGGCTGAAAGGTTTCAGAAGTTTTTCTTTATTTCTCCTATAAGACATTTTTGGGGAACCAAGTTGGTGCCATGGTCCAGCTCTCAGGATATGGAGGACCGCGTGACAGTCAGATTCTCTAAGATTGGATTAGTGAAATTTGTTTATGGCTCTTCTCTAACTTTTCTTAGGATCCCAGAGGGTCTCATCTATTAGAAATGTACTCTTGATAACAAAAACAGACTTCCTCGAGGTCACACAGAGATTCTGACACTAAGCTCATTGTTCATTCCACTACAATACACCTGCCATTCTTGAATGAAGCTTATAGCTGGCAACTAACCAATTCCATTACAGCATAATCATCAATCTTTGTTCTTTTCCATGGAGTCCCATCTACATTTTAAATGAAACTAGTCATATTTATTTTTATTTTAGGAATTCAATTATTGATAGTCAACACTGCATCAGCTCAACTCTCATAAGTTTGGGAAGGATTAGTTACATTCTTAGTGAAACAAAACAAACCAAGGTCTCATGTATTTCTTGAAAAATAAGACCTAAACATTAGTCATAAACAGAAGGAACACAGCATTGAGTTTTAAATTAGTGGAGAGCACATGAGTCTCATGTTTATACTTTATCACCTACCTTTCACTTCAGGGCTTCTTCATTTATTTGTACATATTACTTAAATTCATTAGGAATTTATATCTTTATCTTTCATTGTGTCTTAAAAACCCATGGCTATGAACTTACCATGTTTAGGAGCTATTAAAAAAAAGTCAGAAGGGAAGAAACAGAACTACAACCACTGTTGACTGGTCTAAAGCTACTATTCTCAAATATTTACATTCCTTGAGTACACGACACATCAGATATTATGCATGAGTACACGAGACATCAGATACCATGCATGGCAAATTCATATTTTCTAGAAGTGGAAAATAAAGGAGCATAGTAGATAGGAAAAATCAGAGGAGAACCCAAAAATCATGTGGTGAAGCAGGAACCTAAGACAGAGCAAGCATACTGATGCAGATTTTAAATTTTCATGGTCTTTATAAATGATAAGCCAAAGGGATTATTTCCTCAAAAATAACTTAGAAAATCTTACAGCACAATACGGATGTGGTGTATGCAACGCTCACACTTACAAATATATATGCACTCCATGAATAAAAAATATTATCATTAGTTTATTAGTTACACAATATAGGTTTATAAAAAAAAAAAAAACCAACATTTCCTAGTCACTCTAGAAATGGCCCTAGAAATGACAGACTCAATATTTTCCATTTATCAAAAAAATGCTTTATCCATCTTGCATCTATCCAAGGCTAATTTTATTTATGGTTATATAAATTGGCATTTTGAAGAGGGTCTGAAATATGAACTGAGTTTAGTGAGGATTGAAAAGGTCAAAGAATGGTTTCCATCAGAGGAAACTGAAACTAAGATTAAATTAGAATACATGTCCAGGGCCTTGATGCCATTTCTCTTTCTGGATGAATCCCATGGAGCTCAGGAGAGCATGAGAGTCAGATTACTTCTTTTCCTTGGTGAGATGTGAAGGAGAACATACAGGAAAAATGTCAAAGGCCACAACCAGGGTAGCAAGTTCAACCAGCCCATCTGTCAGAAGGCTAAGAAGAGAAGTCAAAAAAAGATTCAAAACCTAGTTTGCCAAGCCACGCTTGATAAAGGTGAGTTTCTAGGAGACCTAGAGAAATTTGAGAAATAGAGGCGATTTCTCAAAGTTTTCAATGTGCTACATGCCTACGTAATTATGGATCATTAAGGGGCTAATGCAGATATGCATCACGATATATTTATTTAATTTTATTCCAAGAGAGATTTAAGGCCGTTTCCAAAGACTCATAAGCTTTAACAAGACATATGAATTAAAGGTGGGATAAAAAATGAAGGGAGAACACTCTTGCATGCCTGGAAATCATGTCACAGTGACCGCTGGATTGTTAGAGACTGGTCCCTATGTAGCTCTAACATTTCAATAGCCCAAGTGAAGGAGAAAACCTGATCACATCATTTACAATGTGCATGTGAAAATATAATTCCTATAATTCTCAGGATACAAAAGATATTTCTTCTAAGACCATCAAAGCACGATTCTATAAATGCAGTTGTGTAGCGGCTCAATAATAACTAAACCTAGGCACTCAGTTCTGCCCTCTACGGGCTCTACAGGTAAGATTAAAAAAAATGTGTCCTTTAAGTCATTCTTTTGGAACACTGCTATTATCAAATAAGCTTTTTTTTTTTCTTTAATAAATATTAGATGCACTGATGTCGTTTTTGCAATGCTTATCCAGTTTTTAGTTGACCATGCCATGGTGAATTAACAAAAAATTGAGTTTGGTGTAAGAGGCTAAAGAGTCTACCTCACCCCTAAAAATAAAGTCTCCCTCTTTTGCAGGGGTGTCGGGGGGTGGGGGCATTCACAGAGGAGATGAAAGTCTCATCCATGTATTTATTTGCTTGTTTATTTGCTTGTTTTAATGAAACTTATTATTTTGAGATAACTGCAGATTGATATGGAGTTGTAGAAATACTACAAAGAGATCCCATGCAAGTTTACCCAGTTTCCTCCAGAGCTAATATCTTACAAGACTATATAGTATAATGTCACAACCAGGATATTTACACTCAAGCTGAAGAATGATTCTATTGCTACAAGGATACCTCATGTTGTCCTTTTATGTTGCCACTTTCTTTCCACACTTGCCCCTTCTTTAAATCCTGGAAACTATGGTTTGTTTTCCATTTCTATATTTTGGTCATTTCAAGAAAGTTATAAATGGAATCATAAAGTATGGAACCTTTTTGGATCAGCTTTTAAAATTTAGCATAATTCCCTCTAGATCATTCAAGTTACTAAGTGTACCAATACTTCATTCTTCTTTATTGCTAAGTATTATTCCATAATTCAAATGTATTACAGTGTATCTTTCATCTGTTGAAGGATAACTGGGCTGTTTCTAATTTTTGGCTATTATGAATATAGCTGCTATAAAAGTTCATTTAGAGGTTTCTGTATTAATATGTTTCTATTTCTCTGGGGTAAATGCCCAAAATGCAATTGCTGGGCTGTATGGTATTTGCCCTGCATAGGTTTATAAGAAATTGAAAAAATTCCCACTACCAATGTTTGAAAATTCCAATTTCCCTGCATCTCTCCTAAGCACTTAGTGTGGCCACTATTTTCTTTTTTTTTTCTTTTTTTAATTTTAGTAATTCTGGTAGGTGTGTAGTGACATCTAATTGTGGTTTTAATTTGCATTCCTATAATGGTGAATAACATTGAGCACCTTTTCATGTATTTATCTACCCTCTGTACATCCAAGGTAAATGTGTCAATGTCTTTGGCTCATTTTCTAATTAATTTTTTTAACTGCTGAATTTTAAGAGTTCTTTTTATATTCTAGATACTAGTCCTTTGTCAGATATGTGGTTTGAAAATTTTTTCTCCTGGTCTGTGCCTTATCTTTTCATCCTTTTAACACGGTATATCTCAGAGTAAAAACTTTTAATTTTGAGAAAGTCCAATTCATCAAAATTTCCTTTTATAATAACACTGTGCTTTGTGTCAAGTTTAACAACACTTTGGTGAGTACCAAATCCCAAAGATTCTCTCCTTTGTTTTTTCTAAAAGTTTTATGGTTTTAAATGTACATTACATTAGGCTGTCCATTTTGCAGTTTTATGGTTTAAGTGCTTAATCCATTTTAAGTTAATTTTTTTATAAGGTATGAGGTTTGTGTTGAGGTTCATTTGGGGGGGGTGTTTATTTGTTTAAGCAAATTTGTTTGTTTCTGACTGTTCCAGAAACATTTGTTGAGAAATGTATCATTCCTCCATTGAATTGCTTTTGTACCTTTGCCAAAAATCATTTGGACATATTTATACAAGTCTACTTCTGGGTTTTCTTCTCTGTTCCATTGATCTGTGCCTATCCTCCTGTCAATACCACACTTTCTTGATGACTATAGACATATAATAAGTTTTAATATTCAGTGGAGTGCCTCCTCCCACTTTATTAATTTTCCAAGATTTTTTTAACTATTCCATGACTTGCCCATATAAATTTCAGAGTAATTCTATCTACAAAAACTTTCCGAAGATTTTTATGGGATTGCTATCAATTTCAGAAGTATTGACATCTTTGTCATATGAGCCTTCTGATCTATAAACACCATGTGCCTCTCCATTTATTTAGGTTTTTTTTTATTTCTTTTATCAGTATTTTGTAATTTTCCGTATGTGGACTCTATACTTGGTTTTTAAGTTTTTACCTAATCATTTCATTTTGTTGGAGCAATTTTAAATGGTATTATAGTTTTTGTTTTGGTTTCCATGCTCATTGCTAGTATACTAAAATGTGATTTTTGTGCGTGTGTTTTGTTGAGCTTGTATCTTGCAACCTTGCAAAACTTATTTATGAGTTCTAGGATCCACATATCATTTTGACAGATATCCCAGTGCAAAAGCAATAGTACTAACAGAGAACCTGTAAGGCAATTGAAACCAGATGCCCAAGGTGGTACAAAAGGGAAAAAATGTGGCGTGTATGTGCATGCGTGTGTGAGCGTATGTGTGTGTGTGTGTAAAATACATGTTTAAAAACATATAAAAGGGGCGCCTGGGTGGCTCAGTTGGTTAAGCGACTGCCTTCGGCTCAGGTCATGATCCTGGAGTCCCGGGATCGAGTCCCGCATCAGGCTCCCTGCTGAACAGGGAGCCTGCTTCTCCCTCTGACCCTCCCCCCTCTCATGCTCTCTCTATCTCATTCTCTCTCTCAAATAAATAAATAAAATCTTTAAAAAAAATAAAATAAAAAAAATAAAATAAAAACATATAAAGGTGGGTCTTTAAGTAGTAGCAGTTCTTGGGTAGCTAGATTTGAATCTTGTAAAATACATCCAAGTAAGTATGCAATCATTGGGGAATATACACCAAAATTAATACATTTTTCAGCAACAATTAAGATTCAGGTAGTTATAATTTATTGTCTTTGAGGAAAAATTACACTAATGAGTTACTTTAATGTTAATTCACAGTACAGATAACAAATACATAATATGGACAATATTAGAATGTCCTTCATGATTAGTTAAATATGGGGGCACAATGAAAATTGTACCATTAGAATGCAAGAGAAGAACTGACTCGAAAAACTTGTGCAGTCAAAGTTCAACAGAAGTTTAACAGTAAAAAATCACAATTAGGCCAAGTAACTGTAACATGGTGGCTTCGGTGTTACTGTCAGCTACTTATGAGAGCAGCCAAATTGCTGCATCCAAATACGACTCTCTTAAAGATGCTGAATGCAGATCCGAGAAGAAAGCCATGCTTGCCAGAGAAATGCAGTAAGAGGAGGAACAGGAGCAGTGTTAAAAAGCCTGGAGCTGGAGAGGGGAGTGGGAGGAAGGGCAAAATGGGTGGAGGGCAGTGGGAGGTACAGGCTTCCAGTAAGGAATGAATAAGTCACAGGAATAAACAGCACAGCCTAGAGAATACAGTAAGTGATACTTTCATAGTGTTGTATGGTGACAGAGGATAGCGACACTTGTCAGCATAACATAATGTATAGAGACGCTGAATCACAATATCACTATGTTGTACACCTGAAAGTAATATAGCATTGCGTATCAACTACACTCAAATAAAAAAAAAATTTTTGAAAGCCAGGGTCTTAAGATCCTTCTGAAGGCAACAGCAGCTCTCTAGCCCTTCCTTCTCTAGCCCGATGATGTTGCAGCAAGAATGCAGGTGTCACGGTTGGCAGGAGCGAGGAGAGGTGAGTTTGCAGTCAAGGAGATTAAAACTGGAGTGATAATTGAGGCAAATCCATTTTGACTGATCATTTATTCAACAGATGCCGTACACTTACTTGAAAATGTCAAAATACAGTCAAAATTAGAAAGGCATAAATAGAACCTTCAAAGCAAACAGGGCCACAGGGAACTGGGTGATGCTTATTGTTCCAACAAAGCTTGCAGGCAGACACCAAGTGGAGCAGCGGTTATTAAAGCCATTATTTCTTTTGCAATCACTAAAGGAACTTTCCATTTTGTAAATATATACATATGCATTAACTGTGGAATCGTTATTTTGAGAACCTTGGTTAAAAAAGAGTGTATGGAGGCAAAACTGTTTTTCAGTTGGTGTTTCACATGTACGGAAAAAATGAAGACATAAAGATATATATCGTATGAAACTTCATGGTAAAAAATGGAAAAGCTGGAAGAAATTAATATTATTTTCATAGGTAACAAGCTCCCAGGAATACAGCCTGTGTTACCACAACTCCAGTAAATTAATCTTTTATCCCAACTCAAGAAAGCAAATTTGAAGGCAAGGGAGAGAGCATCATGTTATTATAAGGATAACCTAGAATCTACTCTACTATTTTTTTTCTTCAATAAATCTTTCACAGATATTGGAACTTATGTTCTTATTTGTGTAATGAGCATTTTACCTGTGGTGCAATTAGTTTGCTCCTGTCCCAAGCAGAGCACAAAATAACTAGTTAGCCAATGGGCTTCCCTGATGATTCCTGCAGCTGAAGTAGGAAGAAAAAGGTTTTTGAGGGGCAGAGGAGAAATGGGAGCTAGAGAGAGGTTTGTAACTGACCCATTTCCTCACCCCGTCTGCCCTGCTACGTTAGTCTCTAACATTGATGGAGAGAAGGACAGAACCAGAAAATGAAGGAATCAAAGGCCAGGTTGATAAACACAGAGTTGGAGAAAGAGCCAATGCTCTACACTCTCTAGCACCTCAGCCCACAAGGAAGGTGGAAAGTACAGAGATCGGCAGGAAATAAGAAGGGTCCACCGAAAGACATCCTCAAGGGTGGAAAAAGCATCACTTTTTCTTTCTTTTCTTTTTTTTTGGGGGGGTGGGGTGGAGGGAGAGGGAGAGAGGGAATCTTAAACATGCTCCATGCCCAGCGTATAGCCCAACGCGGGGCTTGATCTCACAACCTTGAGATCATAACCTGAGCCGAAATCAAGAGTCAGATCTTTAAACTGGCTGAGCCAGCCAGGCACACCTAAGCAGGACTTTTTCTACAGAAACAGGTGCATATGAATTATTGCCCAGCGTGGTAAGAGGTGCCTGGGTCTAGCAGCCACTACAATGTGCCTGTTAATGCCAACATGACCAAATGAGGACTTACAGGCAGATGAGGTCTGGTACATAGAAATGTGTCAGGATACCCGTGACCCATCTCACAATTATGTTCCATAACACTGACTGTGGGGAGACACGCCCTCATGTATAGAGAGTTATCCATCAGAGGGCATGCATGACACCTGAACAAAGAAAGGGCTGGGTTTGGCTGCAAACTGCTGAGTCAGCATCCCCACCACTGTGCCAGCCACATTGCACTGGAACGTGAGCTCCAGACGACAAAGAATTTCTTTGTACAGTTTTATCCGCATTACTTGGAACAGTGCCTGGAATGTGAAAGGCACTCAAATATTTGTTGACTGAATGAACATACTGCGCAGAGCATGGCATCCCGGCCCCTGTCCACCTGCTTCTTCCTGCCTGCCCACTTCTCCTGCATGAGCATCAGTGAACACGCTCCTCGTCCTCTCTAGTCCAGCAAAAGTCAGATCTCTTCTATGCATGCTTCTGAGCCCTGAGCTCTTTCCACTGACTAGTAGAATAACACCAGGTAAATTAACCTCACGCATCCTCTGTTTCTTCTGTAATAAAATAGGGATGATAATAGCTACTTAGGAGAGTTGTATTAAATGAAACAATATAAGTGAAATGGGAAATCTACAACAGCCTCTCAATAAACAGAAGTAAAATTCCATTTCACCATTCAATACATAGATGGGAAATTTATTTGAATGCAATTGGGCTCCTAAGATAGTAAAAGAAATTCAGAGCACCAAAGAAAGATGTATATCTCAATTTCCAAGTAATCAAGAGGCAATGAATGGGACTCCACTGGGGCTCCCCTTACAGAGAATTACCTATCTGTAGTTCTGTCCACAGAAATGTATCAGAATGAAGACCTGAGTATCAGCCTTGACTTTTAGAAGAATTAAATTTGGCCAGGCCAACTTTTCTCTAATGATCATGACCAACACCTATCTCTTATATAACAACCACTGGTTGAACATAAGGACTGGGACAAAGTTTCAAGAAAGGGGAAGACAGGGGTCCACGTTGCTCATAATATGCTTTCAAATAGCCAGCTGTCCCTCTAGCTCTGGCCTCTTCTTCCCCAGCTGCAGTTTTTATCTGAACCCAGAATTCAGCCTAATTTGAGTTTACAAAAATTAATCCTATTACAAAAAAATGATTGCAAACAATAAAAACTAAAAAGAAATTTAGAAATCTCAGGGAAGCATCATCTTTCATCCTCCAAGATCCTGCCCACCCCACACCTGCCCTCCTCCCACTCCCAGAAGTCATCCGCTTGTTTGACCCATGCTCTCTCCTGCCCCATCAGCTAATGTTGCCCCCCGCACTTCTCAGCTAGGTTGTGGTTCACACTGTCAAGTTCTCCTGCTGCTACAGTACTATAATTAACTCTTCTCCTCCTCTGTTCACTGGGTGCCAGACTACTGAGTCCCAGAAATTTCAGGATTTCCCTAAGGTTGAGTCTTTCAAAGTATTCCTCACTAAAGACTCTTCCTTCCTATTAGAAATATTCCTATCAGAAGATGAAAGATTCATGAATTCTTCCTTGTCTGTTAAAGTCAAAAGATCCACTTTCTCTTAGAACAACTTCGTAATTCAAGTTCCACCCCCTGACCCAGATACTCCTTTACCCACTTTGTGACTATAAGCTGCTGTCTTCCTCCAAAGGCAGGAGGAACATTGCAGAAGGCAAATCTGTTTCCTGCTGAGGGCTAAGCCATTGCTAACCAAGGCCCAGTGAAAGGGAACAACTTCTTGGGTCCTTTTCAGATAAAAAGGGATGGTTATCAACCAAACAAATACAAGTTAGAAACAGGAGTTTAGCTATAATCTATTTTCTGAAACATAGTCTCTTGGAGGATCCTTCAGATACAACTAAAATATTAATTTAAACCCAAATGGGTTTTAAACATAATGCGTTTTCCTGTGTACTTGCAAGCACCAATTAAGAAAGAAAAATGCAGGGCGCCTGGGTGGCTCAGTTGGTTAAGCGACTGCCTTCAGCTCAGGTCATGATCCTGGAGTCCCTGGATCAAGTCCCGCATCGGGCTTCCTGCTCAGCAGGGAGTCTGCTTTGTCCTCTGACCCTATCCCCTCTCAGGTGTTCTCTCTCTCTCATTCTCTCTCTCTCAAATAAATAAATAAAATCTTTAAAAAATAAATAAATAAAAAAGAAAGAAAGAAAAATGCATACATTATAGAACTGGGCAGCAATAATTCCTAGGCATTAAACGGAAAGAGGTCGATCTGGGACCAGAGTAAGGTTCACATGGGACACAAGTGACAAGATTACAGAGCATGCGCCTCTTTGAAGAAGGTCAATACATCCTAAGATGGAGTGACAAAAGAATATTAAAAAAAAAAAAAAAAGGAAGGAAGGAAAGGAAAAAAAAGGAAAAAATAAATGTCTCTTCATAAACCCTGAATTTTCAATGCCATGTGTTTAGGGATATTAAAATTAAATCACTATACAGAAAAAACAGAAGAGACATAAAAATAAATGAGAAATTAGAGAAAGATGTTAAGGAAATCATTGACGAAATAGAAATTCCTTTCTGTAGAAAAGTTGACCCTTTCAAAGAAACAGATCAAATGTAAACCAGGTTCCTCTGAATGCCCCCTCTGATAAACACCACTGCTTGTTAATAAAGTGACAGTTCTGTAGGGCAAACAGTCTAGTCTAAATCATGGGGCTGACGTCAGTCTCTTCTGTGCTCCCTCTTATGTCTCTGTGAGACAGGCATCTCCATAGCTTTCTGTATAGAAATATAACCTTCCGTGGATTTAAATCTATGACAGCCCATGCTTCTGGTTGATTAAAGTAAGTTGTTTATAGTGTCTGTGGTATGAATTCAACTCGGGAACAATTAAACTATCCATCTCTGGAGCAGAAGGCTCACTGGCATCCACTTCTGACCATTCATCACTTGCTATACACCTTTTCATTCTCATCTCTGCAGCTCCTGGATATGCAGATATTGGCTCCCATTCTGAAGTGGGTGCATTTGTCAGGATCAGGTGGCATACACTGAATGCCAGTTAATTCTAGGTTCTGAGTGTGTGTTTTATGTTGGAACAATTCCCAGGGAAGGTCCATGCTAAGAATGGCAATGGCGCTCTCTCTCTCTCTCTCTCTCATCTCATTGTTCCTTCTAAGCAAACTGTGAGAAAACTATAAGCCCCCAAAATGCCAAATCATAACCCGTTTCATGTAGGCATTCATTCAAGAACTCTTTTCTAAGCAACACTATGAAACTCGGCATGCTCTGGATTGTCAAAAATCCAAAGATGAAACAATTGTCTTGAGCATAAGACTTTGTGAAGAGGCACACAGAGATGCATACGGCATGGGGCCACACAGGCGATTCCCACAACCCAGTCTGAGACTGGGTGTCATGGCACCTTTGAGATGCAGGGCACTGAGAACACCACATTTCTTGGCATGAGTAATTCACAAGCATCGATATATTTAGCATGATTATGATAGATATTATTGCATCTCCATTATTGAAAATCTGTTGCTGTGTGTGAGTTTCCCTAAGGTCTTATAGAATGTTGCATACCATAGAAACGGAGCTAGAGATTTCTTTCTCCCACATCTTTGTTCCTAACTAGCTATTTATAGGTTGAACTATTTTTGGTAAAAAATGAATCAAGATTGCATATGAACACTTAAATTGCTGAGTTATAACAACTATTTTCCAAAGAAGGCTTGACTTCATGTACTGTCAGAAAGCATCGCATGTTCATATAATTATTAATTTTCTCAAAAAATAATGTACCCTGAATTCAAGCTCTCCAATTATATTTGTGCAAAGAAATATGAAAAGCCATGGAGTTACTCCTGAATGGCACTGTGGAACCAACAAATTCACCAGAGACCAACACAACAAATCAACTCCCAAGTGATTACAATCCCACTCCAGAACTAAGCACACGAAGAACCCAATCTTCACCCAGGCAGCCCACTTTCTTTCTCTCTGTTTCCTTTAGAGTATTTCCCGAATCATAGTGGTGAGCCTTTCACTAGTTTGAAATCAAGAGGATAGGAGAATTCATGTTTATGAAGTATGTGTTATGTGCCATGAGCTGCATTGGAGATGTTCAATCTTCACAAAGCAAGGCGTGCGTGTGAACATGTGGAAAACAAAGAGACCAAGATTAGGATGGAGTAAGACAACTCAAAGCAATACAGCTAATATCCACAAGAGCCAGAGTCGTAGCCCAAAGACCCAGCTCTCTCTGCTTGTCAAGGGTTTCTGCACGTGGGGAAGCAGCAGAGTCACATGGGAAGTATGGTGCAAACTCAGAGAGCTGGATCCTGCCCTTGGAATCAGGAAGTATGTGGTGGAAAACCATCCCAGGGGCCCGGCCACAGCTGTTCAGGGACTGCCATTTGGGGGCCATCATGTCCCACCTTGTTCCCGGCGGCAAGGGCAAACGCTTCATCACAGCAACCTTAGGAAGTACATGCTTGTATTTTCTCCATCTTATAAATGAAGAAACTGGGGCCAGAACCATTAAGCAATCTGCATAAGGTCATACAGCCGGTAAGGAGCCTGCTAGGGTTCAAGCTCAATGATTTAGACTAGACTGTTTGCCCTACAGAACTGGCACTTTATTAACAAGCAGTGGCTCTGAGCCGTCCTTTTCAGCTCTGCCTTACACAGCTCTTCCTGTCTGCTGCCCCAAATCCTATGCAGTGCCCTGGCTTCCAGGGGGGCCTACCACCAGTGGGTCTATGCCAGTGACAAGGAAGTGACTTCTCTAAACATGAATCCACAACTCTCACAGGCTCCCCATCACTTATTCCAGAGCAGGTGAATTGGTGGGTTATTGGCCAGCTACATTACAGTTGTAATGTTACAATATTAAACATTTCTTATAAAAATCCAGTCATCTGCTTAGTATAGATCCACTCCTGGCAAAAAGCAACAGTGGAACAACACTGGGCCACTTTCTCTCTCTCTCTCTCTCTTTTTTTTTAAGATTTTATTTATTTATTTGACAGAGAGGGAGAGAGTACAAGTAGGCAGAGCAGTGGGCAGAGGGAGAGGGAGAAGCAAGACCTCCAGTGAGCAGGGAGCCCAATGCAGGGCTTGATCCCAGTACCCTGGGATCATGACCTAAGCTGAAGGCAGATCCTTAATTGACTGAGCCACCCAGGTGCCCCAAACACTGGGCCACTTTCATTAGACAGGACACACATTCTTCAGCTCATCGAGTCCCCACTGCCCTGCCCCCAAATGCTTCTACTCATCCCCTGTGGGCAGTTGAGTTTGAGACCCACAGCCATACAATACAGGCTTGGAATACAGTACTGGAGATAAGGATAAAAGATGCCCAACCTACCTGGACCCAAAAAACTTCTTGTAAAATACAGAACAAAGACAACCAACCAACCTCTGCAAAGCCATTTCCACTGTCAAACCTATCCAACAGATAATATAAAAATAAATTAAAAACTACTTCAGGGGCAAAACAAACCTAATGTCCAGCACCCACAAGATGAGGGCTGCCGGGGTATCCTCTGTCCCTCTTCTGCCCTCCCTGGGTTCTCACACCTGGCCACAGCAAGAGAGCATCCTAGTTCCCCATCCAGATTCTCTTGGCAGAAGATGGACTTTAGTCCTTTGGACTCAGTTCCAGGATCTACTCTACTGTCCCCATTCTCCTTCCTGCGAGCTGCATGCTGAGTTGAGGTAGAGTAGTGGGGACCAGTGACCCGGTAGTCAGCTCCACCCCCAACTCCACACCTCTCTTCACCCTCCCAACCAATGCAGCTCAATTTGGCACCAGAATTCTTCGTCTGTTGTTTGTGTCGGGCTCAGGCATCTCTTCTCAAATGCCAAGGTTTCTCTGAATATTCCCTCTCTTAATCCCAACAGGGAGTCCTGTGGTCCTAATAAGCTCCTATAAATCTCCTTCCTCGGGTTAACTTCTGTTTTCTTCCTGCACCACATTCAGCAATCATGCTATCTCCATCTGGATCCACGACTGAGCATCTCATGGCCACAATTCATCCCAGGTGGAGACTGGCTCAGGAGCCTTCACTATGACAATTCGAGCAGTTAAAATAAAAGTAAGCCACATGAACTTTTCTCTAATGAAAATGTTGAGGGAAGGGGAAGTCTAATCTGGAAAAAAAGTAAGGTGGCAGTCAGAGAGGGCCTCTCTGTTTTGGGGTCTGTTTCCCTGAGGCATCCAGGCAACGCACTACGGGTGTAACAGTCTGAGCGACAGCAGCGGGGCACGGTGCCTCATGCCACTCTTATTGTGACCAGCATGTGCAAACACATGGCTTCTCCTTTCTCTACCCAGAATGTGGTAAGAGCACCAGGATGTCACTCCAAGTCTTCCAGTTCATAAAAGCACCAATTTAAACTCACAACTCTGGGGCACCTGAGTGGCTCAGTCAGTTAAGCGTCTGACTCTTGATTTCAGCTCAGGTCATGATCTCAGGGTCTTGAGATGGAGCCCCTCATCGGGCTCCATCCTGGGCATGGAGCCTGCTTGGGATTCTCTCTCTCTCCCTCTCTCTCCACCCCTCACCAACCCCCACCCCAAATAAATAAATAAATAAAATGTTTAAACTCACAACTCTTTCCATAGTTTATAATGTCAGAAAGTTGTTTTTTTTTTTTAAGATTTTATTTATTTATTTGACAGAGACAGAGACAGCGAGAGCAGGAACACAAGCAGCGGGAGTGGGAGAGGGAGAAGCAGGCTTCCTGCCGAGCAGGGAGCCCGATGTGGGACTCGATCCCAGGACCCTGGGATCATGACCTGAGCCGAAGGCAGACGCTTAACGACTGAGCCACCCAGGCGCCCAAAAGTTTTCAATAGAAGAGCCAAGTTACACATAAGAGAAAATAAGATAAAAAATAAGATTTAATCAAGCCACAATTATCAGACAATACCAGTTATTTTTAGTGTTTCTGTTTCTGGGTCCAAAGGTCTGCCCCTGGCAAGCAGACATCAGTCTGCTCCGGGTGGCCCAGCTGGCACAGGATGGTCATTGGGGGGTCGTAAAAGCTGCAACTTTTCTTTACTTAATTGCCCATGTCTCCTGCAAAGGAGCTTTTAGAGTACTCCTTGCTAATACAGAGATAAATAATTGCCTTACTGGAAACCTTCCTGAGAGCACAGGAAATGCAGGATGAGTGAGTATAGAAGCTACGTATAGCAGCTACTTTATTACTATGTAGTCCAAAGGTAGGTGAAAGACCTTGCCAAAAAGTTTTGCAGAGCTTCCAAAGTCATACCTCCAAAATGCCTATAATTACTGTTAAAAGCACAAGGACTATGCTTAGGTGAGTACATAACTGAGTTTCAGGGTAATGTTTTTGGTTATCTTTCAAAGCATTTCTTTTTTTTTTTTTTTTTAAGATTTTATTTATTCATTTGAGAGAGAGAGAGAGAGAGAACAAGTGGAGGGGTAGAGGGAAAGGGAGAAAGAGAATCCCCGCTGAGCAGGGAGCCCGACGCGGGACTCAATCCCAGGACCCCGAGATCATGACCTGAGCTGAAGGCAGACGCTTAACCGACTGAGCCACCCAGGCGCCCCTCAAAGCATTTCTTCAAGCTTTGCACAAACCAGGAAGAGAAGGTCATCTGATATCTGTCAGTGAATATTGCTGGGGGCAAGGAGGAAACATTTGGGATAAGGTCTTCTGGAAGGAGATTTTCCAAGGACTATATTGCATTATATTGTCAAAGGCCTCACCCAGAAGAAACTGTCACGACATGTGGAGCCGAAGAGAACCCAACTGTTTAAATGACCTCTATTTCTTGTCCTACTTACTATTCTTCTATAAAATTTGGTGTTATTATACACAGCACCACCTTTATTAATAGACATTTAGAAAATAAAGATCCTTTTCTCAGCTTTTCCCTCTGATTGGATGGGGGAAGAGAAGTTCTGAGATGCTACCTTTCTCCCTCTCCTCCCCTTCCCCTTGCTTTATGTAAGTACTTACCTCAACTGTTAATTAGTATTGCCCCCAATCCCCACTTGGAGATCCTAAGAGAACTGCTGCCAGGTCAGCCTGGAGACTTCTCTCATTCAAGTTATTTCAATCCCACTGACCTCTCATTTACTTTAAGAAGTAGATTCAATAGCAAAGTATGTGTTCACTATATTTTGAGAACTCTTCCAGGGAAAGGCCATTACTTATTGCAGTAAGCTGAGGATAGAAGCGATTATACTGTCTCTCAGGATAACTAATTTCGATTGATCTAGTTTAGCTGTAAAAACATGTTGCCAAGGTTAATTATAATTCACCAATCACACCAACACATGGCATTCACTGATGGAGACAGCCCCACATATTTGTTTGAGGTATGCAAACAACATCGTGAGAGATCAGTTTTAATAACCTTCCACTCCATGTTCACTGTCAGGAAAATGTGATTTAGGAAAATCATTTACCCACCCCCAAATGTATTAACGCAAGACAACTTTACTTTTTTTATTCTTTATAAAGAAAATCAACACAGCCAACAGAAATCAGTTGACAAGTAAAAAAGGTTTTCCGTCAGCTTAATCTCCATGAAGGGTTTATTGATGTGCTGTGAAGCCAAAACATTATTTAGATAAATGCCTTTATTGTCTATGTGGATTTTGGGAAAAGAATCAGATAGGTTTTTTTTATGGTTTCTTTCGAGGTAAACTTTTAAAAAAGATGGCAAACAAGTCAAAAGTAGCTTCAGTTTGATGGTCCTTTGCAGCAGGTGTTGGCACTGATGAAAAACCTGGGAGACTTGGAATCAAATCAAGGGGTGTCTTCCAAGGCCAGGGGGTATTTCCCTTACCTCAGTTTGAGTCAAACGACTGGCATGTGCACTGCAGCCTCGAGGCTTTATTAGTGATCTCTCCAAGAAAAGAAAACAAGGTCATGCATGCATGCATTCACTGTGAAATGACCATTTATGAGACCTTCTCGACTGGGCACTGAACTCAGTTCTGTCAGATCGGCACTCAACAAGCCAGGTATGGCTCCCATCTCCACACAGCTGACAGTCTCATAAGGAAGACGAACCTTTAAATAAATGACTCCAATAAAGTGTGCTGTGAATCGTCACCAGGGAAGCACAGGACACTATGTGAGGAAACTGAAGCAGACACCTAACTCATCTTGGGGGCAAGCAAGATGGCAAGCAAGGTGGAAGGACTTCTAAGTTCATGTTTAAAGATAACTCATAAGTTGTCAAGGCAAAGAGAAAAGAGGATGATAGCCCCACACAGAGATGGTCAGGGCTTCTTACGTTTTCTTTAGCCACGAGTTACCCTCAGCCAAATCGCCAGGCCATGTGTGGAACAGAGAGCAAGGAATATAGTCAAGGACATGGGGCTCAGCCAGAGAAAAAGGAGGGTCAAAACTAAGAACTAAATACCATGCTTTTCCAGTCACTTAAGAACCTGTTTCTCATTTCACACTGTCCAGCACTGGCTCTCAAATCAATTTGTTAACCAAACCAGCATGAAAGTGTTCACTCACTCTGCTCATGTCAATTCTGCTTGCATGGACCTCTATGAGAGAAAGCTTTTTGCTATTAGTGGTACAAATGGTCCTGTCACAGGGCATTTTCAATGGAAGAGAGAAAACAAGGGAAAAAGGGTGGAAGAATCATTAGGCTCCAGTCTCCAGGTACCGCTAAAGACCTCGAGATGACCCTTCTCTATCTAAAGCCATTCCATTCCATTCAACACCACCCACTACAGAAGCAGAAAAGACTGCCTCAGCAAGCTGTGCGGGTCTTGAGCAATTCATCCGTGCACCTGCACTTTTTCCCAGCCTCAGGTTGCATTGCATGATTTTGTAATGCCATGCAGCCAGAATATATATATATGTATATATATATATGTATATATATATATGTGTGTGTATATATATATATATATTCCATCATTTGGAAATGTTCCGTGCCTTGGAGATTTAGGTAAATTTAATACAGGTCCTATTTTCAAAATATGGACAAGTCTAGGTCCATCTCCAAAACTTTCATAAATTTCTGTCCTGTTCCTCAGAACATATATGTGTGGCACTCTAATTTCAACCCCTCCTTCCTGTCTTCAAAGGCATGTAGTGATGTTTGAAGTTTACTGAGGACTCAAAGTAATATGGCAAGAAACCACATTTCATGGCATGGTGCCTATCATCAGCTTTGGTTCCTCCAAAGCTTTTCAAAGGCTGAGAAAAAGAAAAGAAGACCAATCTGCTTTTCTCACTGGGCCCTAAAAAGGACACGATGCCACTTCCTAGAATTCGGATGAAGAAAACAGTCATGTTCTTATTACTCACTGTAGCCAGAATTGAGCTAACGCATAAAAAATACCTACCTAAAGATTAAACTTTAAGCATCTTTAGACAGAAATACTGAGAGTTTCTGCAAGGTCACTGCAACATTAGCGCCATGATATAACCCGACCAGCATGGAACAACAGGATCCTTTAGCAGGGAACAACAGGATCCTTTAGCAGGGGCCTGAGACCTAGATGGAGGCTGATGGGAAAGGAACATGTGCGTGAATGCATCCAGGGAAGGACAGCTACTCTTAGGACTACTCTTTTTTTAATTTTACCATATTCCCTAGTGTGAAGAAAATGATTATTACTATCTATCTCCAAAGTAGAGATTCTTAGTGATCATTTACAATTAATATATATTAATATCCATATATATGTAACTGCTTGAGTTGTAAGTAAAATAAAAATGATTCAGACTCAATGTGGCTTTTATCATTTTATCATTTGCTCAGACAATTATCTGAACCAGGTGGCCTTAACCTACACTTACAATCATGCCAGTGAGAAACATAAATAGGAGTCTTTCCTGGGCTAATGATTTCCTATTTAAAAATCTGTATTTTTTCCACTTATTTTATGGTTCAAAATAAGCATATATTAACCACTTAAAGGTCCCTTGTAGGTTGAAGGTTTCAAAAGGACATGGAAATAACACATATTCTTGTGCAAGGTAAAAACAAATCTCTGCTATGGAGCATTTGAAATGTAAATCATCTGACTTACTTGTATGATGACATCATCTTCACTAATGAGAAAGAAGACATTTTGATTAAGAATTAAATACATTATTGTCTTTATAATTTTTAAATTGTGTAAGACACTTCAGGAAATTTTTTCAAAAGTTTAAGGTTTAGCCTAATGCTAAAAAAGGAAATGCACTATCTTTTTTAACTGACAGGCGTCAAGGGTTTTAAAACAATACTTTGTGGTAGATACATACAAAGTCCAATTCAAAAATATTTGAGTGTTTATTATGTGCTAGACATTGCAGAGATAAAGACAACTATATCGTTTTTTTTTTCTGTGCTCAAGGATTTCATAGAATATTTATCTGTACGTCAAGCCAACTCATAAAATGATACTGTACAATTTATATATCATCATCTATGCAGACAGAATAAAAATATGGTATTTACTACATTTACAGGTTAGCTTTTCTGAACTCTTTACTGAAAAAGCTTAAAACACTGGTTTGCATTATTCAGTATTATCCTGTACTACATTTCTTTGTTTGTGACAATGCAAAGCAAAATCATGCTAAAATGTGCTGGTGAGTTCCTTTACACCTTCCTTTATCCTTCCTAGAGGAAGGGACTTATAAAAACACCAGCCAAGTATAAGAATAACCTTTGGAAATACAAAAATTCATTTCCTTTCAGCATTTGGTAATTTTTATGAACCATATTTCCACATTTTTTTTATTTTTTATTTATTTATTTTTTTAAAGATTTTATTTATTTATTTGACAGAGAGATAGACAGAAGAGCACAAGCAGAGGGAGTGGCAGAGGGAGAGGGAGAAGCAGGCTCTGCACTGAGCAGGGAACCCGATGCGGGACTCAATCCCAGGACCCTGAGATCATGACCTGAGCTGAAGGCAGACGCTTAACCATCTGAGCCACCCAGGTGCCCCCATATTTCCACATTTTAGAATCAGTTTATTCAAATCCTGTAGAATGGCATTTCATTTAAATTAAATGCAATATACCCTAATGTTTTAAACAAATGTAGCCATTCTTGGACAGGTATTTGTAGTATATTGTTTACATTACTACCTTGAGTTAATGGATTTGTATGCAAATTGGGCCCAATTACCTATTCATGTCCATTATGCTTAAATAATATTTTGCCCTGATAAGTATTTTGGAAAATGAATTCTGGATGAATAAAATGAACTTATTGTTTCCATTAAGTAAATAGGTCATCATCTTAGTTAAAATTGGGTTCTATGCACAGTATGCATAAACATATTCAGTTCTTGGAGGACTGTTGTATCTATTACTTACTTTTGCAAAATATGTGCATATTAAACCTTAATAACATCACATGCTAGGTGACTATTTTCTCTGCCAGCACATAGGTGATTCATAGCATCACTGGAAGGATGAGCTATATTTGGATGTTTTCCTAAATTGCAAGTTAAAACACAATCATATGTAACATACTTTATATTCTAACTCATAAAAGCAATTTTTCTTCATATATAACAAATACAATTATGTCTTTTGATATTTTTGAAAGATGGCCTTTATAGTAGAAGTACATGAAGGGGTTAATAAATAAATACAAGAGCCAGGATTTCTGTTTTAAGATAATTCCCTACCCAACATCTGAAACAGACAGGTCCTGGACTCTGGACACCCTGATTGCCACCGATTCTCTCTGCTGAAAGTCTTCTTGATCTGCCCCTGAGTATCTTTCACTGGCCTTCTGCCTTGAGGGAAGCTAGACTCTCATTAAAAAGCAGACTCTAACTTTTCAGTACCTGACCCTTCTAGAAAATTCACATTTCAATATCCAACAAATAAATTAAAGAACATGTAGATACTGTTTTCTTCTGCAATTTCAGACAATAGAGCTGTAATCTAAGGTAAACTTCAAAAAGTTTTCTAACCCTATGCACATGTCAACTCTGGGAAAATTCCAGTAAAAAGAAACCAATGACTTCCAACAGAAGATAGTGGATTGAGAACACGTGTAACCTACATGGAATAATGTTGATAAATTAAGAAACAGATCTACAAGTGTAGCTTTAATGCCATGAAAAGAAACTTTAATAATAGTTATCTCTGTGGTGTTGGATTCAGAGTTATAGGGGAACAATGAAACTCTACTTCAATTTTTTGAATTATTTTACTTTTTAACTATATGAGTAAGCAACATTTTTATGTAAATAAAATACTGTTTTAAATACAGCATAATCCTATATATTTGCTTTCAAAGAATAATAGAACTGGATGGGAACTGAAAAATCATCTGGTCTGCCCAGCCTCCTATAATCCAGCAGGCAGATCTTCAGATATTTCCTGAATCTTGATAATGGAGACAATTGAAAATGTTCAGACATCTTGTGATGAGATATGAGGGAGATAAAGTAGAGGTTTTCCAGCTGAGTCAGTTAAAAGCTTTAAAAGAGAATGAAACACCAATCTTCCAAAAACATCATGATACTCTAGATGGAGCCAGAGAAAAGATTCCATGGAGAGAACCAGACTGGAGTGCAAGAAAACTGACTGAAGTTGGAGACGGGCAGCAGAAGCCAGTGTTAGAGCAAAGCACAGGCTCTGGAAGTGGGCATGACTGGCTTTCAAAAGAGCTCCCATCTTGGGGTGGCTGAGTGGCTCAGTCGGTTAAGCGGCTGCCTTCGGCTCAGGTCATGATCCCAGGGTCCTGGGATCAAGTCCCGTATCAGGCTCCCTGTTCAGTGGGGAGCGTGCTACTCCCTCTCCTCCCTGTTCATATTCTCTCTTTCTCAAATGAATAAATAAAACCTTAAAAAAAAAAAAAGAGAGCTCCCATTATAGTAGTGTGCTTTGTACACGTTTGTTCTGTGTTATCTGATCAAATGAGCAATAAATGAAAATAGCACACAGAATTGATGGCTTATGAAATACCATTATGGCTTATCAGCAAAAATAACAATAAAATAAACCCACCTAAATAATTTAAAATTTTGGCTTTTAACATTTTTACTAATTACCTAGTTAGACTTGGTTTTAGCTGACAGTGCCAGGGCCTTAGAGTGGCATATTCTATAGAAAGTGTTTCTAAAGAAATGGTAGCAATGGAATATTTCTTAATTTTTAAATTAGTCTTCTTCTGTAACCTGTATGTTCTCATCATAATCATATTCTTCCCCCAGTGAAAGAATCAAACACAAATGTATAATAGCCATTTTCATTCATTTTTGTTCCTAGATGAAGTGCTTAAAACTAAAACTTTAAAAAGAAAGGCATCCATAAAGCTAACAATAATTCTAAAACTGACAGCTAATTCTTCCCTTAGAATGGGAATTCAGACTTGAAGTGAAGGTTGTGGATTTTGCTTTAGTTCACTCGGTCTTCCAGCCAGCCTTGAACAATCAGTGAAAGAAGCTTCAATGATCTTAAAGAGACTTTTCTAGACACCCCTCGACCTTATTTTGCTACACTAAAAATTCTGCATATACAATCACAGACGGTTTGTCAGCGTTCTCTTTTTATGACTCTCAAAGGTTATTTTCTATTCGCTAACAACATTTCAGAAATCATTTTTTTAATTTTAAAATTAACATGAAATTTGTGAGAAATTAATTCACTCTCCTCTTCAATCCTCTCTGAAATCACAGTCACTGTGGGAGGTAAAAAAGCCACACAATCACAAATTGGGTGTTTTGGTTTGCAAGGAAGTTGCAATAATCTTATAGCTTTATTCTTCTCCATAGAACTTACAATTAAGTCCTTTTTTACCTCAATCATAGGGTTTTGAAGTGAGTGATATTGGCGGGGAGTGAAGAAAGAGTGCTTCAGAGTTAGTCTGGCTCATTTTCATTATCAACAAGTTTTATTCTTGGCAGTGTTAGGGGAATCAGAGTCAGATGCTAGTTTCAAAGGAAAGAACAACTTGTGGCATTTCTTGCTCTGCCTAGGATCTGATGAACTCAGTTCCTTCCACTTGTATTACCTCTTATTTTAAGTGCCTTTCTTAACCACTATTATCCTTTCAGAGTTCACCCAGTGAATTTGCATAAAAAAGAGTATTTTTGTAAATGAAACCACATATTATGAAGAAAAATATTGGGGCGCCTGGGCGGCTCAGTCGGTTAAGTGTCTGCCTTTGGCTCAGGTCACGATCTCGGGGTCCTGGGATCAAGCCCCACATAGGGCTCCATGCTCAGCGGGGAGTCTGCTTCTCCCTCTGCCCCTCCCCACCTCTCTCTCTCTCTCTGTCTCAAAATAAATAAAATAAATAAATAAAATCTTTTTTTTTTAAAGATTTTATTTATTTATTTGACAGAGGGATAGAGAGTACAAGTAGGCAGAGAGGCAGGCAGAGGGAGAGGGAGAAGCAGGCTCTCCGCTGAGCAGGGAGCCTGATGCGGAACTCGATCCCAGGACCCTGGGATCATGACCTGAGCCAAAGGCAGCTGCTTAACCGACTGAGCCACCCAGGTGCCCCCAATAAATAAAATCTTTTAAAAAAAAGAAAAATATTAAAATGTTTATATATGCTATAAGTATATTAGAGATTTCAAAGCTTGTTCAAGATATTGTTTAATACATTTTCTTCAATTGAATACAATTTCAAAGGGCCCATTAACGTTCTGTGGTTTACAATTAATAAAAATGTATCACATTCACTTTAAATTTTAAAAATATGTTTTTAAAACCTTAAGGCACATAAAAATAATTTAACTAGGTTGTTTGAAGGAAAGCAAAAGGTGTGAATAAAGCATGCTTCTTGTACTTTTTTGGCCCTAGATCTGTAGAATTGGTATTAATATCTAATCTGTAAAATAATTTTTCCAGCTTGGGGTAAATGTCCTAGAATATGACTAAGCAGCCAAACAGACAGCAGTAAATGTGTATAGATGGAGAGTAAGAAGAGGTCAAATAAAGATATAATGATTTAGAACAGTGAAGAGTAATAAATAATTGCACAAAAATACATACATACAGTAAATGTAATGAAGGATGGAACGCTGCTCCACAGTTGGATACACATATTTGAAACGAAAGGAAATTTCAGAGTCTAGGAGAGAAATTCAAAGACAACTCCAACTTAAAAATTGAGGAGCAAAGAGGCAATTGTGAGATCATTAGAATCTTCACCCAGATGACCAATGCAGATTATACTGTTCTCCCTAAGCACTTACTGACTTAGCAGCTTAAACGGACTGATAGTTTTAAGGTCATAGCAGACCTCCTAAAGGAAAAGCAAGGTAACCCAAAAATAGCAGAGGCAATTTATCAAAAATTCTATGCTAATTTCTTCTCAAGTTCATAAAAGACAGAAATACAAAGAGGAAATAGTATAGCTTTGAGAGAGAGAAATTAATAAATGTAGCAGATCACAGCCACATTGAAAATGTTTGTCAGGATAAGGGAAACATATGAAGAGATACATTAAAAGCCAATTCAAAGGTTTTTGAATTCAGAAACAAAAAATATAATCAGGTAAACCCTCTGTTTTAAACAAAAAAAAATGTGAATCTAAAAACAGATAAATCTCAAGTGATTATCCACTCCATCAACATATTTAACCATGAAAGTCCTCATATGGCTAGCTCTACCAGGATTCAGTGTCTACTTACAACTAAAACAAAATCTCTTTTTCTTACTACCATTTTTATAATGTTCTAGTGGCTTCCCTTTGCATTGAATAAAATCCAAACTCTTTATCCCCCCTATAACATCCACCATAACTACCCTGCGAGTCTCTCCAGCATCTACTTTTCCGAGTGCTTGGCACCCACTGCTGGGCCCTTCCTACCTTCCTTATTTGAGCTGAATCACTTGCTTTGCCCTCTGGTTGAAGGGCTTGGAATTTGTATTATTATTTTTTTTTTTGCCTGGCTCATTATCATCATTTGAGTATCAGTTCAAATGTGGCCAAAGCATTCCACACAATTCAAAAATGGCCACTCATACCACACCATGATCACCTCTACTCTATTACCTTTTCTTCATAGAAAATACCAACATCTAAAATTACAGCATGGTTACTTGTTTGCTCACTTGATTATCTAACTTCCCAAATACCCAAACTATGTGAATCTAAGAGAACAGATGTTGTTAGAAAGGTATTAAGTTCTAAATAACATCCACACTATCCATCTTCTAAATATGATGCAGTAAATATTAATAGAAGCACCAAGGCTTTGGGTGCCTGGGTGGCTCAGTCTATTAAGCGTCTGCCTTCAGCTCAGGTCATTATCCCAGGGTCCTGGGATCGAGTCCTGCATTGGGCTCCCTGCTCAGTGGGGAGTCTGCTTCTCTCTTTCCCTCTGCCACCGCCCCCCCACCAGCCCCGTGCTTGTGCTCGATCTCTCTCTAATAAATAAATAAATAAATCTTAAAAAAAAAAAAAAAAAAAAAGGAAGCACCAAGGTTCTGTCTTCACAGCATCAGTTCATGCTAGTTGGTGGGGAGCAACAGTAAATCAGCAGTATTGCATATAGGACTCCAATCAATTAGAATTAATTAGTTAGTAGTTGTGATGCGATATAACATTTAGCCAAGGGGTCATTTCATTATCTTACAGGTTTATAAGTAACCCAAGGACAGAGGTAATGCATAAGAGGCAAAGGAGTTTTAATAGTTTTAAAGGGATTTTCTTAATTGCTATTCCATGCAATATTTGTAAGAACAGCTACCATTTATTGAGCCAAATATATACAAAGTCTCTTATGGTACATGTTTTCCTTTAATTTTTACAACAGCCCTAAGAGGTAACATTGTGATCCCTGTTTTTAAGAGAGTAAAGTTGAAGCTCAGGGAGGTTAAGTTAGCTACCCAAAGCACACAGCTAGTGGGTGGTGGCACTGGATTCAAGCATCACTTATAGACCTTGCATGTATTAAACCAAGGGTCTTCATGAATAGATATTCCCAACAACCCTGTGTTTTCTTTCTTGTGGGAGAATTCCCCCTGATCCCTCTATCTGGTCCTTTATGCCTCCAAATCTAAGAACTTACCCCTAAACTTGCAGTCACCACTACAAATCAGTATATTTCCCCCGATCCAGACATGACTTTCTCAAGTCAAAGTCGTGAAGGCTTCTCGTCATTCCTGCTCTAATTTTCTGCCTGTTAATATCATTCTCGGAATAAGTCGTAGCTTTCATCTTGGAATGCAGAAGGGAAAACTAGCTATCATAATTAGAATAAAACCAAACAGACATGCTGATCTGATACATTTATAAATTGCAAAGTGATTGCCACCATAGAACACTATATATATTTTACAGCAGGTTTAATCTGAGATGTAATGCCTGCATGATGAAGAGGTTGGGCAGGCTTTAAAGAGTTGAAAGGAGAAACTGTTTAGAGGAACAATGATGAGTTTGCCACCATCCTTGTTGAGTCAGGGACAAGGAGAGCTTTCCAGTGAGTAGTGAGTGAGAAATGCAAGGCCAGAACTTGAGAGAGCCTGATGCTAGAGATAAGAGTACACTGTGTATCCACACAGTGCATTAGCTGAAATCTTGCACATGGATGAACTCTCCAAAGCCTTTTCCAGAAAAGGTCCAAGGGCAGAACATGAGGGTTGTTTTCAGTTATGGAAATATAAAAGAAAGAATATCCTGAACTAGAACGATGGAGCCATGAGGAGGAATCCACTGTCACCCTGTAAAGCTGAGACTCTGTCAGGCCCTTAGATAATCACCTCTTATTAGAAGCTACAGTGAAACTGAAAAATTAAGGGAGAAGAGAATTTCTAGAAAGAGCTGATCAAACAGTGACTAGCATCAGAGGAAAACTAAGAAAGGATCACTGAACTTGTAAATTTATTCACTGAATTTCTTGGAGAAAATAGTATCGAAAGAATATAGAGGGAGAGACCATTTTAAAGGATTGTCATGAAAGTACATTCAAGGAAGTGGTAAGTGGCAAATATAGACAAGATTTTTGAGAAGTTTAGCAGTGAAGGAAAGAACTAATAAGGAGTGGTCACAGCAGGGCAAATCTGCAAAAAAGGCTGCAGGTTGTACAACATCAGGGATGATGCCATTCCCATGGAGTATCACACAGTGCCTCCCATGCAAACAGCCTTGGTACTTTTCCTCAGAAAAGGCTGTGATTATAGAATCATCATCCCCTCATCCAACCCCTCATCCCACCACCCAAAAGAAACACTAAAATCAGTCCTTGCTTCCAGTAATCCAATCTCTTATTAGACAGGAAGGAAAAGAGGAGAGAATGGAGCACCTCAGCTTTCCACGGTCTACAGGTCAGTGATTCTACAATGAGAAAGGGACATGTGTCTGGTCAGAGATAAAGTTGACTTAATCTTGCAACATTATTTTATATTCATCTGATGCCATTCAAACCTATTTTTTAAATAGACAACCAGAATCCAGAAAAGGAAGCTTGACAAAATCTATAAAAGGGAGAGATGAGAGACATTTTTTTAATAGGAGATATTGTGATTTTTCAAATAGGGGTACTTTGTAAGGGAAGATGAATACTTCAGAGTGGAGGGATGTGGGGTGGGGAGAGTGTTGAGATGTCAGGGGCATAGATTTTACCAGGGTGGGAAAAACTGTTATTGATGCAGCATAAGAAGGAAATAGAGAATACTCAGGCCAACCACACTGGGTTCTGAGTCCATATTTGTTCTCTACTCTAAGCAATGACGTAAGCAAAATATTTAGCAGCTTGAAGCCTCAGGTTTCTTGAAGCCTCAGTGTCCAGGTCTGAAAAATGAAAATAATAACAGCACCCTTATAAAATAGTAGTATCTCATACGCATTACCACAAAGATTAAATGATGGCTTACTCCAGGAGGGAAGTAGGTGTGATTTCGTGTCCAATCTTCACTTTCTATTTCATGAGCTCAGGAAGAAAGCAGTGAGGAGTGGCAAGAATTTCTTCAAAATGTGTTCCATGAGAAAGAGAAAGAGGAACTCACTAATATTCACATAATGCAATTTGTCTATCCTACGATGCCGTTTCTCCAAAATTTGCATTTTATAATAGAACACTTTTTTTACCCTTTTCTCAGAGCATACAGCCAACCTGTTATTAAATTTTTAAAAGAATTCTGAAGAGACAAGGGTCCCTTCAACTAGTGTTATCTCAAATGACTTTCTGCAGGAGGAGAGGCTGCCTACCATGACGGTAGGGGACAGAAATCACCTTCTTCTGTACAGAGAGAAGGCAAAGCATCCCGCAGACCCCTCAGTGTGCAGGCTGAGTAACAGGTTTCCATTAGGATACAAATTTAATGACCTTATCCAGCAGAGAACTAATTAAACTAACACGTCAGTGGTAAAGATTGAAATGCTGGGCAAATCATGGTTTATTTCTGAACTGACAAGCACCAACAGTAGTCATTCTGTATGTGGGTTTTCTCAGCTATGGAGAACGTGTCTGCAGAGACTTAGATTCAGCAGCCAGAGCAGGGGAAGAAACAAGGAGGCTGTCTGCATGTGGCGTTTACCTTGCAGGGAGCCCCAGTCCACACATAATCCCGCAACAGTCTGTTCCAGCCATCTCCTGGCCCCTGCAAACTTCCTCTGCCACAGCCCTGCTCCTGGATTGGGTCTCACCAAGGCACAAACTCTGTACAAAGATGGGACACAGCTCTGTGTGTGTGTGTGTGTGTGTGTGTGCACGTGCACGCTTGTGTGCATGCATGTGTTTGTGTCCACGTGTGTGCAAGGGCCAGTCTGCAGAAACTATGTCACTGAAACAAAGTTCAGAATTCTAAAAAGGAGTTCAGTGTCTGAGGCCTGCAGCAGCCAACCTGTTTGTTAAACCAAAGAATTTGGACAGAATCAGAGCCCTAGAATATAGCTCTTAACCAAAGGTACACATAAGAATCATCTCGGAAACTTGAAAATCACTGAGGCCAGGATCCCAGAGATTCTGATTTCATTATTCTGGGATAAAATCGGGATATTTATTATTGATGTTCCAGCTGATTCTACTCTGACACCAGCTCTGAGAATCATTCCTTAGATTCTAGAGCAGAGGCATCATGAGTTTTAAGTTCCCAAGATCAAATCGGGATCCCAAGGTAAGGGAAAATATAGAAATTCGGGCTCTGCTATGCAAAGGCTTGACATTGAGTGCCTTTACGGCTACTGAGAAATGAGACACCCACCTACCCAATGCTTCTTTCTCTTTCTCTGTGGGGACAATTCATCACTTGAGCTTAGCTTCTGATGGGCTCACTGCCTACAGAGACAAAGATCTGAAGTTACCAGGTTCGTGACAGAACTCCCTGCTTATATCACCCAGCTGGGACTCTCTCCCTTGCCCCAGGTGGGGAAAATTGTACTGAATCCTGGATTCTTCCACCCACATTGCTATGGGTGATTGAGACACACTTGATCAGTTTTATAAAAGAAGGTACCTCCATTGATAGGAAGCAATAGCCCTCAGCTAATTAGAGTTCAGAATATCAGTCCTGACCCTGACATTTTATTTAGGCTGGTCCTCCAGAGTCTTCAACACTGCTCAAATGAGTCAAATGTAGATCTGATGGGGGTCAAATGTAGGCCCACTGAACTCTGAATGCTCTAGGCCCCATATGACTCAATGGGGCTCCATATGACTCCAACACTCTGCCTCACCTTTAAGAACTAAGAGACCATTGCCCTAGTAGCGTTATAATTAGAAAAGATCATCCCCTCCTGCTCCTGCACCACAAATAAAACATCAATAGGCCCAATTCCATGAGACCCTATGTCTGTTTTCACCAATCATGGCAGGAAGCCCAAGTGTCCCAGGTCAACTCTATTCATCAGGACTCAATATCCTCTCATGGGGCTCGAGCTCCTACATCTTCTGGATTCCCCAAACCCTCTGGCACTCTGAATGTGCCCTTCCCCTCCTGAAACAGAAAATCAATCGGTTCTCCAATAAACTGACCATATCACATTTACATTGTGTGCAATCTTCCTGATGCTCTCACTATCCTTCTTTAGATTTCACTGTCCATCATTACAATACCTTATGTAAATCCACTTCAATATCCTTGCCTCACCTCCTTCCATTGTCAAAATCCCAAGTTGGTTTTCAACACATCTCTGTCACTTCCATACATGGATTTTAAGATCGAACATGATATAGATAAAGATTAACCGATGTGCTAAAGAGTCTTTGAATTTATAACCACAGTGTTCAAGTAAGTTCTTAACATTGCTAGTCCAGCATTTTGCTGGTTAATTTACTCTCACTTTCAATGACAACTCTTTTGCACCTTTTCTTCTGTTCTCACATCTCCAGCACACCTCATTCTCAGTTAATTTGCTGAGAGAATTCCCTTAACCTCCCACGACTACCTCAACAGAACTTAACTTCATCTGCAAAGTAACTTTCTATCTTCCCTCCTGATCCAGTGGAAGGCTGATGCAAAATTCTTTGCAAAACTTGTCTTTTCTCACTGGCTCACTTCCCCACCGCCTCTCAGTTTTACCCATTCCAATCAGGCTTTTATTTCACAATTCTGGATGTCATTCTTATCAAGTGTCCAGTAGGCACTTCTCAGTTCTCATTCTACCTGGCTTCTCAATGGCACTTGTCATGACTGATCAAACCTTCATTGTTGAAACATCCCCCAAGCCCCCCTTGGCCATTAGGACATCATCATTTCCTGATTTAACTCATGGCACACTGGCTGCTCCTTCATAGTCACCATGGCTGGATCCTCTTCTTCCTGACTTCGAAAGCTGGCATTCCCTCAAAGTTCAGTCCTTCTTCCTTTGCTCTTCACCATATACACACACTCCATTGGTAAGCTCATCCAGTCCCCTGGCTTTAAAAACATTTCCACACTCATGCTCTCAAATTTTTTTTTTAATCTCCAAGCCCTACTTCTCCCCTGGGTTCCAGATTTATAGATCCAAATCCTATGTGACAACCCCTTTTGGTCACTCAGCAGGCATCAAAAGCCATCACATCTGGAAAAATGATTTACTCAGTTGCCCAGGAAAAAAACCCTAAGTCAACTCTGACTCTTTTATTCTTACTCCTTACATGCCAATCATCACCATATCCTACCAATTTTAACCTTAACTGGATTTCAAATACAACCCCCCACTCTGAGTCACAACAACAGTTACTAGAGTTGGGTCACCTTTATTCAGCAGACTGTTCGGTAGTATTACTTGTATTAGGCTTGTGGATAACATGGATCTTTAAACTTATTAGAATAGATGGGCCACATGTCTTCTCTTGAGGAAGGGAAGGTAAAATTATACACCCTGGTTAGTTATGGAAGAAATTTCTACAATCTCAGGTAAAGAGGTAAAGCCAGGTGTAAGTATGTGTGTGTCTGAGTGTGTGTATGTAGTGTTAGAAGGAAAGATTATAGGTTAGACTTGAGTAGTCAGACTAAAATCCTCACCAAATGTTATTTTGAACATTTTTACTATATCAATTCAGCAAAATTAATGCTTATAAATGCTGGGAGCATAACTGAGAGAGAAAACCATTAGATAAAGGCTATAATCTTAGCACATTGGAAGAAAATGATTTGGAGGATAAAAACGCTCAACACAGAACTTGAAATAAAAGGTTTTAAGATGTCCAAAATCTCATTCAGAGTGCATAGACTTTGAGGATTCAGGGGCAAAATCCCAAACTGGTCTTTCTTCTCCTGCCCATGTCCTTAAACAATTCAACCCTCAGTGTTACTTTGTGATCAACTCTATCTAGTAAGACCATTTCCCCCTTTTAATTTTTCTTCTCTTAGCCATCCCTATCTTTCCAACACCTCCCACTGATTTACACCTAACTCCTCTTACTGCTATTGCAAAAGCTTCTTAGTTGCTTTGATAAATCCCCAGACTTATCATTCTAGAAACCATCTTAGGCACTTCAGTGCAACGAATCCTGCTCCAGTGTCACTTTTATCCAAATATTCCCAACCCGTGACTTGTGACTCCGTATTTCTTAAAAACAAATGTAACTGCTTCTATTTGTCTTTTAGATAGAAGCATTTAATAACTCTACCACCACCTTCCTGTAACATAAAGTATATCCCTCATTCTTTTTCAAATGCATTCCCCACGACAAATAGCCCCTATGTCCTGGTCCTAATTGAGAGCAAAAGTCCAGTAGAAGTTCTAACAGTGAGGCAGCACCAAGTAAGAAGTTCACAGAGGCTCCATGTGGCTGACAGGAATATTGCCTAAAGTGTTCTCTGGGGGCAACACTGAACCCTGGGAGGAGAGCTAAGGCTGGATGTTGGTAGTGACTAAATTTTGCATTAACTCAGATGTAATTAGCTCCTGAATGTAGCAGCTGAGAGAGCACTGTCATAACAAAATGAGATTAACTGCATGTGGACAGAACAAGAGCTAGGACTTGAACTCTCCAAATACCAAATGGCAGACAGAATGGCCTCTTTTTATATTGGATGCAGCCATTGATATGGTGGGGCTAAATACTTTAAGGTCCCAAATCAAAGAAGGAACTTTGGCCAAACAGGACTCTCTCTTCTGTGACCCACTGGCCAATCCTTGTCTATGATACAATCTACACCGTGCCGCACCCACTTTTTTTTTTTTTGAAGATTATATTTATTCATTTGAGATACACAGAGAGAGAGAGAGCATGAGCAGGGGGAGAGGCAGAGGGAGAGGGAGAAGCAGGCTCCCCGCTGAGCTAGGAGCCAGATGTGGGCTTCGATCCCAGGACCCTGGGATCACGACCCGAGCTGAAGGCAGAAGCTTAACCATCTGAGCCACCCAGGCACCCCTACCTTTTAATGGTCAACTCAAATCTCACATGTACTTTGAGGACTCCAGTCCTCTCTGCTTACCTAGTTCTCAGAACTCCATTAGCATGTGAAGACTATGCAACAACACACAGCACCTAAATATATACTGTTTACAACAGTCACTTCCTGTTTTCCCCAACTCTGCTGAGGTTGTTCTTTTATATCAACTACCTTTCTAAGGCCATTTGGTGAGATGGAGAGAACTCAATGTTCTCTTTGTCACCAGTCACTACCTTTCTAGTTCATCCTCACTTTACTTTCATAGTGGTCTCGAAACCAGAAATCTGATTCTGAAATATTCCCACTTAAAACACCATTGCTCAGAAGATAAATGTCAAACCTCTTAGATCCCTATTAACTTTACCCAATTTGTCTTTGCAATGTTATTTCCTAGCATCTATTTCCAGCCATAACTACATTACCCACTTGAGATTTCCTGAACAGTGAAAGAATCTGATAGCCCAGGTATCTGCTCATTCAGTGGACATGTCATTTCTAAGAATCCCTTCCTGATGCTCCAAGAAAGACTTGAATTTATCCTAACTCTGTTTTCATAATGTTTTGCATCTCTACCTGCTCTTGGCACTGCAAATGTTTTCCATGTGTTAATCGTCCCATTACTGTATGTGCCACCAAAGCCAGGGCACTGGGTACAAATTCCAAACTCGGCGATTTCCTCAAATTGTTTAGTAGATGCACAGATAGGGTGAATTACTGAGCCCTGTGCCCCAAGACAGCAATGTTTGGGGGGAGGAAGGTGAGTTAGATATGTAGGATATGGCTAAAAAGGAAGAGAAACACGTTTATGAATCAGCACTAAGTAGGCACCGTTTCAGTCTTGGGACTGTGTGTGTGTTATGGGTTAAGAACGAGAAAGTGGCATTCCATCAATAGGAAATACTTAGCTGCAGCCCGACTGGCGTCAGTAGTGACGTCAGGGTTTGCATCTGTCTCTCTAGCTCTTCTGCTGCCATTTTATGCTGATCTGTGTACTTACTCCTTTGTGTGTGTGTGTTTGCCCATTACCATGTTTCACAACAAATGCCTATCTTATACTTAATAAAGAGTGAAGGCCTTACATTTTCATGGGGGTCCTGAATTTAAGGTTACTCTTCACAGATTGTGCATCAAGTACTTCTGGTCTTCTTAGATTGAGTAAACCAGGAATTCTTTCTGTTAATGATCCTGCCTCAACCACTACTGATTTTTCTAACAGACAAGTATCTTGGCAGCACAAAGTAGGGTATAACTCCAAGAACACACAAAGGCCCTGAGATGGATTTTCAGTTTCATATGGAAAGTAAAACTGGGGGTGTTTTTTATTCATCAGCAGATGATTCCTTTGTGTGAAATTAACCCGTGGTGGATACACAGGCTCCTTTTCACCCAGGGCAGCATTAGCTCCATAGACCACAGAATGGGCCTGAGCTCGGGCTACTCCCTGAAAGATCATCACGCCCAGCATCCAGCTGTCATCTTCCATTTTACAATTAGTTTCCTGGAGATGTCATTTTCAGGCACAATCTTCACAGTTCTCATCCTCTCACCCACAGCTGCTTTTGTTTCTAATTTCCCAAGTTCCAAGTAGAACTAAGTATGCATTATTCTCAGAGTAGATGGTTTATATTGTCACTGGGGTAAATATACTCAGCCTGAAAGCCTAGATCTATCACAAAGGAGCTATGTAGCCTTGAGAAGTGTATTCCACACCTCCAAGCTCCGATTTCCTCGTCTAAAACATGAAGTACAGACCACTCTTCTCTCTGTTTGCTGTAACTGTAAGATGAGGCAATACTGAAATGTCTGCCCAACACACAGCCCCGATGAAAGCAAGCGCTCCATGGATCCTTTTCCTCTAATGTAACATGAAGAAAATTTCACATCATTCGGCAAAGCACTTAATTAATATCAAACAAAGAAGTTCACCATTTACCCTGCTGCACTGGCCTTTTTTGTAATGATTTTTATTTAGTGGGTGTAATGAAAAGTCCATGTGATAGATACAATAAGGATGCCTACTTAATTTGTGAATTCATATTTCCGATTCCTCAAATACATACTTAGCATATCACATACACAAATTCAATTTATAAGTCATATCTCTCACTAGCTCTCACAGTAAAATAATGGACTCTAATATGAAAAATAAAATTATCAAATATAGAAATGTTGAATCCAATTACGCATCACATAAAAACCAGAGGACGCTTTCAAATGATAAGCCATAATTGAGCATACCTATTATCATCATCTGTTCCCTAGGAGCATTCCATTTTCCATCCATAAGCAGTATAATTGAGACTGTAAATAAACTAGGTTGGGATCATTTTAAACTGCTGCATTTTCTTCTGGCAGAGCACCTAAAGCCCTGCCACATCTGGACAACCATTAAATACCAAAGCTGTGAAGAAGAGAGCTGGTTACTGAAGTTTGCGGTCTCTCCAAGGCTGCGTCTCAGGTACCAGCTGGGAAAGACAGCCATCTGATCATTTACTGAAGGAGGGACTGGTTGGTAGCCAGAGACTTCTGCCAGGTCAGAAACAGAAGAGAGCCGTGACCAGGTAATAGGGCTGGAGTTCCAACTTGGACTTACTTAACTCCAAAATACTCATTCTATGTGAATACTCTGCTTTTCATAAGGAAGTGCAGAAAATCCAGTGATTTGATTTTGTTAGACTTCACAGAAAAAAATAGAATTCTTAGTTGTTTGTTTTTTTTAATTGAAGTATAGCTGACACACAATGTTACATTAGCTTCAGGTGTACAGCATAGTGATCCCACAAGTCTATACATTATGCTGTGCTCGTCACAGGCAAAGCCACCATCTGTCACCATACAACCCTATTACAGTATCATTGCGCATACTCCCTCGGCTCTACCTTTTCATCCCCGTGACTTACCCATTCCATAACTGGAAGCCTGTACCCCCACTCCCCTTCACCCATTTTGCCCCTCCTCCCACTCCCCTCCCCTCTGGCAAACACGGGTTCGTTCTCTGTATTTATAAGTCTGTTTCTGTTTTTTTTGTTCATTTGTTTTGTTTTTTTTAGATTCCACATATGAGTGAGATCATATAGGATTTGTCTTTCTCTGTCTGACTTATTTCACTTAATACCATCTTAATGACTTTTTTTCTGAATATTTATAAATGTTTGTTAATCACTCCTTAAAAAGGCCATTAATATCATTTAAAATGAATCCCTTTATTCAATCAATTAACATGAACTAAAGGCCTTTTATGGAAGGTATAAATGTCACTGGAACTTGAACGCAATCTGGACTCACTGCAGCTGGATTCTTGAAAGAAAGAAAAGACATATTTCTCCATTCTTCCTTCTCCCCCACTCCCTTCCATTTTCCTCTCACTGCAATCCTAATCTGCTAGAAAGGAAGGCAATTGCCTTTAGACTGAATTGGTCTCTCAAACAGTACTTTTTGGCATTCAGAGTGTTTTAAAAATCAGAAAATTTCACATACAATCTAGAGTTCTACCTCCTTTTGAGAATTTAAGACTATCTTGCAATTGGGCCCAGTGTTCAAGCTAAATTCTATGTTACAGAAAATGGCATGAGGAACAGTACTGGTTATAAACCTGTCGTCTACACATTGTCAACAGAGAGAAATAGCAATTCCACAGACCACGACCTCTGATTTATCTGGCCATCGTTTGCAGAAAGTCATTTCCTAGAGAGTAGAAAAACATGCCTCTCATTGGAGATAGAGACATAATGTTCCCTGCTTCTCTTTCTCAGTAAGAATTCAGCTATTGATCCTGCTGGGATTTTTGGCCCTTCCTCTTCCATTGTTGAAAGGGTTCCAGACACATTCTCTTACTTGACCTTACACATTCCTTGTGAATCCAGAGAATATCCTTATTTTGCAAAGTTTGAAAATAGGAACAGAGGACGTTGACATTTCCCAGTTCATCATGCTACACAGAGGAGTATTAGAAAAAGAAATTATCATGTTCATTTCCCAGGATGAGGCAGAGAAGAGAGGGAGTGAGAGTGGGAAGAAAGACAGAGAGCCTTAAGAAGAGGGAGAGCCTCAGCACCTGCAGGGACACCAAAGCCTAAGAGTCAGAGATACTTGAGAACATCCAGCATGGCACCTTAAGGAGAAGATAGTCACAGAAGACCATCCCGATGGTATGATGGAAAGGCCAGCTCAGAGATCTCCAGTAGCCACTACATGTTGAGAAGCAAATCTCAGCTCAACACACACATTACACTGGATAAGGATTATAGAAGCTTCAGAAGTTTTAGCAATATAAAAAATAAATAAACAAAACATTGATTTGGGGAAAAGAAAACAGATGCATCTGAATAGTCTTAAGACTACAACAAGTATGGGACACCAGTGTGGCTCAGTAGGTCAAGCATCTAACTCTAAATTTCGGCTCAGGTCATGATCTCAGGATTGTGGGATCGAGCCCCGTGTCTATGGGGAATCTGTTTGTGATTCTTACTCCCTCTGTCCCTCCCCCAGAGCTTGCACTCTCTCTCTCTCTCTCAAATAAACAAGTCTTTTAAAAAAAAAAGACTATGATACGTATGTGATGATGAAGATGAGGAGGAGGATGACACAGCACATTTTTTAAAAAAGACCTTATTTATTTAAATTTCAGATTTATAGCCCTTATACTCCATATCCTGTTTCCTCTATAACAAAATTATATTACATTTCACATTATTATGGTACATTAGCCAGAATTAATGAAGCAATGTTGATATATGACTATTAACTAAAGTCCATAGTTTATTCAGCTTTCCTTAGTTTTGGACCCAGTGTTCTGCTCCAGGATCCCACCCTAGATACACATTAAGTTACTTATCCTGTCTCTTTAGGCTCCATTTGGCTGTGGCAGCTTTCAAATTTCCCTTAACTTTGGTGACTGATAGTTTTAAGGAATATTGATCAGATATTTTATGACATGTCCTACTACTGGAATTCGTCTGATGTTTTTCTCATGATTAGACTGGACTTAGGGGTTTGGGAAAAGAAGACCATTATTTTCATTGCATCCTCTCAAGGGTACATATTATCAACATCATCATGACTGTTGATGTTGACAGTTATCACCTGGTAAGATTGTGTCTGTCAGGTTATTCTACTGTAAATTTATTCTTTTCCTACCTTAAATGTTTCCCCATTTCCATATCTACCCTTTGGAAGGAGGTCAATATGCTGCTGGCAATGAAGGAGTGGGCAGTTATGCTTTCACTCCTTGAGGGCAGAATATCTACGTAAATTACTTGGAATTCTTCTGCACAGAAGATTTGTCCCTTCCTCCCCATTATATATTGTTCAGTCACTTATTAGAGCAAGACAGTTGCATGGATATTTATTTTATACTTTGGGTTATAATCCAATAATACTTTATTTTGTTGCACAAATTATTCCATCCTTGGCAGTTAGGGTTTTGTTCTGTTTAATTTTGTTTTTAGCACTTCCTTGTTTTCTGGCACTAAAAGACGCTCCCTGCTCATCTTGTATATTCCTTACCTCAGTTCTAGAATCTGCCCTTTCTTTAAGGACCTCTAGCTACTTTTATTGAAGAATGATATTAGAAACTAAGATCTGGACATTTAGTCTGCTTGTAGCTAGTGGGCTGCCCACATAGCATTTCAAAATTCACTAAGTGTGAATTTTCTACCCACGATTACATCCAAACCTTATGATGGTCCTCTAAGGAATACTGTGCTCCTATCGTGTCACTCAGGAAATTAAGTTTCTACGGCACCAAGTTCAAGGCCTCAAATCTAGTTTATGGTAGAATGAATTGTTTATCAAACATATGCCATATTCAGGCATTCCACAAGACCTGGATTATAGTAGTAAGTGAGCTGACCTGGAACTTTCCTTTCTGAATCTTATTATTTCAGAGTTACAATTTAAATATCTAAGTACATAAATACATATTTAATCCTATAATGATTGGATCCTTCAGAGGAAAAGTACATTATCCTGGAGCTGTGACAGAATGACAGGAGCACTTTACCACAATGAAGGGAGAGGAGGAAGGTTCGTGATACACTGGGAATGTGATATTTAAGCTGAAATCCTGAAAGACTGATAGTCAGGGAATGAATGGGGGATGCATTCTAGAGAGAGAAAAAAGTATAAGCAGAATGTACAAAATGTCCTGGGTTGGAAAGAGAGCTTGGCATGTTCACAAAGTTAAAATGAGATCATGAAGGGAGAGTATAATCACTACGGGTGAATGCCTCTGTGTAGTAAGGGAAAGATGTAAAGCAAAGGTCATGCAAGACTTACAGGCTAAGTAAGATGAGGGTTTTTTAAATTGTATTTTATGGGCAATGGAACATCACAAATGTATTTTAAAGCAGGGGAATGGAATGATCAAATATATGATCTGAATATATTATTTTGGCTTCTGTGTAGAGAATGAGTAAGAAAGAGGGCAAGCCTGAATAGAGTAGACCAACTAGGAAAATATTTTGGCATTCAACTGAGATGGTGGTAATTCCATCTAGAGCATTAAAGTGAGAAAGAAAAGAAATGGCAGGATTAGTGAGCTAGTTATGTGACAGGGTAAAAGGTGAGAGAGTTAGCTGGATAGAAAAATGTGGTCAGATTGATGGGCAATGCTGGGAGCTCAGTTAAAGATGACAGCCTGAATATACATACCATAATCAATATAACCAATCTCCCCAACTGTGAGATTATCTTCAACTTCTTGGTTGTCATCATGGAGAAGTTTGATAGAGAGTTTCATCTAGAGTTGAGTGTGCGCATGGAGGGGGAAGAGAGTAAATGACACTGGAATCATGACACCAAAGCAGGAGAGAGAGAAAAGTGATGTTCATAGGAAACTACGTGTTGGGAGAAATGGAGAGCTTCGTGGGCTGAAAGAATATTGGAGGTATTTGAATGAGCCAGCTCATTATCAAGAGAAGGCTTGATATGTGGATGGAGCATCTTAACTAACGTTAGGCGTGATGTAGTTGTTGGTGACGGCAAGTTCCTAGATGTGAGTGATGAACGATGAAATGATGGATCAGATGAACAGGAGAGGAGTGAGAGGTCAGGATGTGGGCTGAAGGGGCTCTGTGGATGCTCACGTTCTTCATGCTAAGAACAATAGCTGCAATAGAGAAGAAGGCTTTGGGCCAGGTTCCAGTCTTTAATGAATGAGTGTGAGCATCCAGAGGTTGGTTTTTGAGAGAAATCAGGAGCAAGAAAACAGCACAGCCAGTTATGAATCTCAACAAGGCAAGGTAGAGCCACAGGCATTATACTGTACCCACTATTTTAAGCTCATATTGTTAGTATTTGGTACTTATTGTTCTTTCCATTTCAGGAATCTTGGATAGAATAACTGAATCACAGACAAATCTTCAGGAGGAATTTTGGATCTCTCACCCAGGGCATAAGCTGTTCTGTATCCCCATGCTTTGGGAACAGAAAAAAAGAAATCCAAATTCTCCCTTTATCATATACCAGCAATATCATCCCAGACATGTCATGTAAATGTTATGAATCTCAGTGTCCTCATTTGTTAGATAGAGCCAAAAATATCCATTGCACTTAGGTTTTTATGAGAACCACACAGTAGTATGCATGAAAAATATTTAGCACAGAACGGAACCCTTCAACTGTCTTTGTTTTCTCATCCATAATGAGGCACCCACCTCACAGAAATTTTGTAAAGATTAAGTGAGTCAATATATAAGTTCTCAGAACAGTGTTTGGTACATGGTAGAGGTTATGTAAGTACCAGTGATTTTTTATTACTAAAAGAGCACAAGGTAAGACACCCAGTCCCCAAGTGACCAGTGTTTTTGTTGACATTATTTGTCTTCCTTCACTGATCTACATAACTTCCCAGCAAGAAGTTATATGGATGGGGAAACAGGGACACAGCAGTCAGAATCAGTCTGTCCCCTCAGCCACCTGAGGGCCCACAGGAGACCCCAATATCTTAGTCCTGCGTCTCTGTCCAGAGCACCACACTGGGCAGGTTGGGTGGAGCAGTGCCTTACAGGGAGAAGCTGCAAGCCGAAGGGAGGCAGCACGGAGGGCAGAAGGCAGGACCCATCTTCCCAAGGCCCCATGGCTCAGGGGCCATTTTGGGGAGCCAATCCTCCTTGCCTCTGCCAGAGGGATGTCATCCTGGAAAACCTGCCCTTACAGACACACTGCACTGTCAGAAAGCGCCCAGGCTACAGTGATTGGAGTTAATTGGCCTTTATTTAGTGTCAGGGCTGCTCTGATCGGTCTCATTAATCCTTGTGACCACATGGTGCTTTTAAACGAAGACCCTCACTTGCCCAAATCTCAATTTAAACAAAGGCACCTTCAAAAATCTCTAAATCCCACACCGATCAATTTCTACTTAGAAAAAATCAAAGTCTTCTCTGCTGGGTGGTCAGAAGCAGCACCAGGATCAGCCTGCTTCTCGCTTCTCAGGCCAAAGGAGGTGGCAACACTGTGGTCTGGATCAACGAGCAGCTCAAAATAAGAGTGAGGGTTCGGAGTTGAAGCCCTGCCAGTTTGTAAGGAATTCCCAACCATGACCATTTTCACGTGGGGCTGGCACTCCACGGCAAAGCCTTTCCGGGTCTGCAGAGCCTCTGCAGATGTGGAGCTACCTATTACTCTGCAGGATGATGGCTTGGAAGAGCAGTCTTCTTAGGAAGCATGATCCATGCTCCCTCTCACTAACAGGCAAGTCATCGGGAGAAGGGAAAGGAGATGCTTGAAATCATCCCCCTCAAGGAATAAACATGAAGGAACATAGCAGCTGAGTAGAGCAAATTCAAATGCTTGAAGACCAGAGGGGTCAAACAGAGATGGGAACTAGCCAGCTTTTTGTGGAAAGTATGAGGTAGACCAGAGAACCTTTCACCAGGGGTAGGCATTACATTCTGCTCCAGACTTTTGTAGCAGCATAGGCCCTGGGCTCTCAGAGGTTCTGATATGTCAAGAGAAGCTGGAAATGGGGATTCATGATGGGTATGTGTGTAAAACTTCTCAGGTTCATTTATAAATGCTAGTGACTAAAAATCTTGGTCTTAAAAACTTGTGCACCAAAGCTTTCTCAGTCAAATATAGAAGACTGTAGGTCAAATGCAGTCTGTAATGCAAATGAGGCTTTGGAGCTATAACATTAGACTCAGAGCAATGAATGGCCATGCCTTAGTTTCATCCCTTTTAATACATCATCCAATAAATATGGAGACTACGGCACCCCCTTTGCAACAGACACTGGGCAGGTTGCTGGAGAGATGTGATCTACCTTCAAGCATCTTGTAATGCAAATGGGGAATATGGACAATAAAATAAGCAATCACTGCTATGTAATATGTACGATGACAGGCAAACACAGGGTCCTGTGGAATGATACTAGATTCAGTCATGAACAGCCAGGCAAGGCTTCTGGAAACAGTGGCCAAGACAAATGTGGTTTTGATATCTTAGCAAAAGCTGTATTCCTCATTTCTACTCTGTCTTCTAATTGGCATGTAAACACCTGCTTAAATGTTTAGCTGGTTGCATAGAGACTACTTCATTTAGCATTCCTAGCCTCATTCCATCTCACCCATTAGGCTCCCAGTACTCTCAGATTAACACACTGAAAGCTGAAAAATCATAATGACATTTTCCCCACATTCCTAAGAATACTCTAGGAAAATTCGAGCAAAAAGCAAAAGATGAGGAATGAGAAAGAAAACCCTTAAATATTAATATGTTAATCTACAACTCTTGTGACATATTTTAATCATCCCTCTTTTGTCAGTAATTTTTTTAACTCTCAAGTTGGTATTTCTGGAATTGTCCCTGGAATGTACTGAAAACCACACAATGACTCCACTTCATGGATGGGGGATTTGCTTCCATCACTGTGTGGCTCCAGGGGGACCTCAGGTGATGAGAACACAGGCCAGGACCTCTGGAGAAGAGGCATCAGCTGTCTTATGGTGGCAGGACACCTGAGACCATCTTGTACATTCATCCTTGTAAAGCTTCCCCTCCAGCTCACATTCACATTGGGCTTATGGAATGTTATTCAGTCCTGCAGCAAACTTCTTTGGTGTAATTGCGTTGTTCTTATGGTTACCGCGCTGACAAAATTGAATAAAATGAAGGGTGAATTTATTTCAATCTTAACCTAAGTCAAATTCAATGGAGAAACAAAGGTGATTTTTAAAAGATCAGAGAATGTACTCCAAAAGCCAGTATTGTGCTAGCATCATCCAATGTACTTTGTAAACATAAGCATGCCTCTAAACTTGAGGCTCAATCTATGTTTTTTACAACATTCAGAATCATGTGTGGGTGTGCGTTTTTCCTCCGGAAAATGTCTCCTGACATTTTTTTCCCACTTCTGGCAGTCAAGTGGGGCAGGGTGTGGTCCCTTCATTACTTACTTTTTCTTTCTTATTCAGCAAATGTTTGCTCTTTCTTTTCTTTTTCATTCAACAAATATTTACTGCTATGAGGCAAGCACTATACTTTTCAGTTTATTAACAACCTCCAAAACCCAAAAGATGAGAGGGAAAAAGCAAATCTCCATAAGGCCCCTCCATTTGTCAAAGCCAACAAGGCCAGTGGCCTATGCAAATGAGACTGTTCTGTAAGCATAGCAAGAAGGGAAGTGAATACCCTCTCTGTTTTGATGTGGAAATCAACATGATGTGGAAATCAACAGCCCTTCATTGCACATCTTCCTACAGGGTGTAATATCCGGTGTGCAGAGCGGGAAGGCAAAAGCTCCTCCCCAAGAAGCTTATAATCTAGGAGGAAAGATAACAATATGCACATGAATAAGTAAAATCTCAGAGAGACAGAAGGTCAAAAATCAGCCTAAAAATAAAGAGCTTCCCTTAAGGGCTTCAGGGAGGACGCACTTCCCCTTCATCTAGAGTATTACAAAGGCATCAGGGACCAGTAGCCTCTGTTCTGAATCTTGTGAGTGGGAGGTGGGATTTTAGAAATATGGACAAAAAAGGAAAGCATGATTCTGGAAAATAAGGAAAGCCCAGTAGGGAAGGGAGCCACCAGTACTGAATATCATACTGACAACTGTAGAAGATAAGGCTAGAAAGACAAACCAGCACCACTGGGAGGGCCTTGAAAGACAGACCAAAGCTGATTTAAATGGTAAGACAAGGTGGAAGAGAAATATAAATATACAACAGCTTAGTAACATTAACTAAGCTGTGTTTTAGGGTGATTTGGCTGCTCTGTGTAGAATACACTGGCAGCAAGGAATCTAATGGCAAGATAACCATTCAAAATGATGATAGTAACTAATAGTAAAACAATAACAATAATTCCAATACTTAAGTAGCATTTACCAGGGCCAGAAATTATTTTAAGCATTTTTGCATATAATAACATATTGATCCCTCTCTAACACCCTGTGAAGTAGATATTATATGATCCCCACTTTACCAAGGAGAAAGCTGAAACTGACTGCCTGCACACGGTCACCCAGCTTGGGAGGGCAGGAGAGGTTTTAAACCAGGGAGGCAAGTACCAACAGAGGAGTTGCAGTGAAGATGGAAGGGGAGGGTCTCCACACAGACCGGGAGGAGCAGGCAGAGGATGCCACGAGCAGCTTCAGAAAGGAAGTGGAGGTGACAGACGCCAAGGCATGCAGGATTTCAAAAAGAAAGAAGCTCTTCCAGAGAGATGAATGGTACAGTCATCACAGCAGGTCAGAATTCTGAAAGAGCTAGTGACTTTGGTTACCATGGGGTCACTGGGGCCTTTTGGGCCAGCAGTTTTAAGGCAGGAGGAAAGCATACAGCAAGGGTTAAGAATGAATGAGCAATAAGGAAGAAGGGCCATTCAACAGAGATGACTCTGCTAACACTTTCATGGAAAAAGAAATCACAAAACCAGAAATAATAGTGCGTGGAACACTGATGGAGCTCCATAAATGGTAGCTTTGCTATTAGTACTACTACTCCTATTTTAACAATTTTTGCTGTGATTATTCAAGGTGAGCAATCTTTGCAGGGAAGGTTGGCAGATAGAAAATCAGCGGTAAGCCCTGATGGAAAAGAAAACACACTTAGAGTATTTCAACTCCATTCAAGTACCTTGATAAACCTGAATGGACAGCCTCAAATCTAATCATTATAAATCATTATAAATATCCAAGTGTTAAGAGACCAGCATTTAGATTCTGGTCTGACCTTCCCAGGATTCATCTGAAGGTTTGGTTCAACTATAACAAGTTTCCACAGGTTCCCCTTTTAGCGCAAGACAGATCCCTGGATTCTAATGTTCCTCTGGATGAAGTTGTATCAAATATCAGACTGTGATTGCTCAGCAACTTGGACCCAAAAATACCTATGGACAGCACCTCATTGGGTGTGATGCACGTAACAACACACAGAAGCTAAAAACAATACACAGATGAGCAGATCTGAGAGCAGATTTTCTGAGAACAACATCATCAACGTTTCTCTCACTTCTGAGGGCAACATCAGATCTCGCTTGGCCTCCTCCATCCCCAGCAGCTGGTTCTGCAGCTGACTGGAAAGTAGCATTATCATAGTTTCTGCCTTTCCCTAGTCAGTCAGAGTTTACAACAGGCTTCCCTGGATGTAATTTTAGTAGACCTTGTAACAGTTCTGTGAGGAAGCCAAGGCAGGAGATTTGAGTCTACCCTAGAGATGAGGAGAAAAACCTTGAGATGTAATGGATGTAGGTGAGGCACTTAGTAGGTGCGACTGGCATTCACATCCAGACCCTCTGACTCTGCACCCTTTGCTCTTCCCCGAAGTCTTTCCAAATACCAAGTCCCCTCTCTTTTCAAAGGTCAAGGCAAAGCACACCATTCCATGAATCAGACTAGGATAATTTTCCTTTCATTGTTTTTTTCTCCTATGACTATGTTTGACCTCCTGAAGATACTTGATCCTTCTTCCGGTCAGACATCAATTCCTGAGGTTTAGTTTAATTTTTCATGCCAAAGCTTTAGCATCATACAGCTCTCATGGGTAACCAAGAAAGCAATTATTACACTGTATGCTAGAAGGGTAGGTGCCCTTGTTATCTATCTCCAGGAAAAGTTTGTTTAGACTTTTCATCCCTCATGTTTTCTCTTTAATAAATAGTTACCCGGCTAAATTATTCATCACAGAGTGCTTCCTAGAGAAAATAAATTCAAAAACCTGTTGTAACACCCTCAAGAAATACATGTCAAAGCCTCAATGATTACTAAGGCACACAAATGGGGCACATCGAAACTTTGCAGGTTATAAGAGCAAAATACGCTAGTCTGGGAGTGAGCCAATGTCACCGTCTTCAGAAAAGGAAGATGGCCACTGGATCAAGTTCTTTCCTTTTAAAACAAACCAATTAGCAATGGACTGCCTTTCATATTGCAACTGCAGACTTCATATAATAAGTGACTATATGTCAAAATTATAAGGATATAAGGCCACCAACATAAAAAATTCACTACCATAAGGAATATCCAATAATTCTCACGCATATGTCATGCTTTCCTCAGGAATAAATACCTTAGTGTTTCAATATATATGAAACCAAAAAAGCAGGAGACTCAGCAAAATCAGGCTACTGTTAATGATCAGGTTAATAGTATCTGCATAGATTCTTACAAATAAGAAACAAAAAACAAAACAAACAAACAAAAACACCTTTAATGAGAGCAAGGCAAATCAAGGGATGCTGAAATAATTAGCTGATCAAAGGAGACTTTTATTAATGATTTTCAATATTGGTCAGATTTCCCTCATCCTTTATCTTCTCAAAATGAGATTCCCTGTGTAATGAAATTCATGCTCTAGTTCTTAAGTTAGAAAGCATCACCCAAATAACAGTTGTTATTAATTGAATATTTTTATTATGCCAGGCACTTTACATATATTATCCGCAATTTAAAAATTTTTAAAAGCTAAGTGCTATGTTTTCCTTTTTATAGTTGGGGAAGCTAAATCTCAGAAAACCAGAATGATCCAACCCAGACCATACAGCTCCTAAGAAACAGATCCAAGAATGAAATCCAAACGTGCAATTTCTCCTGTGTGTCTCCTCCATCATCACCCTATAAAACTACAAGCCCTTTACATCACTGTCTATAATACCAGAGCCCTACTAAAGCAAAATACATGGGAAATCAAAGTACGTAAGAGACGTCATAGAACCAAAGAAATTTAGGTTAAGTATGCACTTTAAAAACCATCTACTCCACTACCTTTATTTTTCCAAGTAGGCAATAGCACTCCAAAGGGAAAGATGAAAGACAGTGCCACAACCTGGGACTCCAGACTTCTTACCCAGGGCCCATTTTGCTCACTGCCCCATCTTCCCAAACCCTAGATCTCTTTCACAATCTGCAGAGTTGATGCTAGACCTCTCATAAGAGCACTGAAGAATTTAACAGATAGATTAAGGTAATAATATTCTTAAAGAGATTTGAGATTATTTGAGCTTCAGATAAAAAGCCATAATTAGGTTCCCTGCCAGTTTAATAGCATGAATGCTATTGTCATGCCCAAGCCATTAGGAAGTATTATAGGACAAAAGAAAAAATTCACAATGGGGTCTTTCTATGCTTTTAGGTAAAAAGCCTGTTGATGATGAAAAGACCACTGGATTCAAAGTTTGCTTCATCAGACCCTATTAAGCAAGTATTTGCACATCTCCTTTCTTATCTATTAATCTCATTCAGCAAATTCAGAAAAACACAGCATCACAGTTAACATTTTAAGAAATCACCAGCCTAACATGAATTTCCAGGCAGACCTCTGCTTGAAAATGAGATTTCTCCTATTAAATGTTATCTTTGAAAATCTTATTCTCCCACTCATAGCAATTTCTCTTCTTGACCACATAATGATAAAGTTGTTGTATAAATTTTACTCACAATTACAGCCCAGTTAGCAGCATCTTCATAGTAGCCTGAACCGAGATCTAACTTAAAAAAAAACAAAAACAAAAAACAAAAAAAAACAACTCCAGGAAAATTAGTGTAACTCATTCACTTTAACCCTCACCTAACAGTAATAACTCGGACTAAAAGAGAGTTATTTTCTTTCAGAATTTGAATGTGTTGCTACAATTTCTCTTCATTACCAGGTTTACCGTTGAAAGGTCTAAAGTCATTCTGAGTGCTGATAATTAGGATGTGATTCCATTTGTTTCTCTAGAAGATTTTTGTGATTTTCTCTTTAACCCTAGTATTATGAATTTTCATAGTAATGTATCTTGGGTCTATTTTTTTTAATTGTGCTAGAGCATATAGTTGTACATTTGGGGGAAATTTTTCTTTTATTATTTCTTTGATTATGTTTTCTCCATTTTATCTCTCCCTCTCCCCCCTCCCCCTCCCCGCTATTTTAAAAACACTGCTGGAGTTATCAGTGATGAACACTTGTGCCCATATGTGTGATTTACTAGAAGACTGCTTTATTTTTCACAAATTTTAATTTTACTTCTGGTTTGATGTCATATTCTGCTAACTTTATCTTTGAAAAGGATCTCTCTAATGTGAAGCAAAACCTGAATAAAGGATGGGCAAAGAAATTTTGTAGAAGAGAAACAGTCCTCACCTGTGGTCTTCTGCTTGTGAGTTTTATTTTGGTTTTGTGTTTTGTGTTTTTCTTGAGGATCCAGCAGATTTAGCCAAAGACTTGAGTTCAAGTGCTAAGGAGGGGTCTTTAATATGCCCTGCTCAAAAGGTCAGGCAGTAGATAAAAACTGAGGGATGGACGAAGTGCCAGTGAGGAACAGACTGTGCATTTGACAGTCGAGTCCCCTTACCTGTAAATCAGAAAGTATAAATAAGGGCGAAGCAGCTGGATGGGAGGAAGCGGGTCCCCTAGCTGAGATGTGCAGAAACTCCATATCTGGAGAACACGTTTACTTTGCTTTCTTATTCAAGATCACTCTCTCTTGCTCTTACTCACATCCCTACCCTCTCCTTCCTTGTAATCACCTCCACAAATACTCCGGCATCATCTTCCATTATACAAGTAAGCAGTTCTTTCCACATCTTTTTCCTACTTTGAATAAGCAAACCTGTCTAGGTTCTCAGGAAAATATGACCTCAGGATCTACATTCCGTAAAAAGAAGTCGTACATAGAAATAACACTTTCTCTTGTTATTTTATTTTGTAAATAAAGCATTTTAAATTCATAGTACTTCACATAGCACTTAGAAGGTGCTCAAAAAATGTATTCATACATACACAGGGGCAAATATTCTTGTCTGTTCTGTTCATGTAAATGTTCTTAGCCACTAAAATAGTTTCTGGTCCATGGTGACTTCTCAATAAATATTTCTGGAATCCATAGATTTCTTTCCTCTCTTTCCTATAATATCACTAACATCATGTGGGTTCTAATTTTTCCTGTCCCATTATTAGAAATGACTTGCAACAATCATTTAAGAGAACATCATTCTTTTTTTTAAAATTTTATTTTATTATGTTACGTTAATCACCATACATTACATCATTAGTTTTTGATGTAGTAGAGAACATCATTCTTGATATAAATGTTGTACAAAATTTTTTCCAGGTAAAATTATTTTTCCTAATTGAAAAAAAAAATAAAAACCTTATTTTTCTTGCTTCTTTAAAGAAGTACACTAATGTAAACTTTTTCAATCAGATCTATCCCACGAATTTACATTCAGTAAACTTCAATTTGGTAATTCTCTAACTTGCTTGAAAGCAGCATGGTGAAAGGGATTTTTCTACTCTGCTCAGCAAAATGCTACAGACAGGCTGTCTGTTGTTTTACACAGATGGTAATTCACAAATATGTATATTTTGGAGACTTCATGGTGTATCTTGAAAAAGACAACCATTTTGCAATGCTTACAAAATATTCCATTCTTCTATTTTAAATCACTGGGGGAATTCAACTTCCATTACTTAAGATAATTAGTTTGACACTGATATAATTAGCAACCAGCACAAAAGAACAAAGATTACAAGATCAGTATAAATAAAGGGAAATTATTTCACTTCTCTAAAGAAATACGGGCTTTCCCCTTTTGCCATTAGTCATAAGCAGACAATTAAAAACCTATTAAGTGCTAAATCAGCTAAAATAAACAATGGGTCTTCTTTATGGCTAAAGTTCAGCTTAGTTGTTGTTAATGTAAGAATCTAGGAATAGGGGTGAGAAAGAAAAACAGAGGAAAACCAAGCACCCTCTTGGGCTCGGTATGAAAGATATCCCAATGGGCATTCTACTGATAAGGGCACAAGTTTAAACTTGTAACCTGATGAAGGTCTCAAAATAGGAAATGTCGGAGCTGGGGTTTGATCTTCAATGTTTCAAACTCTCCTGTATATTACCACTCCTACTATATTTCATCTGTAACAAAGAAAGTATATTTTCAAGGGATATTTTTAAGCATTTTTATAATTTCGATTCCATCTATAATTCAAATACAATATTGTTTTTCTCACAAGGTTTTGCCCCTACTCTTAGAGTAGATCATTTCTGAGACTGCTGTAATATTTATGGAAAGTATGAATTATTCTAGCTCACGGATATCTTATTTTCTACCAAAAATCCAAATAATGTCATCTCTTAAAATGTAGGTATCCTTAACAAAGCCTTTCCTCTTTCAGCTTCCTTCTCTAGCACTTGCTTAATTTATAAGAATAAAACATTGTAACAGGGCTCTTAAAATGCCTTGAGAGAGAGACTTTCATTATGAAATTGAACAAATAAAGTTGCCTATACACCATGTTGTCAAAAATCAGAGGATCTCTATAAAATTGGAGCAGTGAGCAAATGAGGGGGAAGAAAATTCAACCAATAAAGATATTCTTAGTAAAACTAATAGAAGTCCTCTCTAAACACACTTGTATCAACATTAATAAAGGAAGATCTAATGACATTCCATTTGACTGAAATCCAAATCTACTGAACTTTCAGACAAAGTAATCGGCCTATTTATTCTTGAATGAACTACATAATCAGCTAAATGCTTCAGTCTGGTCCATCTTCCTCCACTAGATTATCCCCTGAAATAGTGTCCCAGATCTCCACTGACACCCTCGTGACTGAGTGAAAAGTCTTTTTTCCCCTAATACAATTAGGAACACATTTCCTACTGTTTTTGTCTTCCCTTCAGTTCCAGATCATGCTTCAAAAATTCCAACATAAACAGTCATCATTTAAAGGAAAAGAAATCTATTAAAATCATGTAATGCTATTAATAAACCTTTATTTTACACCAGTCTTAAATCTACATTCTCATCTTTGTGTTTGGAGATGAAATAAAGGCCTGTGAATGATTGCCATTTGTTTCAAATGCATATAATTTACCAATTCAAATAAATTATTCTTAATCAATGAGAATTTCTTTTTAATTATAGTCTCCCATTTAACTGACGTAATCATGTAAAATTATATTGATGGTGGTAGGTTAATTGCTAGGGACAAAGAAGAGTCTCTGAAATACTCAACTTAAAATCCTTGTCAGTTCTACCGAGCACTGTGGGCAAAAGTAGGAAGAACAAAAGGAAATGTACCTTTACAGACTCACATACATACCAAAAGCATTTTTAATTAGATCCCAAACCGACATAAAATGTGATTTGCATTCATAAAAAAAATGTTGACGATTTCTGTTGTGGGAGAGGCATTCTGATAGTAAAGATTCATAATTTTTCTTTCTCCAGATGTAAAAAGAAGTTATTTTAATGAATAAATTTGAAAATATGCTAGGTACTCCATTGCTTAATAGATGATATAAAAATAGTGGTTCACTCTTGGCAAAAATAAAACTAGCACTTAGCTAACACCACACACGAAGGTAGATTAAAAATCTAAATATAAGATATTGGGGCACCTGGGTGGCACAGTCAGTTGAGCATCTGACTCTTGGTTTTTGGCTCAGGTTTCATCTCAGGTCGTGATCTCAGGGTCCTGAGACCAAGCCTTGCATCGGGCTCCCTGCTTAGCGCAGAGTCTGCTTGAGGTTCTCTCTCCTTTCCCCTGCCCCCCTGCTTGTGCTCTCTCTCTCTCTCTCTCTAGAATAAATAAATAAATCTTAAAAAATAATCTAAATCTAAGATATAAAACTATAGTTATTAGGAAAAACTATAGGAAGGTATCTTTATGACTGGGGAGAAGCAAAGGACTTTTAAAACAGAAGCACCAAAAATAATAAGCTAAAAAACTGATCAGATGACAAAATGAGAAAAGACATTTGCAGTACTTAACAACAAACAAAAAACTCTTATAAATCAACAATAAAAAGAGAATTGCCAAAACAGGAAAACAGGCAACAATACAAATAAGAAATTTACAGAAGAGGAAACTCTAATGCTAAGAAACAAAGAAATACTTAAACTTATTAATAATCAGATAAATTAAAAGAACAGTGAAGTATCCTTATACACCAATTAAGGTGGCAAAAATGGGTGTAAGCTACAGGAAAACCATGAGGTAGGATAGTGTAACCTAGGCCTGATGAGCCAAATTAAGTGACAACAGAGGAAATTTATTCCTAGATCTACATCTCAAAGAAATAGTTGCATAACTATATGAAAATATGTATTGTTAGCTACAATGTCATTTATGATAGCAGGGAGTTGGCAGAAAACTAGCTTTCCATTATGGGAGGAAGGATAAGTAAAAGGTGGTGGACACACAGCAAGGAAGTACCATGTAACAATGAGAAGTCATGAATTGGATACACACTAACAATACGGAACAATCTTGAAAAAATAGAGTGTTTAATCAGAAAAAGCAAGAAATAGCTTTTTAAGAAATAGCTTCCATGCATACAAAACAATAGACATTCTACAAGAATACACACAAACCAAAATATACACATCTTGTAAGTTAGAATGCTTGCCTCAAGGAGGAAAGGGGATGGGAATGAGAAATAGGGCCAAGAAAAGAGAATAGTGGGGGCAGAGAGAGAAAGAAAAAGACTGGATGATGCAAAAGGTCAGAGGGCAATCAGCATGAACAGAATACTGCCGTGAAGTTCAAGGATCCTGAGCTCAAATGCAAACTGCCATTTACTACCAGTGTGACTTGGAACAAGGTACTTTTCTCTAAGACTCTTTCCTCACTGGCAAAATTGGGATCATAGTCATCACTTCAAGGTATTATTAATTTAAATGTCACAGAGTCAGTAAGAATTTCTTTCTGTTTTGAAACTTTTTAAAAAAGGCATTCACACGTTCCTAAGTCATAGGGGTGATACTGTGTAGTCCGAGTTCAAGTTTCTTTCACTTGACTCTAAAATGGGAAAACACCCCTACGAAGAGAATATCCATGAATTGCAGAAAAATTCAGGCTTTATAAAAGCCTTTCAGAATTCCAATTAAAATCAAAACCTTTCTTTTTAAATCATTCTGAGATGTGTAGTTAAAATAGCATATTAGCCTTAAGATTACTTAACACTATTTTTGAAATTGGTATCTTAACACTGCAAGTTACAGAGAATATATTATGAGATCACTGAAGGATATCTTAACATGTTCCTGACCCATTGAAACCCAGAACCAACACTACATTTTATTACTCTTTGCTGTGCCCTACACCTCAAAGAGAATCCTCCAAGCTCCTGGAAAATTAAAATGCTGAGGAGCAAAGCAACAAAATGCATTTATTTTGTCTTGTTCCAAGATTTGAGGGAAAAAAACATCATCTTAAAAGGGACTTACCTTCTTAGAGTCATGTAAGAACTTCCATTCATTTTTTAAATCATTGGCATACCCACAACCTTCTTAGAAAAGATATGTTTCAATTTACAGGTCAGAATTTCAGACAGCCATTTATACGCAGAGGAAAACATACTGGGGAGAGGTAAATCTGCCTAAAGTGATTGTTTATTCACTCATTAATTCAAGAAAAATTTATTAAGCATTGCTATTTAGCAAAAAAATACACTAGGGCTGGGTGTATATTAATGACGGAAGCAGACATGGTGTGGGCCTTGAGGAGTATATAAAGGCATAGGATTGTCAAACAAACACAGAGATAAATTCTCACTATATGTAGAATTACAAATTGTGATCAGAATAAGCAGGAACAGCAGAATTCTAAGAAAACAAATAACAGGAAGCATAACGTATTCGTTCATTCATAAGGGTCTCTGAAAGTAAAATTTTAACTGATACCTGATAGATATAAAGAGTGACCCATGCAAAGAGAGGTAGGAAGGTGTATGGGCAGAAGGAATGGAATATGCAGATACTGAAGCAGAAAAGTTTGGTCTTCAGTTGTCGACATCAGTCCGAGGGGCCTCGAGCCTGGTACACTGTGAGGAAAACTCCAGGATATGAGATTGAGTTAGAGGCATCATCATGAAGGCTGTGCAGACCACGGCATGAGGATCTGCTGTCATGACAACCTACGATGAGGAGTTTTCGGAAAGATACTATCTGAGGTCTGTGTTTAAAAAGATCATCTGGCTTTCATTGGGAGAAGGAGGTGGAAGGAGACCAGGGAAATAAGAAAGTTTTTCTACCAGACCAGGGAAAGAAAGTAGTGATTTGGGCTACACAGACGACTGAGAAGCTAGTGAGAAGCGAACAGATTAAAGATATATTTAGGAAGGTTTGCTGATGGACGAGAGGGAGGAAATAGCAATCGTGACTCAGAATTTTGGCTTCAGCAGTGTGGCAGCTTGGAATCCAATGTGCTGTGATGCAAAAGTCTGAATGAGGGAATCAGGGATCCCAGGGAGCAGGAACTCTACCTGCAGATAAGAGCCCCGGCTCCCACACCCCGGAAGACTAAGAGTCACTGGGGGTACGTGGCTGGGAAGCAAGGCTCCCCTCGGGGGTTTGGTGTGGATGTCGCAGGCCTCTGGGAACACAAGTGGCTTCCAGTGAACATTCTGGTGACCTAGGTGCTATGCCCGCCCCTTCCAGATGATACCTCATTGACTTCCTACCACGGCTCTGGGAGGTGGCTATTAGTAGCTGCATTCAAAAGACAATGAATTCAAACATCCTATTTTGTACTTTATTCGAAGTCATTCCATAAATGACAGGGTTGGGATTCCAACCTATGACCATAAAAGTACAGTGTGCACAATCTATCTTCCAGCTCTCGATTAGAAATAGCGGCAACCTGTGTCCGTCTGTGTGGGTGGCTGGGGGTGGGGTGGGGTGTGCTGAATAATGCTTGTTTTTGATCCAGTTCTATCATCATCAACAGAAAGCATGCAAGCAAGTCCCTGTTAGTATAGAGGTGCAATTCAGTCTCACTCAGGCATTATAAAATATCTACCATGTGGCAGGCACTGGACAACTTTGCGGGTCAGCCAAAAAGGCACACTCCCTGCTATTATGCAGCTTAGAGCCTAGCAATCTGTCATGCTCAAAATACAATTTTCTTTACACAGTGCCACACCAGTAGGCCAGATTAGCCATGCACACACATGATTCACATACAAGGTCAAAATGCTTCGTGCCATGGGCGACAAAACGCCAGGTGAGCTGCCACACTGTAGGAGATAAAGTGCTCCTGGGGCAGACACCAGGGAAGTTGAGAGCAGCAGGAGATTCCTTGGGACAGAAAGGTCACAGGAAGCTTTATTTATCGATTAAGTAAACGCCTGGAACATAATTGGGTCTGAACCAGGTGATATTAGAAGGCATAAACAACATCTGATTTCCCCTCAAATTAATTAACATATACATGGAGATATTAAAAAGCAGTCAAACTCTTTTTTTTTTTTTTTTTTAAGATTTTATTTATTTATTTGACAGAGAGAGACACAGCAAGAGAGGGAACACAAGCAGGGTGAGTGGGAGAGGGAGAAGCAGGCCTCCCGCGGAGCAGGGAGCCCGATGTGGGGCTCGATCCCAGGACACTGGGATCATGACCTGAGCCGAAGGCAGACGCTTAACGACTGAGCCACCCAGGTGCCCCAGCAGTCAAACTCTTCTAAAACTAGATCTAAATCTTAGAATAAAGGAGATTATACTCTGGTGCAGAGATTAGCAACCTTTTCCTAGAAAGGGACAGAGAGAGAATCTCGTCGGCTTTGCGGACCACACGATCTTGGTAACATCTGCCCTATGTTGTGTTACAGCCAGAAAGCAGCATGGGCAATGCATATGTGGATGGGTGTGGCTGTGTTCCAGAAAAATGTTATTTGCAAAAACAAGTGATGTGCCACAGCTGGTCCGCAGACCACAGTTTGGTAACCTCTGCCCTAGTCTCATACTGCTCCCCAAATGTAAAAGAATTACTGTCACTCAAGTTGCTGAGAACATAAGGAAGAAATTGAGCCTAATTGGGATATGTCAAACAAACAAACAAAAATCTTGGAAGAAATCAATGTAAGGTGAGAGTGATGTGGAATTGTGGAATCCTTTCTGTTAAGGGGTTTTCCCAGGATAGAAAATATAAATAAATTCCAATTATGGAGCAACATGGCAGACAAGGCCAAAGAAGAAAACTGTGTGCAGACACCTAATGCATGGCTTGGCAACAACCACCAGGAGCACAGTGTTTGGCTACCTTGTCAGCATCAGCCTTCTCAACTCTCGCCTCTCTTGACCTGTCTCAGTGGAAAGAACCTGGTGAGCTGAGGTCACTCGCTGAAGTCCCAATCCAGTGAACTTTTATGAAGTCCTCCATGCTCTGGCTGAGGTGTTTCTGTTTTCTTCTCTCTTTTCCCATTTTTCTCTTGTTCCATTAATAATGATTAATTTTTAATAAAAGTTTTACACCAAAGCAAACTTCATCCATTCAACAATTATGTATTGAGTACCTACGATGGCCCTACTCCTGAGTGCGTCCTATGTCACTGCACTGTGTTAGAGCTGGAAATGAGTTAGTGAGGAAGCCACTCACATCATATCTACCTACTGGAATTTATAGTCCAGATGAGGGGACACAAAAGAAGATCACAAAGAAACGTAACTGCAGCCTGTGGTTAGCTGCTTTGAAGGAAATGAACAAACTGCCAAGATGGAGAATCCCATGGGGAGGGATTTAGATAAAATAGAGAAAGTTTTTTATGGAGACATTTATTTAATTAAATTTCCTTTAAATCCAGACCAGAAGTACTGTTCCAGAAACTGTTTAAAAAACCATTAGGGGAGCACCTGGGTTGAGCATCTGATTCTTAATTTCAGCTCAGGTCATGACCTCAGGGTCCTGGGATCGAGCCCCACATCGGGCTCTGCACTCCGCAGAGTCGCTTGAGGTTCTCTCTCTCTTTCCCTTTGTTCCTCCCTCCCTCTCTTTCTCTAAAATAAATAAATAAATCTTAAAAAAATATAAAAACAAAAATAAAATTAAAAACCATTGGGTTTAAGCATACTGGGGCAGTAGGAAAGAGGAAATACAGTGAAAAATTAGACTGAAAAAAACAGAGAAAAGATTACATCACGTTGAAAGAGTCTTTGGCAAGACCTCGGTAAGGTTTGGGTGTTTCCTCCTGAATGCAGCTAGAAACCAGTAAAAATGGTTTTGAGCTAGGAAGACCAATCAAGTTGCCTTTGAAGAATGTTTGTAGAAGGGTAAGAGTGTAAGAGTAGAGAATACAATGGGAGCGATTATTGCTACAGACAAGAGGTGAAATGACAGTGGCTTCCTCAGTATAGGCAGTAACAGCAGAAATGGAGGAATTGCCAAATTTCAGATTTATATTGGAGGAACAAACAACACTCATTTTGTGGATGAGTTAAAAGGTTTATAGGTGTGGGTGAGTAGGAGGTGATGGCACAGGAAGGGAAGGGATCTGGAGAAATCAAGAGTAAGTCACCAGGTTTTCCACGGTGGTTACACCAACTTGCATTCCTACCAACAGTGAACAAGGATTCCCAGAGGGCACTCTGCTAAGTGAAGTAAGTCAGAGAAAGACAAATGCCACATGATTTCACTTACATGCGGAATCAAAAAACCAAAACAAAGAAATCAACCAACCAACCCAAAACAAAACAAAACAAAGTATATAAACAAAAAAACGCAGACACAGAATCATAAATATGAAGAACAAACCGGTGATTGCCACACAGGGGAAAAGGCAAAATACATGGAGTAGATTAAGAGATACAAAGATATTGAATCAATTATATTCCGTAGGTCTTCTACACCCTTACTAATTTTTATTAGTGGTTTGTATACAATGAATTAAGCTTCCTGCAACAATGTGTTATGCTGTCTTTCACCATGAAATTTCTATAGGTTTTTAATTATGGAATGTGAGGCTATGTCATTTCTGTACAGGTATTTATTCTCATGTATTTCTTGTGGAAATAAGAAACTTTATCATTAAAATGCCATAATAAACAGTGGCCTTAATTAATATAACATGTTCAGATTTACTTATATCATAGTTTGTCATGCTTCATGACAGTACTACTTTGTTTTTCAGTCTTCCACTCTGTCCTTTTTCTTACACATATTCTATGAGTATGTCTTGGTGTTACTATTAAATATTTGAAAGTTTAGTAATTGCTCTTACCTTTATTAATACAATGTAATCTCATATTTTAAAACCTGTATTTCTTTTCTTTTTTAAGATTTATTTATTTATTTGAGAGAGAGAGAGCACGAGTGGGTGGGGAGGGGCAGAGGGAAAGGGAGAGAGAGAATCTCAAGCAGACTCCATGTGGAGCGCAGAGCTCAATGCGGGGCTTGATCCCAAAGTCGGAAGCTTAACCGACTGCACCACCCAGGCGCTCCCCTATATTTCTTTTTCTAGTATTTACTTACCTTTCTTTCACTATACCACTAACAAAATTTATACCTCCACTTTCTTCCAAATGCCTTCTCCTCCTGAGTTACCCAATTTTAGTTCGTTGCCTTACTTTCTTAGTTCTAATTTAATCTTATACCTTTAAATGTTTATGCATATATTATTTTATGTATCGCCTTTAAATGCCATTTTGTTCCCCCTCAGCTATAAAAGATGAGGAACCTAGCATACATACCGCACCTTTCACCTTCTCTCCCACCTCCCATCCCAAATTGTGTCATAGATAAACCATTTCTATGCTTATATCATTTCTAACATTTTCTTTCTGTTATGTAACCATATTTCTGAATGGCCTTTTTCCTTATTATTATAGTTAAAAATATTTAATGTTTATCACCAGTCTTTTTGCCGTAATTCCTTCCATTTTTATTGGCAGAATATTTAAGGAATTTGGAAACTAGATCCCTAAAATTATTACATATTAGAAAATTTTTCAGCTCCCTTTACTTTGAACAATATGTTGTTTAAGTTTAGTAAGATGGGTCACACTGTCTCTCCCTAAAGACAGAAGAGGTACTGATCTGTTGTTTCGTAATGCTAAATATTGCTGAGGAGAATTCTGAGGTCAGTCCGTATATGGGACTGGATCTTCCTTCAAGCTTCCGAAAGGATTCCCTTGTATTTTAGAAGTCAAGCCAATTAGGATATTGATACCAATCATGTTATGTCAATTTTTCTAGAGTGGTAGCTTTTGAATCATAGATTCCAGTAAAAATATTTACTCTCAAAATTTCTTCCTATCTGGAAAAATAACTTTAAATGTTTTTTCTCCATATGGGTATTTCACCTTTTCAGAGACAACATTTACGTAAATTAAAAATATTTTTGTGTTCTGTCTTCCAGATAAACATTTTAACTCATTGTTCATTTAAATTTATTTTGTTTCACTTTTTTCAATTTCCATGTCCTTTATGATAGTTCAGCAGTTTCTAGTCTCCTTCATGTTATTTCCAATGTAACTTTCATTTCTATGGTATTTTAATATTCTTTTAATATTCTATTTTCCTTGCTTTACCTGCTTATATGTCACCTCTTTCTGTTTTCTTTGTTTTGTTTTGTTTTTAATATGTTTTTCCCAAGTTGCTCTTTTCTGGATCTCTGCTTTGAGAATTGGTTTTAAAGAGGTTATTGCTTTATTAAGGTATGCTGTTCAATTATGGTAATATATTTGGCCATTCGTTTCATTTTCTCTGTGGCAAAATTTTCATGGTAAATGTTTTTCACCTTTTTTCTATTCTCTTCTACTTATTATTCTTTGAGTTGAGTACCTTTGTATTAATCCTGTAATGGTTCATTTTTTCCCCCACCCCCTTTAAATAGGGTAAGTCTTCCTAGACTCTGAGCAGGAAGTTTCTCTTTGAATATGGCCAATATTGGGAATTCACGTTAGGAGGGACCAAGGTGGGATCCAGTATATAAGCAATTGTCCCTGGTTGGCTATGAAACACATTATAATGGGTTTTTGAGTTTAGGTTAGCTTAGCCTTTACTTCTCCCCAGCAAAGAGAGATCAGCAACTTGGGACTGCTCCCAAAGGTGCTTTTCCTCCAGCCTGGTGACGATCTGACTCCTTCCTATAAGGTGGGAGGTCTCAATGGGACCTGTTCCATCTCAGGTCCTCCAGGTGCCCCATCATATGGCACGGGCACTGGGTTCTAGGGCCACTCCAACTTGTTCTCATTGTTCCAGATAATACATTGTTTGCTCTGAAAGGTATACCTACTGTATCTACTCTTGAAACTGCATACTAGGATCTGGAAACCTTCTTCATATATTTGACTGAGGATTAGTTTCCCTAAAGGTTGAGTCTCTTTTGATTATTTTAAGTTAAATTTTCATGAGGAGAAAGGATTGTATTATCTTTACTCTGCCATTATACACTCAAAAGTCTCCTACATTTCAAAAATATTTTATGTCTATAAACTATACTTTAGCCTTATCCAATTATATGTAATTTGGTAAGCAATACCAACCACAAAACTAAAAAAAAAGAAAGGAAAATGCAGTTCAATGAAGTTACATGATTTATCCATGGCGACACAGCAAATTAATGTCATATTTGCATGAAAAATCATATGCTTTTGTTTCTAGGTTAATTATTCTTTCCATTAAGAACATGTTCGATCTAGTTATTTATTTCCCCCCTAGAAATTCATCACAGTGTTGGGCCAATGGAACAACATAATAGCAATTTAATCTGTGCCTCACATTTACAAAAAGCCCCAAATTTGTACTCATGTTCAATTATACAGTACCCACCAAATTTATGTATTTATAAATATTTTTACTATTTTGTGACTCACTTAATTATATTGTATTGCACTTTGTGTCAAAATGTTCATTTTTTAAATCCTTTTTTAAATGCACTCATAAATTTAAAATGTTTTAGTTCTCCTTGGAACTCTGTGGGGTCTGCGTCTGCCCTTGTTCTAGAGTTCTGTGAGGAAGGTCCTATTGGCAGTCACATCTATATATCCATCGCGGACTTCTGGGCATCAGAGGCCATCACCAGGTATCTGATTATACAGATGGTCTCTGGTCCAAAAAGAGAAATGATTGGAATTTTGGACTTGACAGACTCAAGGCTAACCAATTTTAACCAAACTGTAAGTCCCCTGAACTGAAATGGAAAATGAAGGCTTCCCCTAATACCAGGGCTCAAGGGTAGGAAATGATAAAGGAGCATAGTGAGATGTCCCAGAAAGACAAGAAGTCCCAGAGAAGTGGAAAGAATAAGAGACCCAGAAGTCTAGCTTGGCGTACCGTTTCTTACAAGGTCATCTGGCAGCATCATGTTCTTTCTATTCAAGAGGAGAATCTATTTAAGAACCTTTTATTGAATCTTCTCCACTTCAACATCCCCCTTTCATTATAAAAATCATTCCCAGAGTCCGTCAACATCATTTACTGAGTATTTCTAATCAAAACAATGAAAAAGCAATATTCGGAAGAAACACCAGTGTACCATCTCAAGCACAATTTCATATTGCAACTTTGTCACGGGATGAAATTAGATGTAAGGTAAAGGAATAATCAAGATGAGAAAGGAAAACCCTTTAAGCTTTATTCCTTAATCAAATTTGGTACTGAAGTATTCCTCAAAAGCCTTATAAGAACTTCTGTTAGTGCTCACCACACTCTCAATTACTACTTGTCATTTATGATTGATTTCAAGGTTTCATTTTGGCATAACAACTTTAACATTCATTTCTCTACTGCTATAGGTCCAGACCACCCAGGATAATGGCAGAGTAGGCAGCAGAAATATAAGAAACAAAGAATAACTAGATTCGATAAGCAAGTATCAAGTTCAAAATCAATACAGATGCAATAAAAAAAAAATTACTCGGCCACTAAATATGAGGGTGAGTCACTTGGCAAGAATTCTTCCTGCAGTATGTCTCCATAAAGACAAAGAAAGCAGAGAACAGCCATGACAGAATAAACAGTTCCAAATTTATAGTCATTAACTGAACATCGGATATTTGAATAAAAGGAAAAGCAACAATGAGCACAGACTGAGGCACTCTTGAACTTTTTGGGAAATTAAAAGCCCAGGTGGAGGGTGCACAGGGCAGAATGCATAAAGGGGAACAGGAAAGATGACATTTTCATGCCTGAACCATGAGATGGGTGACAGTGGAGACAGATAAGAAAGTATCATATGCACCTCCAACATCTGGCTCTTAGTGGATTCACAGGAATAAAAGCAAGATGTTTTAGCCTATTTACAGTAAATAAAAAGAACAATTACCTATCCTTGAAAGAGGTTTTGCTCCCTGCTTGTCAACTGAGAGTTTCTGGAAAATGTATTTCAAAGTTTTTTTTTCTAATAATAGTAATAATAATAGTGAACAATTATTGATCACTGAATAATATGTGAGGCCCATCCTGGAAATATAAAGACGAAGGAGATGAGGATTTGAATCTGGTCCAAAAGATGAGGATTTGAATCTGGTCCAAAATGAGAATTTGGAGATCAACCAACTAATTTAGGGCAAATTATGTGAGCATTTTGAGCCTCAGTTTCCAACCTATAAGTAGAGATGAAACAACTACTGCACAGAATGGTTAGCACTAAATAAAAAGCCGAACATACAGTATATTCACAATGCCTCCAATGCGTCGAGAACCCAGTGAACGATTGCTATCATTATGCATTTGTTAATTATTCCCACAAGAATTTTAGGACAGAAGCTCTAAGATTATTTCTCTTCCAGAAAAATTAAAACCTGGGTTTTATAGAGCTTTAGTACTCTGCTGACAGTCATATAACTAATAAATAGAGAAGGAGGATTCAAATCAAAGATCCACAAGGACCCCCAAAAATGGCTGTGTATAGTGTGCCTCTGGACAACGCTGTTCTGCAAATTCTGTTCTTCTGACAGATGGTTTTAGCTCTATCTGCTTTTCTGGGATAGAGTTTGGAACTGCAAGTAGTCCTACACATGACCAAATGTCCTCAGCTTCTAGAAATAGTCATAGAAGTAAGAACTCCTTGCCATACAAATGAGTAAGTGGCCCCTGGTGAGGAACTCTGGGCTCAAAGAGAAGACATAAGATCTCAGTATCCTGGGAGTGATTGTGCCTCTTGCTGGGAAAACTGGAAGCTGGAGGAGTGTGTTTACTTCCTTGATTCTGTTAAGTTTGGAAGTTTTCCCCTTTTTTAAATATTTGAGTAGTACTCGGATAGAGTATTGTGGTAAAAATGTAAGAAAATTAGAAATATTATTGTACTTGGAGATACCAACAAGACCCTGCCCAAAGCCCTCAAGCTGAATAAACAAGCAAAAAGTATTACAGATCTTGACAAGGTAATTAATAAGGTGTAAGTAATGGAGGTTTGGAGAGAGCTCACAAAATGGCGTATGGCAGAGACATGCCACATGCTCTCAAGTTACTTCAACAAAAAATATTAAAATAGAATTAAAAGGCAAGCAATACTAAAGAAATACATACAATCTCTCAAACATTTCACCTTAAACATTACACCGTGATTGTGCAAGTGGAAATGTGGGGAGAAATTTTCAATTTTAGGAATATCCCAAGGATATTCAGTGCTTTACATGTACTTAATACTGTATAAATACACATATATACAATCACACACACATATGTATATAATCATATATATATACACATATTATATATATACATCTGTATATAATATGGCACATAAAGATTGAAAACACTTAGATATGATTTACACTTTTTTTAGTCTGTCATTTTTAGTCATTGCAATCAAGATAAAGTTTCCTTGGATGAGAACTGATTCCCTTATCACACCCAATTTATTTCTAAAATATGTTTTCTTTAGAGTGTATGTTCCTAGATGTGGAAGAAACTCCCCAGAGACCACATTTAGGCAGGTTGTCCTCATGAAGGATAGTTTTCCCTAATTCTTCCTCTGACACTAACCATCATCTGTTGTCATTTACACTGTTACATTCTGGAACATGTTGCATTGCTTTCTTATAACCATCATATTGATAATGACTCTGATTTTAATTACTTGGATTAACATTTGTGTGTGCTAGCATCTAGCTTGTGTGTATACTCATCTAATGGCTAATTGCTATTTATGTTTTCTTGGCCATGCTGTTGTGGTATAAAATGCCCTCAGTTAGGAACCAAACCATGTGGCCTGGCTTAATGTATTTGTTCTACCTGCTGAACCATAGTCTCCCTCTGATTCCTACTGGTAAGAAAAAGACACTAGTACTTACCATGCAAGGTGTTACATGTGTGAGAGATAATTTATGCTTAAGGTTCATCCTTTCATAAATCAGTGTCTAATTAATGCAGCCTCTAGTGGCAGGAACAAAAATATTAGTGTACGTTTTTTAGATTATATATGTTCGTTATTTGCAAATTATAATCAACCGATTTTAGGTTTAAACACTGTTGATATAACTTGTCATTTTTTTTTTCTTTGCTGCTCTTTTGTCTCTTGTTTTCCCCTATGAGCATTTAGTATATTATTTTTATTTACCTTTTAGGTGTCCTGATCAGAATATAATTTCTTTTTCTTGCTACAATAAAACAGTGTTTTACCTGCTAATTTATCCATAATAGCATACTAAAGATTTTGAGATCTAGTGATTATATTTTCAACATTATTTTTCCTTATCATTTAAAAATTAAATCATTTTGGGATGCCTGGGTGGCTCAGTCAGTTAAGCATCTGCCTTCGGCTCAGGTCATGGTCCCAGGGTCCTGGGATCCAGTCCTACTTCAGGCTCCTTGCTGAGCAAGGAGCCTGTTTCTCCCTCTGCCTGCTGCTCCCCCTGTTTGTGTTCTCTTTTCTGCCAAATAAATAAATAAAATCTTTAAAAATTAAATCATTTTAGCAGTAATGAGTGAGGCATGTCTGTATTTCCCCATTCATTTATTTTCTTTTCCCGTTGATTTGTTTTAAAAAGTCTCTTGTATTTCTACATTAAAGGTAATGCTTGTTGAAACATACACTCTTTACCTTGCAAAGAAAAGCAGCTTTCTTTCCTATTATATTTTGGTATGTTTATGGCTAATAGCTGTAGAATCTTTATCAGATACTTTCTTGGCAATTGAGATAACTACATAGATTTTTAACAATTTTTTTGATGTGTTCTGTTAAGTTAGTAACTTTCCTGGCATGGTATCAGCTCAGCATTCTAGGGTTAAGTCCTGTGGTTTCAATACAGAAGGCTTTTCACATTTACATCCTATTTGCTAATATTATTGTGGATGTTTTCATTCATTTGTTTATTCAACCAAATAATTAGTAAGCAAGCACTTGCTGAAAAGGATTGTGCTGGGCTCTGCAGAGGTTCAAAGATGAATAAAAGAAAAACAATTGTCAGGAAACTCAGTCTACTGGAGGGGGCAGACATGAACACAACCATAATACTAGACATTCTGTTTTATGCATCTTAAAAGTGTTCTTTTATTCGTGGACAAATATTTATTGATATTCTTCCATGTGCTAGAAACTGTACTTGTAACAGTAGACAACTTGACAAAGAAAACAACATAGTGCTATCTTCAGGGGACTCCCAGTCTAGCTGAAGACATCCAGTAAAGAGTAAAACACACACACACACACACACACACACACACACACTGAGATTCTCTGAATTTAATCTGTGCTCCAGACCCTTGACTTCTTCACCCATTTCAGTTGCAGCTGCTATGACTGCCTCTCGGTGGGTCTGGCCACTCTGCCCTCTGGAGTAGAGAAGCTGCTCTGGCTGTCTTAGGAGGCACCTTCTAATAAGGTATCAGCTACTTAAGTATTGTTTTGGGTTCTATTTTCTAGTGAACTCTGAGCTGAACATACCCTAAGAGGAAATACTTGAGATTCACAAAAAGATTTTATCCTGGGGGCACCTGGGTGGCTCAGTCGGTTAAGCGGCTGCCTTCGGCCCGGGTCATGATCCCAGAGTCCTGGGATCGAGCCCCACGTCGGGCTCCCTGCTCAGTGGAGAGTCTGCTTCTCCCTCTCCCTCTGCCTGCCTCTCTGCCTACTTGTGCTCTCTCTCTATCTCTCTGTCAAATAAATAAATAAAATCTTTAAAAAAAAAAAAAAGATTTTTATCCTGATGATTTAGAGAAAGACTATATTTGTGAAAATGATGTACTGGTAACGGAAGAAACTTTCAATCTTATTACAATTCAAACATAACATGGCTTCCATACAAATACAATAACAATATGATTTTCATATAACTTAGCCAAAAGCAAAATGGAGAGAACAGAAAACAACAAAAAAGCTACACAATATGATACGAAGGGGACATGGGATATAAAGAAGATTACAATGAGAAAAATCATTCAAAAAATCCACATTGGAGGCACCAAAGAGCAGGATTAATCCTGAGGATAGGGAAGATGAAGTTAAGGGGCTGGCCTAGACTGTAGAAGAAAAAAGTTAATAAATAAAAACAAGAAAAACATGGTGGATATGGAGGAGAGACAATGGAGAGTTTCCATCTGATTACTTGTTATTCTTAAAGAAGAACCTAAATAACCCAGGAAGTGTTATAAGAGAAAACTTTCTTGGTCAAAAGGTCTTCCTCAGTTTTAGGCATGCCCTTGGGAAAGCCAGCAAACCGAGCAATCAGGGCCTGATCTGGTCTCTGCCACATTTCTCACAGTAACTTCCCAGGGAACTAATAAACGAGGTCCTATCAGTTCTGGAAATGCCGCCTTGGGATAATGTTTGTACCTTTCCTTAAAGACTGACTGAAGAAGTGTCTGCATCACATGGTATGCTTGTCTAAATCAAATCCCTCATGCGAGATATGGTCCGTACTACCAAAGTACCTCACACTTCTCCTTAGTTCTTATCACAACTCATGTTAACTCCTGACATATGAAATTGCTGTATTCTGTCACTCACACCAGATTGTAAGCTCCATGAAAGAGGAGCTTCCCTGCTTCTTACTAGATCTTTGGATAATTTTGAAGTATAGACAAAACATAAAAACAATAGAAAGAAGTTAGTTTAATATTGATAAAGGTAAAATGAAGTATTATTTCACAGGGAATGTATTGGGCTAAATGACATGACATCAAAATATTAACTCATTTATCTGACACAAATTGAAGGACTTCATTCCATGTTGGACACTGTAACCAACTGACACAAGAAAGCTTAAAGTTTAAGAGAAGAAAGGCGCAGTGTCCCATCAGACAACCGCAAGCAACAGAAGAGAACAGGGCATGGGAAGCTATGTTGAGGATTTGGAAGTGGAAAATCACTGATGGGGGTGACTGCTCTGGTGCCACCATGGACAATGGATCTGTGTCTCTCTTCCTATCTGACCAAAAGCAAGGGAACTTCAAAATTGCATCAGTAATAACTATTGGCAGCTCAACAAAACAGCTGGCTATGCCCTGGACATAATGACAATGATTTTCTTGAGACTCAGGTAAGGAGGGATCATTCCTCAGAAGCCCAAGGTCTGGTTCCTTAGGGATTTTATAGCATATACATTGATTCACCTACTTCATTTTATCCACCTTTATCTCTTCTGTATTTGTGACTTTCTTTTGTTTTTCATCTAAACTATGCTTACACTTTTCTCTGTCTTTAACCCTGTTTGTTAATTTTGGTTCCTTCCTGTCCTGATGAGCTTTATGCAGAATTATCCCCCAATTTCTATCTCCTTGTATCTAAAACTAAGGAAACAGGCCCTGGCAGGTTTTAGAGTCCCGATGTGTGTGGTCAGAAGAACTGGCGGAAGGCATTTAGATTCTGGGGTCAAAAAGTTGCACTGGGCGGAGTGGGAGGGAGGCTGAAAAGCTGTATGTACATTGATGATGCTACTTCAAAGATGTTAAAAAATAAAGGAGGAAGCAAAATCTGAGAGAGTATATAAAACATAACTTTGGGGGCGCCTGGGTGGCTCAGTCATTAAGTGTCTGCCTTCGGCTCAGGTCATGATTCCAGGGTCCTGGGATGAAGCCCCGCATCGAGCTCCCTGCTCCGCGGGAAGCCTGCTTCTCCCTCTCCCACTCCCCCTGCTTGTGTTCCTCTCTCGCTGTCTCTCTGTCAAATAAATAAATAAAATCTTTAAAAAAAAAATAACATAACTTTGGAATGACTGCTTTTGACTTTTATATTTTGTGACCTAATTTTTTTCTTCCTCTATGTTGCCAAAAGAAAAAAAAATTGGCAGTAAGTAGAATTCAAATTAAAATACATGCCTAGAAAAACCCCGAGTTCTAAATCAAGTCTACTCCACAATCAAGAGCTCTAATCATTTTATAAATATTAAAGATGTTGCAAAATGAAAATGTCTTCCATTGGCACTGCTGCAGTATTTAATCACCCAGCCATGTGCGCAGGACAGAGAAGGAAGCAGAAGAACCAGAGCAAAATTTCTACTTTGGGTTTTTTCCCTATGTGAGGTTAATGTATTTTAAGTTCTAATTTATGGGAAAAAAATCAATCAAATGTGTTCCTAACAATTTTGAAAAAACCGTAATTTTAAAAGTAGTATCAAAACAAACTAAAACTTACGAACCAAATACAGTTACATGGCATATACTAATAAGCATGTGGTATTGAGATACAGCTGTGATATTTGTAATACTTTTAAAGACAATGAAGCATATTTCTAATAAAAGCATTACATGCTTTCCTCGACTCCCACTCTCAGCTAAATTCCACCCCCCAGCTCAAAGAAGATCCTCTGGATCTTCCTCCATCCAAAGCTCCTTAATACAGCGCCCCTGATTTTAATTAACTACCATAAATATGAACTTGAAGGTTTCCAGAAGCTGCTGTTCACTCTAGGTCTGTAGATATAAGAAATCCACCCCTACCCATTCCCCCACCCCAAAATCCCCCAGCTTGGATTTGAGCTCACCTTCCTAAAAACTTCTCACCTATGCCCTGAATATATGGTTTGTATAGTTAGGAGCTTTATGAAATATATATCACTATGTCCTGAGCAAGAAAAGAGTATTCGAAGGCCCTCAGCAGGTTCGGGTATATATATTCAATAATACCAGAAATACATGTGCATTTCCTTTTGACTGAAGAATCACAGATCTCCCCACCTTTGTTTTTTTTTTTTTTAAAGATTTTATTTATTTAGTTGACACAGAGCGACACAGTGAGAGAAGGAACACAAGCAGGGGGAGTGGGAGAGGGAGAAGCAGGCTTCCCGCTAAGCAAGGAGCCCGATGCGGAGCTGGATCCCAGGACCCTGGGATCATGACCTGAGCCGAAGGCAGACACTTAATCGACTGAGCCACCCAGGCGCCGCACCCCACCTTTGTTTTTTTTTTCCTCCTATCTTAACAGTAAAAAATAATTATCTCATTTCAATTTGTATTTATTTGTTGTTGTGTATGTTTATTTTTCTCTAGGCATGTCTATGATTGTCTCTGGTTACCTTGAGTGTTTTGTTGTGATCTTTATCCATTTATATATTATTCTATTTTTAATCTGTATTGAGTTAAATTTGTGCATATTTGTGTGCATATCTTATCATATTTCTAATTTTTCCTCCCAGTTTCATGATACAGTATTGTTCTCTTCTTTCTTTAAATTCACAGCATTGAGGTAAAATTTGGAAAAGAAAATGGGCTTTATTCACGTAGTATTATTAAAAGGAAAGTCATGTTAATTCATTAGACTCTTGTATACCCATTAATATCGAAACAATTGAGGTTCTAGAACTAATTTCCTATGGCAAACTATTTGTACTAGATAAAATCATCTAGAATATGTAAGGAAACAGAATTACTGAATTTATGTGTGTAGGACCCAAAAAGTAATCAGGTGAAAAGAAACACAAAATTGGGCCAAAAGTTAATAAAGTTTATACAGGAAAGTTTATGTAGGGTCAGTTTGCAAGCAGATATTTAAATGGGTCCATCTTTCACAATTGTATAAGTAAAACAGAATAACAGTTCAAGATTTAATTTCTCTACCAAAAATTGTTACAATCTGGATAAGTGAATCTCAAGTCAGAATGATTTTGCCTCCCAGGAACCATTTGACAATGTCTGGAGACATTTCTGATGGTCACCATTTTGGGGGGACAGGAGGCGGAGACACATTGTTACTGGCCTCTAGTATGTTGAGGCCATGGATGCTGCCCACAATTCACAGAGCAGCCTCACGTTCCAACAAAGAATTATCCAACCACAAATTTAAATAGTGTTGAGGCTGAGAAACCTGTGTCTATATTAACATAATTCTAAGAACATAATTGTTACTGATTGTTCAAGATGAGACGTTCTTTGATGTACCACATTTCATTAATATGTGTGCAGGACAATTTATCCATTTTTCTCACAATCTCAAACATTCCTTTGATCATTTTAAGAAGCACTTAGAGGAAGAATTCTAATAATGGGCAAACTCAGATATTCAAGATGAATAGGTTTTTTAAGTGCCCCATAGACTGGGTTCTTTTCTTAGCCATTCTTTGCAGTGCAAGCCCAAGTCCTGACTCCCCTTGATGGATCAGCTGTCAATCACATATCCAACCCTCCATTTCTAGCCCTTTCCTTCTAATCCTAGTGTCCACCACTCAAAGCCACGGGAAGCATTTTGATCAAACTCAGATTAGAATCCAACAAAGAGATAAGGGTAGGGGAATGACTCAGAAAAGCTACGAGATGACTTCCCAGGTAAGGAAGAACACACAAGCAAAGACACACAGGAAGAAGCCACATGAGAAAACCATGAGCACACCAACCAGAGCAGAGGAATCAGGTAGAGAGAGAGTGAGAGACCAGGACAGGGGCTGAGTGTGCTGGATCATGGAGGAGCCTGAGTGCAGATGGAACATTAGAGTGGAGTTCAAAGGTGAAAGTCTCCCTAAGAAGAGACTGTGAGGCACATGCTCTATTTCCACAGGGTAGAGTGGACCATGTCCTCATTGATGGAAATGAGCTGGATCCCAACACTCCTTGCCCATGTAGCTAAGATTAAAAATTTTGTTTGATGGAAAACACTGAAATTAGCCTCCTATTCCAACGCTGGACTGAATTTTTGTGATGAATGTTCACCCAGTTAGTAAAAAGAATAAACTGGTAAATAGTATATCAATAAGAATCATAATACAATTTTGCCTTGAAAATGTATGACACTATCTAAATTCTTATATAAAATGTTATTTCATTATGATTAATGACCACATTATATCTACCCTCCCCATTTGCATGACAGAAAAAAAGGTGTTACCTTACTTATATATTAAACACAGGATACTCATTCGCATTCATTGATTTTAGCCGATCAATCTTTCCATAAGTGTATTTTCTTTGGGTATTTGATATTACACATGATTAGAATATCGAAAATTTCTTCAAGGAAATATCCAGACTAAAAAAGAAAATGAAGAGTAACAAATGAGGATGAGAGCCAAGGAAAAGTAATGAATTTGTACCAAGAGAAAAATGAACTTCATTTAGAAGGTAAAATAAGACAGGCATTTTAAGGAATACAAAACTAATGAAAGACATTATGAAATGAAATTTTAATAACATTTCACTTTTTAAAAGGTAGATCAGTGTCATGTGTTTGCAAGCTTAGCTTCTGCTGTGACTGACTGAAGAAAGAAGCGCAGTAACAGACACTGGTTCTCAGATGTACTCAAATGGCGCCCGCGGAAGCCACGCGTACTCGCGCTGGGTCTTTAGAAAATACTCACTGTATGCCAGGCACTTCTGCAGAAATCACTTTACTTTTCTTTAATCATCACAATAACCCCCCAAAATAAATACTATTATTATCCGTATTTTACAACTGGGGAGAGTTAATTACAAAGATGTTAGACAATTTGCCCACTTCAGGAGCTGGGACAGTTTTTCTCAAGCTTTAGACCACATCAGACTCACCTGGAGGGTGCACTAAAACAGATTTGGGGCCCCACTCCCAGAGTATCTGATTTAGTAGGTCTGGAGCAGAGCCTGAGGATTTGCATTTCTGACAAGTTCCAAGGTGGTCCTGATGCTGCTAGTCCAGAAATGACTCTTCAGAACATATGAGCTAGGATGTGGTTACTGATGGAGCACAAGGGCCCAAGGGTGGCGCAGGTGGTTAAGCGTCCAACTCTTGGTTTCAGTTCAGATTGTGATCTCAGGGTTGTAAGATCGAGCCCCGCATTGGGCTCCATGCTCAGTGCTGAATCTGCTTGAGACTCTCTCTCCCTCTGCCCCTATTCCACCCTTCTCTAAAATAAAATAAATAAATGTTTAAAAAAAAAAAAAAAGTGATGGAGCCCAGGCAGTCAGGATACAGAGGCCATGGTCTTAACTGCCATGTTAGGGGCTACTGGAAATGTGCCACATTACACATATGACAAAGGTCACCACCCCTATAGACACCTGCACCCAAACCCTTTCACACGGAGTGAAACCTGCTATTTCCAAGTTTTATTTTGTCACATCCTAGTCTTTCCTGTCAGGTGGATAATTTCAGGACAGAAACTTAATGAAGAATAACTTTAAATGAAAAAATCATGCCTTTAAAGTTCTTTCCTTGTGAAAAGATTATCTTAATTCAAGATCAGCATCAAAACTGCTTCTAGATTTACTCAGTATGAGTGATCTGCAGAGACACAAAATGAGAATCCTTTTCACACCAAGCAGTATAGTAGACAGATTGGGAAATCTAACTTCTGAGGCCTAGTTTTTTACATGAATTTCCTAGTGAAATAAAAGTCCCTCTCTATACCTGTAATCATTAAATTGAAATACGATTTGTGATTCAAAAAAAACAAAATAATCCTGATTAAAATATTTAGAAATATACAGTGTTAAAAACATACCAAAGATGCTATATACATAGATACTATATATTATTTGCTAATTTCTACTATTTTATTCATAAACCACCACTGATATCTCAGAGCATGCTGCAGAGTAGACATCAAATTACAAGATAATTCATTTAACACTTTTTAAGTGATCCTTTTCCTTGGATTTAAGTAAATCATCTGGTGTTATGTAAGAAACATAAAATATACAAAAATATCCACGGATTTTCTTTATTAACCATACACAAAGTCAGACAGTTTGCAGTAAGGAATTGGTATATTTTCTATGCATAAGTGATTAAACATTATTTTAATTGCTTATAAAGCACTGAATACAAATAATTATCATGCTTCTTAAAACTACAAAGACACATTGCTTAAAAAATCAGGTCTACAAAATTTTAGAAACATCACACTTTTTAAAATGTAAAACAGAGTTTCAAAGTCCCATATATATGGGTGCCTGGGTGGCTCAGTCGTTAAGCGTCTGCCTTCGGCTCAGGTCATGATTCCAGTGTCCTGGGATCGAGCCCCGCATCGGGTTCCCCACTCCGCGGGAAGCCTGCTTCTCCCTCTCCCACTCCCCCTGCTTGTGTTCCCTCTCTCGCTGTGTCTGTCTCTGGCAAATAAATAAATAAAATCTTAAAAAAAAAACAAAGTCCTATATATATAAGTCAGATGGTGTTGTCACTACCAGTCTCTCTGTCTGGCATAAATTGAGGAATATAAGGTTGAAAAGCAAACCCTTCCTTCAGCCATGAATGACATAATTCATTCAGAACACTTGGCTTGTCATGGTAATGGCTTGAAAAATAGTAACAGAAGATGATTTTGCAGAAAATTGTCTTAAAATTCAAGTGCATACACACGCATCAACACGTAAATACATGTATACTCATATTAATCAGAGTAGTAGCACTGATCATTACTGATGACCTATAAATAGATTTGAACCAGAGATGAATAAGGAGTAGCTAGAGGAGAGACCTCTAACATACGAAGTTTAAGAGGATACTGAAAAAACAAGAAGTGAAATAAAACTAAAAGAATGAATCCTGAATATTTTATAGGATGTGAAGTCAAAATATTACCAATAAGCCATACTGTCCCACTTGCTATGACCTGAGGAATCCTGTATTCAAATTCGATTTATGGCCATTTTTGCACATCTGACCTATTACTAAATGCATCTGTTCCAGAAATACAGCAAATTATTTCTCATAATTCTTCACATGTCTTATTATAAGAGGTAAAAGCTTTTTGCTTAATGAAATTTCATTGGACTTGAAAAAAATTAATTTCTACTCACTGTAATGATAAGTGTCAGAGACGCACATGTTCTTAATTAACTTCACATTAATAAAGGAGAACTTCCCTCGATATAAGTGCTTAACTGATATTTGCCATGGGGCGGAGGGGTGGGTTGCCATGAGCAAGAATTCACAAATGTGAGCAAGATAAATGAGAAGATACAGTGATGCCCTTGCTGGAGCAAACAGAAAGTATGCGTTTGTACTTCCCTACTCCTATTTTTTGGAAGAGTATCTGTACAAACTTGTGAAGAAGTCATTGTGACTTCTTTTGATAAAGGTCTTTGTCAAAAATAAAAATAAAACAAAAACAAACATCCGAAAAACCTAATGGAACAGGATCAAATGTTGGCCTGCCTTACCATCGAGTGGTCCCACATTGCAGAAGCGACGGAACACTGCCTTCACAGACGATGAGACCAAGGACCGGCCAGGGAGGCAAAGCTACTGGCTGACTGACCTGAAGGCCATGGCCACTCCTCATTCTTCGTTTAAGGGAGACTCAGCCCATTCTCCAATCCCAAGGTAGAACCACTATTAAGCTAAAGAAATCCCATCAGTGTCATTGTTCTTATCCTAGGCTGGTGAAAGAATGGGTCTATGGCATAATAACAGCCCCTGAGCCTAAGAAGGATTTAGGTGAGTACTTTTCCTTTCATTTATTTATTTATTTTTTAAAGAGTTTGTAAGAACAGAACTTCTCCTTGTGTTATCCCTCTGGATGTCGCCATCTTCACAGCTGCTTAGAACTGGGGCAGTATCTTAGAAGTTGAGTAGATCCAGCGCCAAAGAGTCAACTGGTTTAAAAAACCTCAGTGACAGGGCACCTGGGTGGCTCAATCGGTTAAGCATCCAACTCTTGATTTCAGCTCAGGTCATAATCTAAGGGTCTTGAGATGGAGCCCCATGTCAGGCTCCATGGGTGTGGAGCCCGCTTAAGAGTCTCTCTCTCCCTCTCCCTCTGCCTCTCTCTCTCTCTCTTTCCCTCTCAAAAAATAAAAAAAAAAATAAAAAAGCTCAGTGATAACATGGAAAGAACTTAGCTCCTTACCGCTGTCTTTGAGCTGTTGAACTAACGAAGTCTGGAACTATTTATCTCTGGATTCTCCTTATTGAAAATGAAAAAAAGAAAACAAACAAACAAAAAAAAAAACCTTGCTCTGAAAACATATTTTTGTTCTGTTTTTTGATTCTGCAAACATCCTAAGTGACATAACAAGATACTGTATTCTTTCATTAGTTAATTTAGTTTTTCATTCATTCATTCAACAAATCTATACTGTGTACCTAGGTTGCCCAAGATGCTCAGATAGACAACAAAGATAAAGTCATTGATAATACCTTTTATTTTATAATATATTATAGATTCAAAGTACTTTCCATACAATATTTCATTATTTTCTTATCCCAGAATAAACCCATGTTTAGGAAATCGAGGCTGAGAAAGGTGGCACCTTGCACAAAGTCATACTGTTGGGTGATAAGACCTTTGACTCCAAATAATGCTTTCCACATCACCCTCCCTGTGTCCTAATGAGCTGCATGTTCAGGTTCTGGCTTCACTATGTTCAGAAGCCATTCTGACCTGATTATGAATCCCAAATCTTTCTCTGCCTTGGGGGCTGATAGCAGGGCCTGGGAGGCACAGAACCTAGAGAAACCCACCAGCCTGTGTTAATGGCATCTCCTTTTATGCAGCCCTAACTGCATAATCCTTTGGGATACAGAGAGAAAATATTAGAACTTATATCTATTTTTAAATCTTTTAAAAAATCCAATGTTTATATATGTCTTATAATGTAGACAAGATGTTACCTCCATCATGCATAAACAATTCACAGATAATCACACGTGCACTGAGGTTTCATGCTCATCACATTCTTACCTATAGGGTTGTGGATTCAAAATATTTGAAGATCACTGATTTAATTGTTTCTCACTGGCAGACTGGAAAGTGATATGTCTCCATGCCTGCTTAGTTTCCCTGGCTGAATGTTTTATTAATTCTGAGACAGTATTGGGCAATGACCATATACTATACTCAGCAATGTGCAAGATACTACTATCTATATGGATAACCCAACTCAAGTCACAACTTCCTTGGAATATTTTTTTCCTTTTCATTGAGTTGTTATAAAACACAAATAAGCTAATTTATAGGAAAGCACTTTCAAGGTCGTAAAACCTATAAAAGTGTTAAGTTCAAAACAGTGGCTGAAATTAAAGTGTTTATTATAACGGAGGGAAGAGACGCTTACTGAGTGCTACCGTTTACATTTTAGATACTATTTCCTTGAGTCTCCACACTGTGATGGGTAGATGATAGAACTATAACAGGACAAGTATGCCATTGACATTTGTTTGTTTATGCACAGGGAGTTTTTCATTTGACCCTCTGAACAAGTCTCAAGAATATTTATTAGTTTGAACAATAAGAAATTGCTGTTTTCATAGATCAGTCAAATATCAGCAATTTCCTATGGTTCCAACTAATAGAAAAATGATCATTTTATATAGGAGAGAATGGAGGCCAAGTAAATTGAAGTGACTTACCCAAGGTTGAAGACCTAGTAAGTAGAGGACCTAGATTCTACCTGTCTCCACAGCCCCTCCTGCATACTGACCCACAGAGTGATCATGCAAGACAAGATCTACCTGAAGAGTAGACAGCAACCACCTTGACAAAGACAACATGCTTTGTTGCCCACACAACGGAGCCCTTCAGAAGGTGTGTTCGGGTCCTTGGTGAGCGGGCACCGTGCACTGCACTTCAAAGGAAGGGATGTATGACAGCACCTCTAACGTATGTTCCATGCAGCCAGGCTGCTGCCTGACTCCACAATCTATATATTAAATAAGACAAACTAAATACTGTGTCATTTTAGGTGTCCTAGCCATTGCAAAATGCATTTTAGAAGGCTATGTATACCCAATTGAATTTTACATGGGCCTGCTAATGGCCCCTCAGATTTCACTATTATTTCCAGCTAGTCCTGAAAAATGGTGCCCCGCCAACTGCACACAATAGTGCAAACCACTAAGGAAAAGCCCTCATCCTTTGTCAGAAAGTGATTTTTAGAAATCCTGCTCTGTCTCGGGAGACTCTCTTGGCTACCTGCAAGTGTGTGTCCTGCATGCTTACTCAACCACTCCTGGGATAGTATTTCTCTGCCAAGGACGCCTTACTACGCCCTGGAGCTGAATCTGGCTTATTCTTAGAAAACAAAACGAGAGGAGGGTAGAAAGACATCACCTCAAACATGTTCATTATCTGAACATCCTGCATTTACCCGCTGAGAAGTTGTTTGAATTCTTTAAAGAACACTTTAAAGAAAAGACAGGACCCAAACTCTACATTTTGTTATATTTGAGCAGAAATTCCCATAGTTTACAACTTAGTTAATGGCTTAAAAAATGAATCAGTGATTTGTCTTTAGAAATACTCATAATTCATTCTAATCATTAAAGGAAAGAATGAAATGTACAGGTGACAGAATGCCTATGGTTGTACTTAGAACTCTTACTTTCATTCCATCTACTACAGGAAACTGGAAGACCATGAAGACCATCTGGATTTTAGGAATCCAATAAATATTAACATTTATCAAGTTCCATATTTATGGCAGCTTTGTTAATTAGCTCAAAAGGTCATTTCTGGCACTCATATGATTCCGTAAGTATAAAATGATGATGGATCCGTTACACTAAACCAAGACGTGCAGCTTGTTTTTACTAAGCATCAGTGAAAAGCACAAATGCTTATTTCCTCACTAGAAGTCTCTGCATTAATACCGAGGAGCTGTTTTTGAAGATAATTATGTAATATTTACCTATTATTGCATACAAATCAGCACATGCATAAATAGGAATGCTCAATTTGGGGTAAGGTTTAAAATGTGTATTCATGTGTTTTGACAATACTTGCAACGTTAAACAGGCTGTCAATTTGATACTGTGTTAATTCGGGATGTTTTCTCCCCTTCCTTTTAGCTTCCCTCTTTGATTTTTGGCCTCATTGCCTAGCTTTTGGCACAGTGAGAAAGCAATTTTCTCCAGAGTCAAAATTAGTACTGCATCATGAATTATTCAGCTCGACCCACTGCTTCTTGCAGCGCCCTGTGCTCTTCCAGCCTCAAAGTCTGAAGTCTTCCCTTTCACACATTCCCGTCGCCATTCATCCCCCTGCCCTTCACTTCTCCCTCCTCCCAGTATGGCGGTCCGGCAGGCTGGCGCCCTGGCACCTGACTGAATTTGTTTTATATTTAAATTTCAAGTCACATAGCCGCCTCTAGCTGGAGTGCTTCAGAGTGCAATCACATGAGGCAGGCTGTTTCCACATAAAACAACTTCAAATGATTTCTGTGAGCCTTTAATAACTTTACCTTAAAATAGGCTCATTGAGAAGAGTCTGACCGAGCCTCAGATGCCTCAAAAAATGTAATATCAACTCTATCTTTAAAATCTTTATAGTTGGCAATTTTAATGTCTTCTTATGAATTTCTCTATTTAAAGCCTCTTGGCTGGACATGTGGTAGCCATATTCCACATTTCAGTTTTCTCCCTCTTCCTTCTCAGTTCATTTATTTTCTCAGGAAGAAATTCCTTACCCATATAATATAAAACATGTATCAGTGTCAATATAGGTATAAAAAATAGGGAGAGAGACATCAATATCAATATGGATATGTCCTATGCCTACTCTTGACTGAATACAAATTTTAAATGAAAGGATTGCACACTTATTATAGGTGTCTATGTTAAGACATAATCTTGCTTTGTTTCATTAATTACATTACTTATGGTACTGTTATAAAGCCATAGTCTTCAAAAATCACCCAAGGCTGAATCTGCATGGGGGAGGGTATGGAGTTGCACCTCCCCTAGACTTATGTTATAATGTGAAGCTGAAAGGATTTTAGAGAAAGTTAAAACAGAAGCACACACATGTCAAACTGACAAATTACTATCTCCTTGAAAAGTTTTCCAAATAAGCAAAAACAATGCACTCATAAGAGCTCTATTGAACTGCCTTAAAAATGCACTCCTGGGATAATTTTTCCATGAAGAAGACTCTCCAGAATGCAAAGTACTTACCTATCATTTTATTTCTCCAACTAATAGCCAGGTCTTATCCTGTCCTATTACAGTTATTCAACATTTCGTGGTCATATCATGTGAAATAAAAGGTTCTGGTCACCCAATTCCAGGGAGCAGGGATGATTATTAAATAAAAATATTCCTTAAAGTATACAATTCTACTTATATATAAGCGATCATTGACAGATGTTGTTAACTCTACAGTTTTCTATTCAAACAGATTTAATTAAGGCAAGATAGGACTCTTTAAATTGGAAAATATGTCATACTCCTTTTAGAGAGATGGTTTAATATGTATGTAAACTTCAGAATTTAAAACATTAAAAATATGCTCAAAGGAATCTTGATTTTGATAAATAGATGGCATTAGACTCATTTATGTTGGCTAGTAGCATGCTACATGCAGCATTTTATTGCTGCTGCTGATATGATTAATTTTAACTGTGTGCCAAGATTCAGAATTTATAGCCTGAAAATTTCCAGTGCTGCAATGTTCAACTTGTATTTTAACAGACTCCTCGAAGATGTTAACTTTGAGATTCTTGATTTATGCTTCCAAGTGCAATTTTACAGTTTGAGTAATCAATGTTTCTCTTCCCTCCTGTTCTTTTTTCCCCATCTTCTCTCAATTCCTCTCAATGCCATGTAGTTGTAAGATGAGAGATTCTGGTGCAATCCCCTGGGGTTAGCTGATGAGCATGGACCATATGTTCCAGACTTTCTTCAGAGATTACTGTGTGTGTTACATTGACAAACCAACTCCCCAAAACCATTCTGGATAACTTTATATTACACAAACAGCTTGCTAATGAGTCGTGGAGGCAGTTGCCATATTTTACTAATATTTATTAAATCGTTAGGAAGCATGAAACTATATTGCTTTATCTCTATGATGAATTAGTTAAAAGCTAGAAGGTTTTGTTTTTGAAAATAATCTTTCTTAATTAACTCTCCTATAGTTTTCATTCCCCTTCTTATGTGTTTTAGATACATTTCCTCCTATTACTGATATTCATCCATGGAAGACTAAAGAACAAAGAGTTTCAAACGTATTTTTTGAATGCTCTTTTATCTAATTGACGATGAAGAGCAAGCTGGTAAAGAATTATGGTTAAGGGTGCGGCAGAGCCTCTGTGTATTCCAGCCTCTTCTTAGAGCTTCAAGGGAGAGAATGCAAGTAAAGTGCCTCACAGTGAACACTCAGTGCAAGGATCTACTTCCATTATTATAATTTTGCTGGTCGCTCCAGTGGCTTATCAAGATACATAATTTATGATTTTGATTATAGTAGAAATGGAATACAGGTGTAATTCTGAGATATCATTCCCAATTGTATTTAAAAGGCTTCCAATTTTTTTATTTAATCATTGTTTAATCTAAAATAGACCAGAAAGGCTTAGCATATTAGTTAGACATATTGCCTCTTTCCAGACAGACCTGTTTAAATCCTTCTTATATAATTTATGTCTATGAGACTTACATAAGTTAAATTAACTTCCTTATGCCTCAGTTTCCTAGTCCACTAAATGATAATAATAATTGTCACCACCTATTAATTTGACTTAAATAAGATAGTGCATATAACGTATTTTGTAAATAGTCAATGGTCAAATACTATAAACAGGTTCAAGCTATCAATCGACATTAACTATGGTTAAAAATGACAACTTCCTTACACAACTTTTTCTATTTTTACAAGTAAAAAGTCTAAGCACTTTACCTGTGCATACTCATTTAAACCTCACAAAAACTCTATGGATCGGTATGTTATTCATCCCATATCATGCACAAGGGGCTGAGGTGCAGAAAGGTGAAGGAATTAGCACAAGATCATTCATTAGTAAAGTGGCCCGTGCTCTTTACTACTGAACTCTAAGTGCAAATAAATATGTGTTTTTCCTTAGAGGCCTTGGGATTTCTTTCTTAACCAATCAAAATAGAAGCTATTAAAAAATAATTGCTGAACATATAATTCACTCAGTCAGCTCTCTCTCATTAGGCTAGGACAACTACCTTGATTGTCTAATACTATCGCCCTATCACCAGAAGAGAACCAAACACATCCAGATTGAAACAAACTTTAAAGGCCATTTAGTCCAGCAACCCATCTGGAAAGCCTGTTGCTTCTCCAGCATTTTCTTTGTTTCCTTTTGTCAAGAGCAATTAGGAAAGCAGAACTGCAGATCAAGGGACTCAGCTCCAAGATGGGAACCACAAAGGACAAGAACCAACTAGTCAAGGGTCGGGGCCTCTCACAGCCTCAAATTCCTTATTTGTAACATGAAAGTAATAATACCAACCTCATAAATTTGGTGTGAGGCTCAAACTAGATGAAATATGGGAACATACCTTGCAAATGTGTCATATGATCAATTTTCACAAGGCACTACTACTTTTATTTTGGTGATAAAGATGAGGATGAATTTACAGATGAAGAAGAAATGTAGAATACATATAAAAAAGACAAAAATATTTTAATATATACTTCAATGTAAAGATCACTGAGATAGCTAAAAAATACAGTGCACATTCAAAGAGCCCTGACATTGGAAAGCAAGCAATTACTTCAGCCAGCCCACAGGGAAAGCCAAATGGAAAGCAGTAAAGAGTCCTCAAGAGTGGTTCAGTCTGTACATAAAAATAATCCCTATATTGGGGATATCAGAAGAGATAGGGGACATCTACCTCAACAGAAAGGACTACTATTTCTGCAATATGCTCAGTTCTGGAAATATTGCATATGGATTAGCAAGGCCTCCTGCCCTAGCCATGTTTCCTGACTGCCACTGTCCAATTCTGCAGTTTATTAGCAATTCCAGCAGAGGGTCAGCTGGGGAAAATGAAAATAACTGGCTATTAAACCAAAGAGAAGGACCATTTGTTTAGCCAATTGTCAGGCTCTGGTGGGGAAGAGGCCAAATATATTGTCTAAAGGATGTCATGAAGATTTCAAATATTTGTCCTAAACCTGTTCTTAATTCCTGAAGGAAAAGAGTGAACAATAATGGAGAGACCAAATATTTGAAGATGCAAATTAAACAGGAGAAATTAAGGGTTTTTTTAGAGGTGAGAAGAGCAAATAGCAACATATTCCTCAGCAGGGAAGGGCTCCACTTTCTTAGACATAAAAAGAAGTCCAAGAAGCAAAGAGGTCTTAGAAGGAAGAAAAGTAGGGGGTCACTGAACAGTCGTGTGTGATTAATAGAGGCTTCCCTACTTCAGAAAAGATTTGGAACAGAACATTTGTTACTGGACTAGAGAATCGGTAAGAATCAAAGTATTATTGAGGAATGATTAGGACCCAGCTATGATTAAACAGGACAAATGAGGTATGATCCAAAGGAAGAAAAAGCAGAGAAAATAATTATTTCTGCAGTTGAAAAATTAGATGAGGTAGAAGGTAAAGACAGGAAGGTCTTTTGGGAAGGTAGCAGGCACAGTGTTCAAGGTGCTTAGGTTGGAAAGGAAGAGAGCATGATAGTGATAGAAATGCATGCCCCTATTGCACTGAAACACCTTCCTCTTCCTAGTGGCTGTGCAGCCTTCAGTGATTCCTGGCCCCTCATTCCAATACTGGTGAAGACATGAGCATGGACATCCAAACTTCCTTTCTACATGGCCTCTCACTCCTTCCTGAATTTGTCACTTTTGAAGGTGCCTCTCTTCTTGAACTTAATTACTGAAGTGGCTTTGATGATATGGTGCTCATTCTTATACCTCTTACCGAGAAGGGTCTACCTTTATAGCTTCTCTTCATGCTTCATATTTGTGGCCATACCTGAGAGTCTGTCTTTGTCTTTTCTCCAGAGAATACCTCTGCAACAGTTCACACTTACTTACACAGCCTCACCTAGCTCATCAAACCAGGTTGCTATGAGGTAAAATGAAAAGGAACAGGTGGGATACAGAAGAACCACAAAACTGAAATCTGCAGGACAGGCCCTAATTAATACAGAAATAGAGGAAGAGAAGAAATCCAAGGTGATACTGAAGGTCAGAGCCTGAGCTGGAAAATGGAAATGTCAGCTGTTGCTGTAAGGAAATCTGGTTGAAGTGAGGAAAAAGCATCACAAGCTGTCATAGGGTTGAGTTTGGCATAATGTTCAAGTAACTTCCAAGCTTCTTATAAGTCTTTAATATCATCCTTCTGAGTTAATATCCACGTTTCTGTCTACTGCACATCTCCACTTGTGACACAGATAATAGTGTGTGCACCAAATCTCATTTGTCTCCTACCTTTTGGGTCCACAAGAAGACTCCAAATATATAAGGACCATGTGACTAGGTTCTGCTCAGTAAGATGTGGACAGTAATATGCACATGTACAGGACTGACCACAAAACCCTTTTCAAGTGTCTACTATCTTTACCTCAACAGCAACCTCAGAGATCATATATTTAAGATGGAAGCATCACAACACAGATGGAGCTTGAATTGCCACGTGACTGCTTGGAGAATACATGTCAGAGTTCTAGTAGATAACACATGGCACACACAGATTGAGAAATTGAAAAGAGATGCAAAGGGACAAAGTATATAGGTGAGGACAAGCTTTACAGTGAGCAATGAAGAATGATACAGTACCCCAGGGTTACCAACCATGGGGAGACATTTCCACTCCCGGCCTGAAGAAGCAAATGAAAAGTAGATTCCAGAACACAAAGAGAGAGTTTTATGGAGAATTCCCCTTGAAACGAAGGCAGATACTAACAGAGAAAGCACTGCAGAAATAAACAACCCAACCTAATCCCTCCTCCTACTCTTCAGTTATCTCATGTTGTTGTCCTCTATTGGCTAAACCCAATCAGCAAGTGACAGCAAAGGGCCCAACAATGGAGTCTAACTAGGATGATCTCCAAGACACATGCCAAGGCAGAGAATGTGAGAGAGTGAATAGAGTCTCAAAGAGAAGATAGCTCTCCCAGAAAAGAGCCTCCAAAGAAAACTACCAGACCCTCATCAGGCTATAATATGAACAAGAAAACTTTCTTGTATTAAAGACACTGATATTTTAGGGCTGCTTACTACAAATTACTAATAGTTGCCTTAACTAATATATGGCTTGTATATCCTATCAGTGCCTCAGATTCTATAAGGTTCCTGTTAATACATGGGTTATACAGTGAGGTGAATTCCAAAATATAAGACCATTGTCTTAGAAATGAGCCATACAGCCAACTCTAATGAATCAAAGCAGAGATATACAATGCTATCTTAAAAAGTTTGAAAATTTCTCACTCCAAAAAGAATTTAATGTTGCTTGATTGATGCATTTGTATTTACATGTATTAAAATATTTGATCAACGGGTTAGTCAGATAAGGAAGAAAAAAATAAGAGATGTAAGTCCGTTGTCATCCAAATCTGACTTAGTGCAACTGACTGCATTATGGAATGCTAGATATTCTAGTGCCTGGTGAAGGGATCATTCTCATGCATTCTTGCCTGCCTGAACTCAGGAGAGGACATAATACTTACTCTAATGGAATATGGACTAAAGTGACGTGCCATTTGCAATAACTTAAAGGGTTGGTATGTAGTTCAATGTGTCTCTTCTCTGCCACTGTGAACCAGCAGTGATCTAGATAGAGGCTTTCCATCACACTAATCATGGAGTAAATATAACAGGGACCAGACAGAGAGCCAATGTGCAATCGACATGTAGCTTTGGCAACAAGGAACCCTTCTAGTTTTAAACCATTATTGCTTATTACCATAGCATAACCCAGCCAATCTTGACCAATGCAGGACAATGGAGACTTAATAGAGAGACTTCAATTGTTTGTCATCCTGGCAAGGCCATTTCTGTGGGCAGATGAATGTACCCAGCTATTGTTAAATATGTGGCCCATTCAACTTTCATTGTTCTGATTCCTTGTTCACCAAGGAATATTCTGCTTTTGATTCTTATGATTTGATTTCCTATGGACGGATAACGTAAAAGGAAATAGTGGTTAAACATATGCACATTCATTATTTTATGTGTATTATAATTTATAAATTTTACCCATGGATTGCATGTATCTCTTATGATCTTTATTCACGTTGGCCACCCATGAAAGATGGTTATGGTCTTGATTTATAGACAAAGTCATATTTCTAAGCAATGCTACCATGTAAAAAGTCTCCAGAAACAGTGAACAGACCTACCACAGTAACTGTATCTTGCCATCACTATGTGGAAGAGAGTAAGCTACTTCCATTTTCAAATATCAATTATATCCAAACCCAAACCAAGCCGCATTTCTAAAGCTCAAATACTGAAAGACATTTTTGAGGTTTCCTCTTGCCTTACCTCTACTTCTACTCTGCTGCCCCCTTCTGTGGAAATGAAATCCTCATTAGAATCCAACTACCGCTCTCCTTTGCCATTACGACTGACTTAATCTGATGTTCTCCTAGCTTTGCTTGAACTTTTGCAACAGCTTCCTGGCTGGTGGCTCTGTCTTTACTCTCCTCTTTATAATCCATCCTACATATGACTCACAGATGGTCTTTCTAAAACACAGCTGCTATTATTATTTTTTCTGTTCAAAATAATCAAATTATTCCATGTTAATCCAACATCTTCATCCTGACCTTCATGTCCTCCCCAATGTGCCTCCATCTAATCTAATGCATCATCTTCTGTGTATATCACATATCAATCAAATGAACAGCTTGTTGTCCACAAGTGTGCTTTGGGCTAGGGACTTTTAGAAATGAGTTTTTATATTGTCTAATAGCATTCAGTAATTTTTATGGCGTATGTTTTCCTGCTAGTCAGACCCATCCTGCCCATCCTTCTTATACTACTATGCCTTTTTCATCTACCAATGGGGGTTCAGTAAAAAACAGGAATCTACCATCCCCTTAGGTTGAGATCTTAACATTTAAACTATTGATTTTGATTCAAACAATGATACACATGGCTTCAATCAGGGCATCCTGAAGAGAAGAAGCTTAGCTCTATCTAGACATATGTAGACAACATGGTTTCCAAGTAATGATGATGACTTGCAAAATATAAAAGAATGTGAGTTCACTTAGTAGCAACTATTCATTGACTGAAGGAGATAAAGAGGTGTATGTGGAACTGTTCTCTCAAAAGTGGTCAATGAAGCTTAAGATAACTTTATTTTTTTTTATTTTTTTATTTTTTTTAAAGATTTTATTTATTTATCTGAGAGAGAGAATGGGAGACAGCATGAGAGGGGAAGGGTCAGAGGGAGAAGCAGACCCCCCGCTGAGCAGGGAGCCCGATGCGGGACTCGATCCCGGGACTCCAGGATCATGACCTGAGCCGAAGGCAGTCGCTTAACCAACTGAGCCACCCAGGTGCCCCTGAAGCTTAAGGTAACTTTAACATTTGTATTTGTTTTCCTTCTATTTCTCAAATGCTTGTCACTCAGGGAAAACTGATGAAGATCCACATACCTCTCTGTTTGCTCCTCAACCCAACAAGCTGCCACTCAGGAATGACCATACTCTAAAATTCCATTTGTCACAACTCTATCTCCAATGTACATATCAAATGCTACCTGACTTTGAAATGAGAATAAATCAAATCTGAGTCGTATACCTGTGTGAACTTGGGCAAACTGCACTACCCATCTAAACCTGTTTCTTCCTTTTTAAAATGAAAACAATTAAACATACCTGTTAGGTAGCACAGAAGGTGTTCAGAAATATTTATTCCCCTTTTTATTTCCCTTTCTTTACTGCTATGTTGATAAGTATATGTTAATCACCTTGGTCTATAAGCTCTATGTTCCTATGGAACATGACTCATATCTCACTATTCTCTAAATTTTTAGCAAATCTGAATATGAATGAATAAATGAACTAATGTTGAATTTATTTTAAGTGAAATACACTTTGGATCTCCTTAACAAAAGACACTTAATACATATCACAGAGAAATCTACTGTAAGTGGTCCTATAGTTTCCCTCTTATAATAGTTACCTTTCAAAGGTATCTTGGTTAATTATGTTTATGTTTCCTTCTTACATTGCTTTTCTAAGAACACTTTTATCAGTTCCCTGCTGAAAAAAACAGCTTTATCAGTCCTATTTGGAGGTTTTCCTCTCAATAATCATACTTAAAGGCCTCCCATCAAAATGGTCACTATTCTTTAAGAAGTTAATTGGTCTCCTTCAGTAGATTTCATTAAGATTTTTCTTTTAAACTTCAAGTATACACCTGGAAATCCTGGAGAGCAGATTCAAATGCCACAAGTAAGAATGGACAATTCATGATAGAATGATTTCAGATCACTCAGATTTTACTCCTATGAGAAATCAAAACCATCCTAAACAATATTAAAACACCAATAACTTTTGGCTAAAGTACTATCAAAATCCTATCTGTTAAACTACTTCCCTCCAGGAAAGTAGGCTAGGTCTTCTGATCATGGAGTGTAGGTCTTTCTGCAAGCTGTTCTGGCTCCAGTGTTTGTAACTGCAACTGTATCTTGCCAAGCTCGAGCTGTCCACCCTGGACCTCAGCCCTGTAGTTCAGACTGTTTAATTGAAATTGAACTTGGCTCAGTTGAATATGAAATTGATATCCTTTTTTTTTTTTTCCCCTTCAGTGGCAACCGGACATGGATATCGCAAGGCCTTTCCCTGATGCTCTGAACTGGGAGTGTTAGTTTACTTCAAAAGAAGTTATCAGTTTTACCTCAGGGGATAAGGACAGAGAAAGGGCTTTGGGGACCAAGAGGCCCAATTCCTTTCCTAACGCCATCACTGCACTAGCTGTGTGATGCTGGGAAAGTCATCTCGCCTTTCTATTCCCATTTCTTCAAGGACGGCTGTAAAGATAGAATTAGATCGCACAGTTGATACACAGTATTTGACAGCTAAGGTAAGAAATCCACCCCACTCCTCTCCTACTTCCCTAATCTTTCATTCTTTCTGAGAAATAAGCAGCAGGCTGAGTAATCTCATCACATGGTCCTCAGCCTAGCCTTCTTTCTGACCTTCTTCCATCTGTTAATTACAACATTATCTAAAAAACAAATATAATCAATGGTTCCCTCTAACAAGGATGCGAATATTCGAATATCCACTCAGTGTTAGGTACTGCGTGGGCATGAGTAATGAGAAGTGGATATCAGTGTGTCAGGAAAGACCCAGCCAGGGGACAAGGGTCAGTATTCCTGAACCACTGCTATAAATGCTGTGCCCTCAGCACCACCAGCCAAATCAATGTTGGCGGTATTATTAACAGAAGGTGAGTTATATAAGCAGAGAGCCATGAATGCACACTGTCACCACTTCCGCAACCTTCTGTTTTGTTCACCATGAAGTTCCTGCACCTACATGAGTTCCTGACATTTTTGCAGAGAAGGAAAGCAAGGTGTTGGCAGAACTGTGTGTCTACCAATATTCTAGGGACATATCCATGCTCTCGCCTTTTCTGCTTTCTAGTCCCATTTTGCAGATAAGGAACTGAAGCTTGGGGACTAAAACCAACCATCACAATAATTTCCTAAGTGCTAAGACAGAAGTGCGCTCCTTCCTCTATTCCACCTCCACATAGAGCTGCACACATACATATTCAATAACCAGGATTCTGGGTGCTGGTCTGGAAAGGAAAAGGAAAAGGAAAAGAAAAAGGAAAAGGAAAAGGAAAGGAAAGAAAAGGAAAAAGGAAAGGAGAAAGGAAAGGAGAAAGCAAAGGAAAGGAAAGGAAAGCAAAGGAAAGGAAAAAGGAAAGGAAAGGAAAGGAAAGGAAAGGAGAAAGGAAAGAAAGGAAAGGAAAGGAAAGGAAAGGAAAGGAAAGGAAAGGAAAGGAAAGGAAAGGAAAGGAAAGGAAAGGAAAGGAAAGGAAAGAAGGAGGGAGGGAGGGAGGAAGGAAGGAAGGATGGAAGGAAAGTATGCTTTGGAAACTAGATTAATACAGCAAAACTTGTAATGTTGTGGGCAGCAGGCATAGACTGCTTCCTTGACCCCCATCTAAATCCTGGTTTTATATGCAGTGATCCTAATATGACATGACAGACATCACCCTGCCAGGTAAGAAATCACTGTCTTTGTGGTATGGCCATATATACATTAACGCAAGTACAAATAGATGAGAAAATCAAGGTCTTATATAAAATGCCTAAAAATACTTCTATGTAAGAAGAGTGATTTTAAGGGTCTCAAGTATACATTTGCATAAAAAAATTGGTGCATTAAAAGATAGACCAGTTTATCTGTTCATTTAAATGTCATAAGAAAGCGTTTCCCAACCTACACGCTTAGACTATCAACTATATTAGTGAATTGGGTCCTGAAACATGTCTGAACATGGAGAACTAAGCACAGCTGCAACCAACATCCCAGAATTAGAGAGAAGATTCCAGAAAGTCCTACAAATTTGTTCCATATTTTTGGTTTAGGTTTGAGAAGCTTGGCATTATACACTAATAGGCTTTAAAGAATAAATGAATAAATTAATAGATTAGTTATATAATTAATATATACCCTTATTTATCCTTTCTTAAGTTGTCTGAAATATTACAATTAGAAAAAGGCCCTCACACCTAATATTCTATAAATTCAAACTAGAAGAAAGAGTAAATGAATGAGCAAATGAATGAATGAATAAACCAACTTTTTTTTTTTTGACCTCAGAAATACAGACTTTCTCCAAGTTAATGTAGGTTGATAAGGACTGATGGTATAAGAAATTTGGGGTTTTTAAATCTCCTCTATTTGCACTGCATACTGGAAATACATCCCACTCAAATAGCACATGTGGTAATGTTACCTCTCTGTCAAGAATTTCTCTACTTTCTTACTAATGAGACAACCAAGAATTACAAATGTTATTCTCTCTTTCTAAACCATCTTTTATTTTGTTTTTCACCCTAGGAACCGTTACAAAGATAAAAATCTGCCCTTTGTTTGATCTGCAACCCAGGGAAATAGCGTTTATCTATCTTTTTCTCCCATATTGCATCTGAAATGTCATGAAAGTAGTCAGATAAGCTGTGTGTTTCTTCAACTAATGTTTTCAGGGATTCCTTCCCCATATTTTCAATGACTATAAAGTGATAGCAAAGTGATAGCCTCATGATAGCTAAGTGATCAGAAGCAGAGGCTTTTAATGGACCAAGTATGTAAGATTTTATTTTCATAAGGTAACATCAGTTACTGTGTACAAAATATTCACTGATTTTCAACTCAAGATGCTTTACACAATTTTTATTAAATGTCCGCTCTTTTGATCAGACTACATCAATTTCATATTATGAATAATATTTTAAGATTTCAAGAGCAATTTAAACAAAGCAGTTATATCAAGGAACAGTTTAGTTACTGCTTCTGTTTTGTTTATAATAATTGCATATTTGGGGACTAAAGAATTAGAGACAATTTTTTTCTAAAAAGGAAAATACCAAAACCCTAAAGATCTCAAGAGCATTTTTTTTGCTTCTCAAGTTTATCAGGAATTGCATAAGTTCTAGAACAGCCTTTCTTTTTCTAGTATTATCTTCGATGAATATTACATGGTTCTTCATGCACCCTTTTGGAATCCAGTGTTGTTTATCTAGGATAACATACTTTCCTTCTGATTATAAGCACAGCATTCCCAGTTGGGGGGGGGGGGGAAGATGGGACAATATTCAAAACATGGATTGAGAGTAAAATTATCAATCAGAATACAAATAAGCCCACACCAGATCACCGAGAATAATAAAAGCAGCAACTACATGGGACTATGTTCTGTGCACTATTCTAAGCACTTTATATATATAACTAAATTTTACATACTTTCTTTCTTTGCAGAACAATTTTGGGTCTTGTGTAGGAGGGTTGTGTGCCTGGCACATGGTTCCACACAGAAAGCACTCTGGAGCCTTCATATCACAGAAATGAAAACTCAGAGAACCAAGGTGACCCACTGAACTCACCAAGTTCCTTGAAAAGAAGACCCACTTTTTTTTTTTTTAAAAAGGGCAGATTTCCTTTATATAATAGAAAAAATGCATTCATTCCTTCACTGAGCATTTGCTATGTGACTCCTGCTGTGCAGTATGCTGAAGGCAAAACAGTCAGAAGAGTCAGTGCGGTTTCTGCTTCCCTGAAGCTGCACTGAATGTGGTTGGCCACTCTCATCCTGACTCCTAGACTCACAGCCTCCTTTCAAGACATACAGCATTTTCTTAAATCCTTAAGATGCATTCTCTGACATCCAAGAACCTTTGAATTCTATTTCTATTCACTGGACAGCTCAGAGAATTGGGTTTGGAACCTTGAACCACAGAACTGAATCTGGGGTAGCTACAACTTTTCCAGAAATCAACTAAAGTATGGAAGAATGATTCCCAAGAGCCTTTCTACTCAAGACTACTGGGGTTGTCTTAAAACCTGAGCAACTCAGTCTGGAGAGGGACTGACTTCTGGACACAGTGGCTGGAGAAAGGGCCTGCTGATTATATGGACAAACCCACATCTGCCTTCCACCATCCTCCTCATCACTCACTCACTGTAGCTCATTTAGGAGAGAATGATATTTGACCTTCTATATGGTCGGAAAGAGTCTGACCATCTCAAAATGATAATTCTTTGCATGTGCAATGCCTTCATGATGTATAAAATACATTTGCTTTTATCATTATCTTCCAGCATAGATGAATAGGCTGTTATATCCATATTTTACCAATGAGATAAAGAAGCCTCCACAAAGGCATTTTAAATGGGTTGTGTAAGAAGGTCACAGAGGGCGGACCTGAGGCATGAACCCAGTTTTTCTGTCTCTCAGGCCAGTACACTTTCTAATGCTCCATAAGTTTGTTAAAATTATCCCAGAGATTTGAGAGGAAAATGTAGAGTTTACCAAATCATTCTGAGTACATCATCTTATTCACATCTCTTCCACAACATATGAATTTGTTACTACCCCCACTGTCAAGCTGAGGAAACAGTCTCTGGGGCCTTATGTCTGAAAACTGCTATGTAGTCAGTATCGGCTTCCTTGGAAGAGTGCTGATATAATAATGCAAAACATTTGGTATATGACTCCTGGGTTTTCAGCTTGTCACCTATTTACACTTTGTTACTATGTGTGGGTTTTCCATGCATTTTCAGATTCAGGCATGGAGACTCATCACAAGGTGCATTACTTTTCTATTGCTGCTCTAACAAGTCACCATAAATCTGGTGGTTTGAAACACACACATTTATTATCTTAACAATCCTGCAAGTCATAAATCCAAAACAGGTCTCACTGAGCTAAAATCAAGGTGTCGGCAGAACTGTGTTCCTCCTGGAGGCTCTAGGGACATACCCATTTTCTTGCCTTTCGAGTTTCTAGAGGCTGCCCACATTCCTTGACTTGTGGCTGTGTTCCATCTTCAAAGTCAACAATAGCTGGTCAAGTCCTTTTCATGCTACATCCCTCTGACACAGGCTTTCTTGCTTCCCTCTTTACTTTTAAGGACCTTTGTGATTGCATTGGTCCCATACAAAATCCAGGAACATTTCTCCATTCAGTATCAGGGGATGAGCAAGCAACCTTAATTATCTCATCACCTCTTGCTATGCAACATGACATATTCGCAGGTTCTGGGGATTAGGACGTGGCCATCCATCTTCAGACTAACAGCTGTAGCCTTTCTTAGTGGTTTGAGACTGTTTTCAAGACAAAGTTTCTGCCCTGTACATTCCTATCAGAGGCCATGCTCATAACAAAGCTCCATCCCTGGGCTGTGGAGAGGGTGCTGATAGTACTTGAGTCCCACCCAAAATGACCTATACTTGGCAATCAAGTGGGATTTTTGACCTCTAAACTGAGAGTTTTCCTTGTGATTCTTAACTGCTTGTTTGTTCATCATAAGCAGAAATATGATCTTTGACCAAAGTCATGTACAAGGCTAGACTCTACTACACATACAGAGACACAAAAAGCACTTTTTTCCAGGACCGCAAATACAGTCCTGTTCTAGCAGCCTTCAACCGAGCCCTCTGGAACTCTGAGCTCTCTCTCACCTGAGCTCTCCCACCATGGGCACCTCTCTTGCAACCACATGGATCAGACCAATGCCCATCCTAACACATCGAAGAGATAGGAATTCCCCTCCCTGCCCCACCTACACACAGGAAGAAAGCTAACTCAAATTGGTAAGGGGGCTGGCGATGGATTGGGAAGGCTTTCTGGAAGAGGTGACACTTCCACTTAGCCTTGAAAGATAATTAAAATTTAGCCAAAGACTGAGGAGAGAGGGAGTTTTCAGGGGCATTTGGGAAGGTAGTGATGCCTGAGACAGTCTGCAGTGTTTGGGGGAAGGATAGGATCCCCCAGAATAAAAGATCAACCTGGGTCTTCCTTGATAAAAGAATTTTACCAGGCAGTCTTCTAGAGAAAGTGCCCTAAAATTTGTTGGTGTCAAAGTCAAATAACAGTATAATTACATGTATTATTAAAAACCCAAGTCAAACACTACCTCTTCTGTCAAACTTTGGAGTTTAAGTCTTCCCACCACCCCTGCCCTCCCACGGCACTTGCTTCTCTGTGCTCAGACCGCTGTCTGACTCATGCAGAGAGATGTGCACGACGTGTCTCTCTCCTTCAGATCACGAACTCCTGGGAGGCAGCAACAGTCCTCCCACTACCACATGGACTGACCTTCCTGAATCTGTGCCCACACTCTCGCTTTCCCTCTTATCGCAAGGAACACAAGCCTCTGTTCCTGTCGGAGGCAGTCCCTTCACTTACACTCTGGATTTCATGTCTCATCTACTCAAGGACTTTGTTCCCATAGAAATTCACCTCCCACCTTACAGCATCCATTTCTCATTCTGCATACTTTTCTGCATACAAAAATATCCAATAGCCTTTCTTTGACCCTGGTACCCCTCCACCTACAGCTGGGTTTCTTGCTCTTTGCCATAGCACTCCCCCAAAGTCATCTGTGAATGATGTCTGCATTTCCTCACCTCACATTTTATCTTCAACCCACATGTACACTTGCATCCCAGTCACTCCACTAAAATTGTTCTGACAAGGTCAATGGCAGCCTCCACACTGTCAAATCCAAAGACCACGTCTTCTCTTTCATCTTAGCATGTCAGCAATATCTCACATAGTTAAAGCCCTCTATTCTTATCCTCTCTTGGATGGAGTAGCATCCAGAGTTTTCTAGTTTTCCTTCTACCTCACTAGAAGCTCTTTCTGAATTTTTTTTTTTCTGACTCTTCCTCAGAACTTCTAAATGTTGCAACCACTCACAGTTCAACCCTGGGACCTCCTCTGTCTCTGCTATTTATCACACCCTGGTCCATGAGTAATTCCATCTCAGTATTGTTGAGTCTCATATTTATGTCTACAGTAATGACTGCTCCCTTCAGGGTATTTATCCAACTGGCTACCTGGATGTCTAATGGCATTTCCAATGGAATGAGTATGTTTTCCTACTCTTAAAACTGTTTCAGTTTGTTTTCCCCAGACATCCCCATCTCACTTAGTTCCAAGCCAAAAGCCTAGAGCCATTAGGGATTTCAGTCTTTGACTCATCATTCATACCAACTCCATTAGCAGATAATGGCCACTCTGCTCTCCAAATATATATATATTTTTAACCACTACATTCTTTCTATCTCCACTGGTACCATTCTAGGTTGAGCAACTGGCAACTCCCACCTGGAGTTTCTCCCATCTGGTCTCTCTCAATGCTTGCTCCACTACCATGTATTTTATTATATAGCAGGTAGAATGGTCCATGTAAAGCAGTGTGTGCCACAACACTGCGCCAAACCCTCCACTAGATTCCCATTGCACTTAGAATATCACATCCCTTCTTATAACTTAAAAACCCTCTAAAATGTAATCCCTTTTCTATTGATTTCTTCCAGCACACCTTGCATTTTCTGTCTTTGCCTCTGTCTCTCTTTCTTTCTCTTTCCTCCTCATCCCCTGAATACTATCAGGTTGTTCCTAAGCCTCTTCCCCTTGAGAGTCTCTGCATTTGCCACAACCTCTGCCCGAATAGCCTGCTTCATCATTAACATCTCAAGTCAAATGTCATATCTTGGAAAGGTTCCCTGACCACCTCATCAAAACACATTATTATGTTATAGTAGTTTTTCTTCCTAGCATTTATCACCATAAATTTCTTATCTCTTGGTTTTGTTTTTTTTCTGTGGTCCCTGCTTTTATCCACTAGATTGTAAGCTTTGTGCCTCTCTATTCCCTGAATATCCCCTGCACACAGAATAGTACCTGGCATGCAAATAGTGCTCAATAAATACTTATTAAATGAATGAATGAATACATTCATCTAGACGGACAAAGAATAGGTCCAACGGGGTGCTGGAAGTCAAGAGAGAGGGTTGGCAAAATAGTGTGTCTCAGGGACTGCAGAGCATCCTTGACCTGGATTTTACACTAAAAGTGTCCACCGGTCATCTTGACTTTGGGCTGCTCTGTGGGCTGTGTGGTGTCCTCAGGCAATCCCAGCAGAGAATGAGTCATGCGGGGCCCCTCTCAATAGCCATGCCCTGTGCCCACTCCTGCCAATTACTCAGCTTCAGTTCTGAGCACAGTACTGTAATTACACCTGTTACTAATTAAAGGACAAAATAAATGTGAAGTGCCAGTGAAATACTGCACAGGAGTAAAGCAGCAATTATATTTATTGTATAATTTCCATTTGGCAATTATATTGATTGTACAATTGAACATACTGCATAATGGTGATAATTACAATTGTTAACATTTTCTGCTGGGAAGAATCCAAGTGGGTAAACAGGTTGCTTTGAGTTACTGACAATCAGAGGGGGAGTTTGGAGTTTCTCTTTAATTCTTGTACATATTGATCAGAGATATTTCCTTAGGAAATACTGAAGTTTGAAAAACAGACCTTTCATGTTTCAAGAAGGAAAATCAATTTGAACCTTTCAGTATTTTGCATTGATGGAAGCAGATAAATGCAAAGGAAAATAAAACCTGAGAAAAAAAGGGAAAGTGCTCTTGTGTTAGAACTGAATTGGCAATGAGCCTCAACCACAGGACGAGAGGCCGCTAGGAAACAAATCCTAGGGCATAAGAGAATGGGCACTGGCTGAGGCCTGAGGACAAATCAATCCTTCTTGGTGGATCACATTTGCATGAAAGATTTCACCCCAAAGTGGCCAGAACAAGGGGGTGAGAAGAGTGTTTGGTAAGAAAGCATGCATGCTAAATCACCGCCCGCTGAGTTCTCCTTATACATATTCAGAAAGAAGGAATACATGGTAGTTTTACAACATGAATAAACTTGCCCTTTGTTGAGTCCCTTCATAAAATGAACCTTGATAGTATACATACTTGATATTGTATTTTTTTCCCTACCTTATTAATGGCTCCCAGAAGACTTAAAGAATTTAAAGAAGTAAGGGGATTAGAACATGTAGATGTCTCTTACCATCACATGGAGTTGGAATGTGATTATTGTGGACATCAGTGTAGTCAGCTATGTAAGAGCTCTGAACAGTGGAAAAACAGGTGAAGAAAAGCCTAGAGTTATACTTAAACATAACTGGCTAAAGAACATCAAGCTCATCCCAAAAGCATCGCTGTTCATTTCAGAGTTATGGGCCTGCTTACCAGTGGAAGTACTAACATTGTTTCATTTACTCTAAAAAAAAAAAAAATACTGTGACTTAGATAGAATTGGTATTTCCCCCCACTTTATGGGCTAAAGAAATTAAGGCTTTAGTAAATACTGTGCATTGTTACCTAAGTACGTTAAATCCTAAACAAAATTTTAGCCACATATCCAACCTTCGGGGAAGGGCCCACCATCTCTAGCTCAGGAGTAAATCCAGATTAGTCTAACCAATAGCGGATCTCACTCTGCTTTAGCCAATCAGAGCAATGGCACTAGTCTTGCCAGTCACTGGCTGGAGTGATAAGTGACCCAGTTATGACCCATGTCATGTCAAAAAAATCCTGGGGGTGAGGATTTGTGGGAAAGAGTTTCTCAGTCTTATGAAGGATATAACGGAAAAGACACATTCATTCTCTCTCCATGGGAGTTTGTTATACCTGTGTGTAATGCCTGGTCCTGTAGTGCCAACTTGTGTGCATGAGGGGGAAAAGATGAGAACCAAACTGAGACACTGAAGATGGCAGGACAGATGGTTGGGGAGAAAACCTAGATCTTAGATGCTGTTGGTGAGCCACTGAATAGAGCAACTCTGGACCTATTCTGCCTCTGATGTGCTATTGTTGAAGGGCATTTTCAGGAGCTTTTCATCTCCTTAGCAGATGAAAGCTCCCTCACCGGTCCAGAGGCAGAGAGAGGTAGGATGTGCTCAAGGTCACAGAGTAAGCAGGAAAACTTGTCCGTGAACAATGAAACCAATGATGTCCAACTTTCCATTGCTTTAATTCCGGGACAAAATGATTAAGTGATATTGGAAGCATATAGAAGCAAGAATCATATCTTTTTATCTGTATTTCTATAGAAATTTGGCTACTTTAGATGATCCAAAAGGAAACTAGAACCATTACTAACTTTGTCTATGGGAAAACACTGTAAGTTGGATCACCAAATGCTTAAAAAGAAAGAGCTTTAATTACCTATTTTAGTTAAAAATTGGTGGTCATAACCTTCACAGTAAAAATGTTCTTTTTTTTTAAATCTTATGATTTAAATTTGTTCCAATTTGGATTTTGTATTCTTCTACTTGAAAAACAATACATTTATTAATGATGATATGAAAGTAATAGTTAATATCTTTTCATAGGCAAAGTACTAAGGGCTTTGAGGATGTTTCAATGTGACCCTCTCAGCAACATCATGAAGCAGGTATTCTTACCTTTCTTTACTAATAAGCTGTTGGGCAAAGGGGTTTTGTCCAAGGAACCTAGGCTGCAATGGCCTGCATCCCAAAGTCCTTGCTCGGAACTGCATGCTGCAATGCTTCCCCATTTTGGAATATTCTATCCGAGTTAAATTTTTAAAAATAAAATAAAATACATTTACTAAAGAAACTTCAGAAAACAGACAAATTGTAAAAGGTCAAAAGACGTTTCAATGCCATTAACATTTTGAAATAATTTCTTACTTTTCCCCGAACAAGGCCATTCAAAATTATTGTATTTATATAAAATTTAGTCATTTTCAAAATTTGCCATTTCATTATGGAAATATCGAGTTCACATGATTATTCCACTGCTTTTGGAAATCGAACATAATATCCTAAAATAGCTTTTTTTTATGATGTTCAATCTTCAAAATAATTTCTAAAAATGTACATTCAGAAATGCCATCTAAGTAAAGGATAGTCAATGATAGAATATGATCCTTTCAATAAACTTAAGTGTATGCCAGAGTGAAAACACTGGCCTAGCCACCTTCCCAATGGGCTTCCTCAGGGATCTGGCCAGACTCAATACTGATGCTATCAAACATGTAAGAGAACCAGCAAGGAAAGAAGCCTCCCTCTAGCCCACAGAAGAATCCAGCACTGGGGCGCCTGGGTGGCTCAGTAGATTAAGCGGCCGACTCTTGATTTTGGCTCAGGTCATGATCTCAGTGTCCTGGCATCTAGCCCTCAATGGGGCTAACATGCGCTGCGGGGAGTCAGTTTCAGGAGTCTCTCTGCCTCTCCCCCTGCAAGTTCTCTCATTAAAATAAATTTAAAAAGTCAAAGAAGAAAGAAAGAAAGAAAGAGAGAGAGAGAGAGAGGGAAGGAAGGAAGGAAGGAAGGAAGGAAGGAAGGGAGAGAGAGAGAGAGAGAGAGAGAGAGAGAGAGAGAGAAAGAGAGAAAGAGAGAAAGAGAGAAAGAGAAAGAGAGAAAGAGAGAAAGAGAGAAAGAGAGAAAGAGAGAAA